>NC_041382.1:309689297-309747840 GCF_002162155.2 Triticum dicoccoides | reverse complement strand
TCGATCTCCCACCCATGTAGTCCCATCACAATTTCAAGGGGATCTCTCTATGACAAACATACACTCTCTCCTCCCCATGTCTACATTTTCTCCGTACGTCTCTCTCGTCCTCTCTCCCTTGTTTGTCAGACCCCTCTTGGCCACATGCTAGGGGTCTTGCTCTCTTGGTTCCAAACAACCACACACTATCTCCTCACCTTGCCTCCGTTGTCGAAGATGCATGTGTGATATGTTTGCATAAGACACGTACGCTTTTTCTCTACTTTTATCGTGTGTTGTCCATGTCTCTTTCACACACACA
This sequence comes from Triticum dicoccoides, assembly GCF_002162155.2. Classification (NCBI taxonomy): domain Eukaryota; kingdom Viridiplantae; phylum Streptophyta; class Magnoliopsida; order Poales; family Poaceae; genus Triticum; species Triticum dicoccoides. Next base: position 309,747,539 of record NC_041382.1, on the reverse strand, counting down.
CACACTTCTCTCTCTCTCTCTCTCTCTCTCTCTCTCTCTCTCTCTCTCTCTTGTTAGGGACTCTATCACGTCCATAAGCATATGGATGTTTTGAAAAGTCAAACCTCAGAAAAGTTTGACCAGGTATATGTGGAGAAAAACATTTACATCTGGAACGATCATTAGATTCATCACAACATGTACTTACTTCATACTATCATTTATCTTTGGTATTGTAGATATAAGTAATTTCTTTATAAACTTGGTCAAAGTTTCAAAAGTTTGACTTCAAAAAAATGTTGGAACTACATTATCGAACGGAGGGAGTAGCTCTTTCTCTCTCTCTCTGCTATCTCTCACGGGCCTCCCCTCTCACTCGAACTCTCTATATCGACGGATTATACGCTCACTGTGTCAGCGTATATCTCCGTATATTGTTTACTTGACCGGTCAACCAATCCACATGTTGCCTTGTCAGCTCGTGTTCTGTATCTTCGTGTGCTGGCCCATGTGGCAGTGGGTGAAAATAAGTAAACTAGAGGCCCATTTGACATGCGGTGAAGTAAACAAAGTTGAAACCACTCGGGGTAGCACCCCGCATGCTAGTAAATTGAGGGCGCATTGAGGACAAACTTCTTGCGCGGGAGGGACGCACTCGCGCACAATTCGCCACCGTGCGGCAGCATGCACAGAAGGACACACTCGCGCACACCCAGCACACATGTACACCGGCGTCGCCGCCGATTCAGATAGACGGCGAGGCAGCCAACAAGCGGAGGTGGCTCGAGCCAAAACCGCATTCGGCGAGCCTGGACTTCATCAGCAGCCTCCTCGACGACACGCTGCTCGTCATCATCGGCCTCCTCCCCACCAAATCTGCCGTGCGGACCGCCCTGCTCTCCTGGCGGTGGCGCCCCCTCTGGCGCTGCGTCCCCCTCAACCTCACCGTCGACAGCTGCCTCTGCGACGGGGATTGCAAACGCATGGCCGCAGTCTCCAAGATCCTTTCATCGTACCCTGGGCCAGCCAAACGCCTTGACATCCGCATGTTCAGTACCAACTGCAAGGTCCAACCCAAGATCGACGACTGGTTCTTATCCCCCTCCCTAGATTAGCTCGAGGAGCTCAGCTTTGAAGCTGGACGATGTTGCTCTTTGCCGTCGTTCGCGCTCCGCCTCACGCCAACGCTGCGCCGCGCCAGCTTCAGCTCCTGCTATCTTCCCCAGATTAATTTCGCGCCCGCTCTTCTTCTCCCTCAACTCAGGCAGCTCGACCTCTTCGACATTGTCATCTCGAAGAAGGTTATGGAGCACCTGCTCCGCAGCTGTACTGCGCTTGAGTACCTTCGTCTTGAGCAGATCCATGGGTTCATTAGCCTTCACATCGCCTCGACAAATCTCCGATGGATTTATGTGTCTTGCCGGCCCCGCAACAAGAAATCGATTGGGAACAGATCACTCCAGCTGTTCCACGTTATGGTCATTGAGAATGCGCCTTTCCTTGAGAGATTGCTTGTATCGGATCTAGAAGGTCCAACAAAAATCAGGGTCATTGACGCGCCGAAATTGACAGCGTTGGTGTACTCGTCTGCCAAATTCTCCGAACTCTTTATTGGATCCGTAATCGTTCAGGTATAGCACTCATCTTCTTCTCCGTCTTTTTGAAATTCACATTTTTAAATTTCTTCTTGATGTATTTACGACCGTCTTCCAGAAAATGATTCTCACAAGCTTGACCCAGTCCATGCGCACAGTGAAGATCTTACCACTAAAATCTATCGGCCCCAATCTGGATCAAGTTGTTGGATTCCTTACATGCTTTCCATGCACGAAGAAGCTACTCATCGAGGTGAAACTTCTTTCCTATAAGTAAACGGTAATCACAACGTAGCTCAATTTTTTCGTAATTTTCCCAAATTACGATGACAAGTGTAGTGTTCAAAAGTGCATCTACGCACTGCACCGAAAGAAATGTTTTTAGTATTTTTTTCTCACGTGATCACCTGCATCATTTTTATGTTGTACTACTATAGTAGCCTAAGCTAGTCATAGTGGAAAGTAACTTATGGTTACCCTAAGAGCAAGTACTACCTCCGTCCTGGTTTACTCTTCCAATTTTGTAGTATCAAAATTTGACCATAGATTTAACTGACAAAATATTAATGCATGTCACTAAGAACTATATTGTTGGATTCGTATTTGAACATAATTTCAAATGGTGTAAATTTTAGTGACATGCATTGGCATTTTCTTAGGTAGATATATGGTCAAAATTTTATACTAAATACGAGGTAGTATTACAAAAGTGGGCTATGTAGGCCAAAACATGTGCCAAATTCACTTGTGATGCATTTGGCATCGATGCCCCTCCATTGCTCACCTGGTGTCCCAATCTGGATCACCTACTTTGCTTCGGTGCCAAATTAACTCACGCAATGAAAAAACACTGCGTGGGAGAGAGAGAGGACTGAGGTAATAAAAAACACTTGTTTGGGAGAGTGAGAGGCTGGTGTAGTTGGTTTGATTGATTTGTTTATACATGTGGATCTGTGTGCACAGCGGTGCCAACTCTCTCACATCGCGAGAGTGGTGCCAAAATCTTTTGATTTGACATCGATGCGTATTATGTGGCATACTTTTGCAAAATATGACATCAGCCACATAGTGGAAGGCAACAAATGCCCAAGCTCTTCACGTGCTCCTAGTTAAATGAGAGAGAGAGAGAGAGTGAAAAAGTATCACTAGCCAGCCAACCCTATCGTATGAGCGAATGATATTGGTACCTCTTGATGACACGGCAATCTTATACAGCCAGCTGCTCTAATATGTTCTCTTCTTTTGCAGATAAAAAGAGACCCGAAAGTGAAAAATGTGCTGCACTATAACAATCTCATCGAATGCCTTGATCTCCATCTTACAGAAATTGATTTGATCGACTACCGAGGCAGCACATCTGAGATTAAATTGGCCTGGTTCTTTGTTCTGGAGGCAAGTGTGCTCAAGGTAATGAGGTTTGGCGTTCTCTGGCGCAACAATGAATGGCGTGCTGATCACCGTAAGCGTCTAAGCCTAAATGACAAAGTCTCCGCAGAAGCTGAATTTGTTTTTAAAACATCAAGTGGCCAGAGACTCGAAAACTTATTTGCCCATTAGTGACTTGTCAGGGCGGTGGATTTTAGTTTGTACGATAATGTTGCATCCACCTAAAGTAACGAAAGTTCTTACGTAAACTTCCTAGTAATTCCCTCTTCGTAGGTGCAGCATTACTCCTAACATTTGTAATATCATTTTTAAACTTGTAATATTGCCGTGTCCTATTCCTGCGTTTTCAAAATCCTGCGAATCAAACAGGTCCTGAGTTGGTGATGATGTTGTGCCTCCCATCTTTCACCAATAGCCGTCGGATCTAGATCTGACGCATCCAAACCAAGCTTCTCCATTTTTGCAAAAAGATGCCCGCACATGTTCCCTATTTACAAACAACTCCCTGTATCTCACAATCAGCCTCATCTCCTCCCCACCACATCTAGGAGTAGAAGGCCGTGGAAAAATCTGGCACGATGGCCTCTGCCGGAGCTGTCCACCCCCAATCTTGGTGTTCCGTGCAATGCACGGGCATCTACGCACGGGAAATTATGTCGAACAAGGCTAGTTGTAAGCAGGCTAGCTCTACAGCCATGATGACAGTGACTGCAGACGGTGAGGCTGACTATGGTATGCCGAACACGGCGCCTATACTCAAGTATCATCTCCGGCGCAGGGTCTTGTCACTTCACTGTGAGGAGCAGCACGTAATAATTTGACCAACGGGTAGTACAGTGCTAGTACTCCTACTACTACATTGGTAGTACTACTACTAGTACTAGTAGCACCACCGTCTGGATTTAGGAGTACTTCCACGTCCATCTGGATTTTAGTATTGACTAGCAATATCTAGTAATGCATGTCACCAAAAATGTACTACTCCCTCTGTAAATAAATACATGGTGTTTTATTCCTATCGGCAAGAGAACTTAATGTTTTTTGCTAACTAGAGTACTGTAATAGGATTACATGCAATGAACTAAACACTGCATGTCATGTTTGGTACTAGTCTCAAGTCATTGAAAGCATGCACGGCCCACATCTCTCATTGGTTGATATGTCACGAAATAAGAAATAAGGCGGGAGTTAATGCACCGTGCCTAAGTATTTTGGGATTATTTGGTTTTCGTAAGGTGACTTACACAACATTTTTGTTTACATGCATTAACATTTTATTAGTTAAATCAAAGGTCAAAACTTGGCGCAAAATGCAAAGGGGACCAATAAACCAGTAAACATCAAACTTCTCTCATTTAACCCCAACTAGAGGTCTGGTGAGATGACTATACTGCACCGGCACGGAGGGGGACGCAACTTCATTAACTTACGGCAACTGCCTTTGGGTGAATGACACGTGACCCCAGGGGGTGGCTAGCCCACCTATCATATAGCCAAAGGCAGGTGCAGTAGAGGTCTGAGGAGTAGTACGAAATCCTACGGACCTATGCATGCTAACCAAGGGCTGAGTGATCACTTGAATCGCAAGATCAGTTGACTAGAAGCTACGCTAGACCCATGGAGGCGATGAGCGCGAGCATCAGCCGGCTCTGCCAAATGGTCCACGACGCCGGCCTGCGGCCCGGCAGGTAATATTGCTTGAGGCCGCCAAGGCGAGGGGCTGCTTGGACGACAGCTTTGCATCCTTGTTCGACGAGGTCCTCATCGGTTTCCTCGACAAGTTCACCACCGTCAAGAAGCTTGCGGATGACTTTGATGTAAGCCTCCAGCCGACGCGCCCAGGCTCTGCGATGCCCGCCACCCTCAACGGCCACTATGGTAACAACCTCTTCGACGCACTGGTGGCCCTGCGACTGCCCGCCGTCACGCCGGATAATGTCCACCTCGAGGTCGCGCTCGCCGCGCAGCGCCTAGCGCAGCAAGACACCATCGACATAATCACCCACGTCTACGCGCAAATCATCCACAAGGACTAGTACATGCAAGAGGAGGACGATAGGACGCTGGCCTTCTTGGAGCGTAGGGCAACCTTGGACGGCACTGTTCAGAAGCACGTTGAGCTTGCCGCCAACGCCGCTGCTCCTCACACGTCGGTTTGTGACCCGGCGCACTAGGGCGTGAGGATGTCGTTGAACGTTGATGGATCCGTATGTATTTTTATCCTTCCATCAAATCCATGTAGTAGTATATGATACTACAGTAATTATCTTAACTTTCGCATCAACTTCATAATTTTCGTACGTACTCCATGCATGAACGGCGCCAGAAGCAAACTTCTCACTACTCTAGGCAAAATCGTTATTTTCTATCTATCGGTCGCGCCATGGAGCAGAACCAAATTTTACAAGTTACAAGTTCAAAAGGAAAAGCCTGCCGTGTTCGCGTCGCACCCCCACACGGTTGGTCTGGCACGCTGCTCAAGCGGGAATGCGTGCGGTGTTGCATTTTCACTTACAAGTGGGACCGCAGTTGAGCAAACCGACTATCGGCAAACCCCCCACCCCGTCGACCGCGCGATGGCTGAGAAAAGAGGACAGGAGGGAGAAGAGATGGTTGTAGCATGGACTCCAAGAAAATTGGTGTCGGATGGGACTCGTGTGGGTGGCGTGTGTCGTACTGCTAGACGTGAATGCTAGTTATGGCCCATGCCACCCCACTATATCGAGCCTATATCGAGGTACGTAGAACAAATTTCCTGCAGTCCGTGCTCATCCCTCCTCTATCTCCCTTCTCAGCCAGCCAGCGGACGCACGGAGCCCATCGTCTGTTTGCTCACATGCGGCCCCACATGTCAGTGAAAACACAAGAGGACCCACTGAACCTGCACATCTTTCACCTCGACGTGCTGGTGATGAAAAACAAATCCAATAAAGATCTTCGGTGGCCGCTTTTGGAGTTACTTTTCTATTTACAGTTTAACCCAAGATGCACATCTAGTGGCTTCAACTACCACTCTATTTTCTTTCATGACACGACCTGGATGCTGGATGTCCCACGTGTCGGCAAAAGGAGGAAGAACCCGACCAAATCTTCGGTTCTGCTCTCGGATTAGACTAGTTGTGCTAACTTAATTTTATTGTGTACTCCCTCCGTTCCAAAATACTTGACTTCCATTTGTCCAAAAATGGATGTACCTATATACTAAGACATGTCTAGATACATATATATTTTGACAAATAGAAGGCATGTAGTATTGTGCAACGGAGGGAGTAGAATGGATGCAAGTTTCTGTATTGGGAAGAAGAGTACATCCATATATTGATAGAGCGCAATTTAGTAGATGTTCTACCACTTTTAGCTAGTATAGAATAGAGGCTAGACATGAGACTAGATGCGAGGAAGCAACGTTTACTTCTTTACACTGGGAGAAGAAAGAAGCACGCAAGATCGAGCCTCCGCAGATCAACAATGAATGCATCGAGAAGGCACTAATCCGACTTACTACAGGAGTAGTCAAAATTATCGTTGGAGTTCGTGCAAAACGGAGGTCCGTTTGGGGTCGTGCGTTGGAGTTGGCCTTACAAGTGGAACCGCAGTTATGGAAACCGACTATCGGCAAACCCCCACCTCGCCCGCCGCGCGATGGCTGAAGTTAGAGAAACGATGAGGTTGAAGAGATTGCTCTCGCACGGACTCTAAGAAATAATATGGTGTCAGATGGATGTCGTGGTGGTGGCGTGTGACGTACTCCTGGATGTGAATGCTTGTTCTGGCCCATGCCACCCTACTACTCCTACTACTTACTCCTACTATATACTATACTACTAGTATATCGAGGATTCGAGGTGCTGGTTACGTACAACAAACACATTAACATATGGCTATAGTAAAAACACCCGCCCGACGCGCGAAGCATGTGAAGCTAGTACAAATAGTGTACTACTATGGTTAATTGGCCTCATCCGATAACCTGTTGCAATGCACGTACAATTATGTATTCGGAAAATATTTTTTTGCCTCGTCGCACCACTCACTCAGAGAAGCGACTTGAAAGCCATTCATAAATTTAGTAAGTTTATCACAGGCATATCATTTTATTACATAGAACAACAGATCATCAACCCACATCGACAACAAGGATACATTATAAATACTAAAGTTTTCACCACACAACAAATAACAAGCAATGAAATGAACTTCAACTCAACCATTCCTCGGAATTGGAAACGCTTGCTTTGAACCACAAGTGATTCTCTGGGACGGGCCATGCATTGTCGATCTGGAGACCAACGCATGACTGATCATCCAGGCTGAAGCGTCCTACTATATCAGTACCAGGGTAGGAAACCACGCAAATGTCCGAGGTATAGACACAGTTGCTTCTCATAAATGTGTCAACAGCGGTTGGATCGCCTTTCACCATCATCAGATAGTTTCATCCAAGGAAGAGCGAGTTTTCTCCAAGACTATCAATTCTGTGCCAGGGAGAAGGAGTTGGCGCTAGCACACTAGTATCCATCCTGAATACCATGCAACTGGTGTTGGAATAGGTCCGGAGAGTGCGACCATGGGAGACTACACCTGCTTCCTTAGCAGTAACATCATCAGTGGGTTGTATACACACAAGAAGAGGTGATCCATCGGAATTAGTTGCTAGGCGCCACAGAGTATATCGGCGCTGCTCGTCCTCATGCTCGTGATCATCACCATCGTCACCTCCCCCTTGGTTATAAACATCTTCAAGTATAGGTGGTGGGATGTCCACATGACCTTGGAAACACAAGAAGAAGGTTAATTAGTAAAGGGAAAGTTGCTAACCCGCATGCATGTGGATGAAACAATTATAATTACGGTGGAAGACAAACGTACCGAAAAAACGAGGATCCCATGCAAAAACAGTGCCACGAGAGGTGGCAGCAAACACAAGATCCTTGTATTCAATTGCATCACAGTACACATTCGTGTATAGAAACTGATTTTTGACTAATATCCATCCAGTCGAACCACGAAGGATGGCAACAAGCTTGTCGAAGATAGCAACAACATCATAGTTTTTGTAATTCCAAGAGCGGTTGGGAACTCGACAAATTGCTATCTTCCATTGACTACAGTCACCATGATCATATTTGAACGTGCGTACATTACCGGTGTGCTCAACCTCTGGGCAGTGTGCTGAGATTTTGGGAAGTGGAACCCGGTGACGAGTGTACACATTCACAAGTTCCCACTCGCAGTTGGGCCCAATGTAAACAACCCAATCTCCATTTGCGCCCGCCCAAGCCTTGCCCTCAAGCGATGGCATCTTAACATCACACGTATCATTATCAAGCGGCATCAACTTGCACAGGGCGAGGCCTCCGTCGTGCCGGCGCCAGTCATCAGGGTCACGGCAAAGAATATAGGGGAGATCAAACCGCTCCTTGACCCTTGGGTTCCTTGCAATGATGTTATTAGTTGAGTCGAGAATGGGCTGGAACGAACCTTCCATGCTAGCCGAGGTGATGACGTCGCACCGATCAATGAGTTTCTCCACCACGTCATATTTCAGATTGGGGCAAGAATAACAAGGTCGTTTCCGACCTGTTCCCTCCATGGAGAAGACGATCGAACAATGGCAGAAGAAAGGGTGAAGGGCTGAAGGAAAATGGAGGAGGGAGAGGAAGAGCGTGCGACAACAGTTCCAAATCGAGAGGGAAAGGCGAAGAGTCGGTGGACGGTTGCGAGTTTGCCACGGTTCATGAAGAGGCGCCCTGGCCTAGACATTCGTTCGGAAATACTCCTACTACTCGCCGTCGTCTCACTGATATGTTGGAACGGGACCACATGTCAACGAAACATGGTGTGTAATTTCTCGTGCAAAAGGCGATCTAGCCGCGTTCGCCCGAGGTGTTGCATTAGTTATTGACCTTTATTTTTTTAATGGTGTGCCGATCAGTTTTGAAGCACGACTAACTGGTACTCTACGTAGAGAAAATATAAACTACTCTACCACTACCCCACCTCCAGTACTAGTAGTATAAAAAAGATATATATAGGCTGGAGCTTCATCGCTTTCTTGCTAAGGGCTGCCCACTTGCTTCTCACACTACCACCCTCTCTCCAGATCTAAAAAAGACGGTCCCTCTCTCCCTCGTCACCGGTGGTCACAGATCCGCCGGGGAAGAAAAGGACGTGCAGCGTTGACGCACTCGTCGTCGGCGAGCGAGGTCACGCACTGACGACAAGGCCGTCCTCTCAGACCTAGCGCCCGCGTGGGATGGCCTCCGTCCCCAAGCTCACTGCCGTAGTGTGTGCGGAGGACGACGACCACGAGCGAAGCCACTTCCCGCTGACCCTCGGGTATGCTACCTCTTTTTGAGCCATAACCTTGTTCTATTGCCCCATCTGCTACGTTGTTGCATGTGGATCTTTTTCCACTCCACCATCTTCCCAATTTGCTATCCTCTACTCTGCTGGCCATGCAGACGAAAACCATAATTTGCACTATTAAAGGAAACCCTACTTCATGCAGACTAATCCATGTCTGGGTTGAATAAGGAAAGGAAGGAAGACTATACTGTCCAAGAGAGTAGGCATCGAACCCGCATCTAGGTTGAGAAGGGGAAAATCAGTAGCTAAGGAACGAGTCTCGTGTCTCTTGGTTGAAGAAGGGTAGAAAGGCATGACAACGCAATAGAGAATGACCAGGTCGATCGGTTTGTTGTCCTCACATAGGAAAAAGGTGGCTAAAGAGAACAAAAATGGGGCCGTAATCCACATATGCTACCTGGATATTTGTTGCTCTGGGCAACCATACCTCCCTCACCACTTTGCGTCCGTGGAGGTACATCGTACTGGTGCCTCCCATGCTCTTATTGCCACTTTTTTTGCTGTTGGTATAACGCCAGCAGTCAAGTCAAGCAATGCTACTGCTAAAGTGATGCCACATTTAACTAATGCCGCTCTCAGTCAAATGCCACCCATAAATTTAAGCAATGCCATTTAATGTCACTGGATTATTTCAGGGTTAGCTGTTGATTGTGGATGTATTAAAGATTTTTCAGCTATAAGGCATTCTAATGTTATTGCACAGCCAGTATACCAACGATGAAACTTGTTACTCCCGTCAGATTTTTGCACTGTTAATGCTTATAGATTACATACCTCACTTTCATGAGATAAGTTAATTTTTTTGTACAATGTCACCAAAATGCCAAGGCACTGATGTCATTTTATTTTGGTTAAACTGCACAAACAATTATGAAGACAAGAGGAAAGGTCAAGAGTGGGCACCTCCTCCTCTGGCTGTTCTCTTGGGGAGGTCTGTATGTTTGTCTCTAATGCCTGTCGACTACATACCTGACATCATGATGTAATGTTAAGTCATTTCCTTTTGTACAGTGTCACTGAATTGTCAAGGCAGTGATGGCATTTTATTTTAGTAGAACTGCACAAAATTTGCTTAAAAGAAGAGGAAAGGTCAGGAATGGCTCACTTTTCCAGAAAAAACTATGTATGCCTTCCTCACATCAGCCGTTGTTGCTTTATTTATTCCTTCAAACAGGTGGTTAGAAACAGTCTTGCTACCTTTTCCCATTAAGAAATTGGAATTCTTATATTTGTGAGTCTATGCTTCAACTAGTGCCACTTTTAGAGTAATCACACTTTCAATATCTATGCAAACAGGGATGCTCGATTTTAGTGGAACTGCACAAAAAGTCCAACTGGTTCAACATTAGGAGCATGTTTTTTCCCAACCTTTATATCCAATTGGTGGCACTATGAGCTGTTCATTACGAAGGTACATGGTTTGCTACTATCTTGCTACTATTTTTGTACTGTCATTAGATAGTAATACTAGTGGTTTGCATGTGAATTTATTGGCAGGGTGGACCTACATTGGAGGTGTAGGACAGGATTCAATGATTGGATGCTCAATTTCGGTTGTATCGATTTCACCTCTTCCATCACTTCAAACATGGATATCCCTGGTCTGATGAAGAATAGGCGCTGTATTTCTGCTCTGAACCAGCAAATCAATTCAGTATGAAATTGTCCAAGGCAAAACATAACTGTATCAGATTGTCCAGTGTAGAACATGACAGATGCTAAGCGGAAGAGACATGTTTAAAACGAAAATACAAGGTGTGGTATATGTTTACTAGCTGCTTGATATTTGTGCAGACAGAGATGTGTGCCTGTTGCTATTTGGCAAACCAACAAAGTGCCTGCAATTTTGGTTGAACTACACAAGAGAATAGTATAGTCACTGCATGCAGTGCCATTTGAAAATAGACACAGAAAGATTGGATAGTCACTTCATGGACTGCAGAAAAGTAGTACTGTACTATTTATTGGCCAACACTAGGTGCTTCATTGCTTTGGTCTGATTATACAATGGGCATCATTTTGCCTAAGTTAAAGTTTGTATTCCAAAAATAGTCTCGCCGTGTGATCGAGAGAAGACCAAATCATATTGAAGTGGATGTTCCTCCATCATGTCTGGTTCATTCTCATGGTTCCAGCTGTTGGTGAAACCACTTATGTTTGCAAGAGGAATTGTAGACTTCACAAACAAATTTGTATTTCAGTCTGTACTGAATGTTGGCCACAAGAAGCATCCATGTTAGTAGGAAGAACAGATGTTTTTTCTAGATCTTTGCTTTTGTAGCTACATATTTGTATATGATCTGTGAGTCATTGAGATGCATTAACATGTTGATCTTATGTATGGGAATCGTACTAGTTAGTTTTAGTTGTGATGCAAGATCCGAAGTGGCTGATCTTTGCTTTTGGAGCTACATATTTGTACATGATCTGTGAATCATTGAGATGCATTAACAGTTACTTATTTATGTTCGCTAAGTGTTTACAAGTTACTGATCGATCACTAGCTAGCCTACAAATGCACTCCTGGCAGTTTTATTTGCGACGCAAGATGCGAACTGGCAGTTTTTTGAATAAAAATGCCTACCTATGAAGAAATTGACAAGCTACACTATCGATCCTACACGGATAAAAATGCCTACCTCTGAAGAAACTGACAAGCTACACTATTGGTCCTACACGGATAAATAGCGGATCACGCATGTACTACCTCCTTTCCGGTTTGCAGGGCTCAATTCAAGAAACGACCTACCCGATCCTACACGAATAAATAGCGGATCACGCACGTACTAGTACCTCCTTTCCGCTTTGCAGGGCTTAATTCAAACCTCTCACCAACCAAGGTACTCCCTCCGTCCGGGTTTATTAGTCCCGTGAGCAAAGCAGCAAGACCAAGGCATGGCAATAATTAACGGCATGCAGAAGTTTAAGCCTAATAAATTCCAGCGATTTAAGTGGTTGCATGCGTGCCCTCGGCATGCAGAAGTTTAAGCCTAATTAATTCCAGCGATTTAAGTGGTTGCATGCTGCTTCGCGTACTGCCTGTGAGCGATTCTGAGTGCCTGCATGCAGCCGGCCGTAATTAAGGCAGCTAACTGATGGAAAAAAGATACGCTTTAAATCTGTGAAATCATTATTGACAAGGAGGGAGATGATTCGAGTGCACTCGTTTGACCGCCATGCCGGCGTGCGAGCCAGACGGGACGGGACAGCACAGTCATAATTTCAGTTTCTCTAGTTTTCCACGGCAAGCTGGCATGCTAAGCCATTATGCATTGAATTCCGATGACCGTCGCGCTACCTTCCGCCTATAAGTACTGTTTCCTGGCCTTCTCAGGTGCCACCGTGACCCAACTCGCCATATCCTCATAAGCCCCCACCGGCCCGACGTCGCTCACCACGTCTGCCATGCCCCCGCCCATCCGCGGTAGGCGACGCCAGAGGCTGTCACCGCTAGAACTAGTGTTCATGTTTTCACCGGAAGGCAGACGGAGGGAGGAGGCATTCTATCTGTCTTTAGATGACAATGCAAAGATCGAGGAGTTGTTGGAGCGCGACCGCATGGCGGAGGAGCAGCGTCTCGCCGATTTGCACCGCCAGCGGGACATGGAGCAGCAGCACACCGGCGCTCTGAGTCGCGAGCAGAGCGCCCGCAACTGGGCCGACTACATGGAGGCCGGCACCCGGCAAATAGCCCTAGAGGCTGTCGGGCACACACGCGTTCGCGACACCGATTTTTACTACCAGCTCGTCAAGTGGATTTCTCGCTTGGAAGCCGAAGCTTCGGTGGACCACGCCGGCATGGAAAGGGCCAATGAGCGCGAGCAACACGCCCTATCGCACCTCTGGCAAGTCCGAGGCGAGGCGGAGGACGCCGGTGCCGGCGTTTAGCATGGATAGCAGATGGCGGCCGGCATCGTCTAGTTAGCTAAGAGTAAGTTAGTACTTGTACGCTACTAGAGTGTTAGTGGGAGTAGATAGTTCACTTGGCTATGATGGTTGTCAACGTGGAAGTTCAGTACTCTATACGTGGATCAGACCTGTTACTTTGCTCTGAATGTTGAACTTTCCGTTCGAACGTATGGAATGGGCTATTATTTTTTTAAATGGGTTGTATTTGTCCTCCATGGTTTAGAGGCTGACTTGTAGGCCTAGCAAGTTGATGCATACACAATCAGGAGATGATTGTACGTGGAGAGGATGACAGCAGGGACCCGCCAAGGTCATGGCAGTACGCAAGCAAGTGCCTCCTTATTTCAAGCCAATAAAAAAATGGCTCCTCCTAGTGGATTTCTGACATCTGGATTCCATGCCATTGTCAACGTAGTCAATAAACGAGAGAATTGCACAACGAGCGGCCGACACCAGGGACCTAGCAGCTCGCCCAGTTATTTTTGTTTTGGGTTAATTTGATAAATGCCACTCCAAATCTGGTGTATCCGAGAAATGCCACTGCAATTTCCAAACTTTGAAAAATGCCATTTCTAGTGGCATTTTTCGAAGTCTGGAGTGGCGTTTTTCAAAGTTTGCAAACTGCAGTGGCGTTTTTCAAAGTTTGCAAAAATTGCAGTGGCATTTTTCAAAGTTTGGAAATTGCAGTGGCATTTTTATGAATCGCCATAATTGGAGTGGCATCTATACCTATACTAATCCTAGACTCCCTACAAATTCCCATGTTAATCAGTAATTAGGAGCCGTTAATCTGATGGGACCGAGTTATTATGGTGTAGATCTAATCTATCTATTGCTCTCCAGGAAAAAAAAGACACCTATTAATTCTCATGTTAATTAAAAATTAGGAGCGGCGTACATCCACCGATTCTTCCTTTCCCGGTAAAAAAAATCTAAAGCAGCCATATTATCTCTCTCAATCTCTCACGTCCCTGTTCATATTCTCATGGAAAAGAGATCCAGGTCTCTCTTAGATTGGAACAACGAAGTTGGTCATCGATCCCACTCTCAATCTCTCATGTCTGTCTCTCTCTCCCTCAAACTCTCATCTCTCTTCCTCTCCACAAGCAGATCTGTGTCTCTCCCAATTGCAAATTTGCAGCAAGGACCTTAGGGCATGGATTTTGCGCTCATCTCCACATGGAAACAGATCGTGTCTCTCCCACATTGCAGCAACAAATTTAGGGCATGCATCTCCCGTGCTCATGGAGCTTATTACAGAAAAATTATTTTCCTCATCTAGATCAAGTTCGTATTCTCAGTCCTTGCACTGATTTATTGTCAATTTCTTTTTGCCGGTCTGGATTCAATTCTTTTCAGGTTCGTCATCTCAGTCCTCACACTAATTTGTTTTGAATTTCTTTTTGCCAGTTCGGATTCAGTTGTTTTCATCATGCCCTTTAATAGTGTTGTCTAGGGATTCAATCTCCTTTATCGTGTGTCTTCTTGAAGCTGATGATTGCCATGGCAAAATAAAATCAGTGTTCTTGATCCCTCAAAAAACAAAACAAAAAAAATCTTTCTGTAGCGCACAGAAAAGAAACATGTACCTTATATGTAGAAAAAGACACGTCCAAGTACAACTCCAATCCTTCCAATACGGGTGGATCTCTATTTTCTCACTAATTGACCCTATCATTAACTCTCTGCTGTGATTTGGCTTCCCCAATCATAGTTTTCTCAATCCCTCAACCAAGATGGGCAGGGGGTGGGGGATATGGAGAAGGACGGAGCTCCTGTTGTGGTTGGTGCAGTCGCAAATGGTGGATGTTGACCATGCTGTCCCATGGAGGGAAGGTAATCTTGAAGAACAATTATCTCGCAAAGACATTGACCATCCACTCAGCGCAACAGCAGGGTAAGCATGAACACTATGATTTGTCGAAAACAACTAAAAGAATCATGATATGTTAGACATATAACATTCTGATTGTGTGCTCCAGCTGAATTGTAGTATTAATTTTCTCAAAGTTTCTAGGCCATGATGGTTTATGGATCCAAGGAGTAGATGCACTGACTGCAGTTTGAAGCCAATGACTGGTAATTTTCCAAATGACAGCATCTCTGTTTTGTTTTATCTTATAACTAAGTTAGAAATTGGATAACATGTGTTTGATGTTTTTCCTTCAAATCGGAATAATTGCAGGTCTGCTTCTACGGCTAACGTAACCCATCATTACTATCTTCTAGATTTCATATATTTATTATCACTAGATGAATTCAGGTCCGATAGGGTCTTCCCTTTTTCACATGTGCACATTTTGCTAAATGCCATCTAATTCCTTCCATGAATCACAAATGGAATTGCAGTCTGAAAGTTGTGGTACTTGATTTGGAAACACCATAAAAACCATATGATGCTCCAACATAAAGTATCTTCTGATTTTTAAGTTCCACTTATTGAACAATGCACTTCAAAATTCACATGTATGCTATGTACAGACATATGCAGGTACACTGGAGCATAATTCTATCAATTACCTATGGAAGACAGTCCAACATGGATGCTCTTAAGAGTACATGTATGTAGCATTTCAGTTTCTATAGCATGCACTCACCCCTACCCGCCATTATACACTTGATCTGATGATGATGTTCACTTAAACAAGTTATTTCTGTTAAGCAACACATTGTGTGCCCAGTCGTGACAGGTTGGTGGCGTGCGTTTCCAAGGGAGTCCGGCTAGGATAGTCCAGGTTGTTAGCATGTTTATCTTTGTAACAACTCTATCTCTCTATCCTCTTATCCCTTGTACCCCAAGTTGTAATCTCAACCATGTACGCGATCTGGGAGTTGCGCCCCGAGTATATTAACACGTAGCCGTCGGTCAGACGAAGACACGACGTTAAACCCAAGTTTTACATGGTATCAGCCTAACTCTTCCACCGCATCCCATCTACCATCCCCATCACCACCTCCACCACCATCATGGCCGCCTCCTCCAGCGCTGCACCGACCAACCTCTCTGGACAGGTTACCGAGAAGTTGACCCGCACCAACTACATACTCTGGCGGACTCAAGTCACACCGCAGCTCCGTGGTGCGGGCTTCTTCGGGTATGTTGACGGCTTCGTGTCTGAGCCGGCCAAACTCGTCGTCGTCAAGGATAAGGACGGGAAGGAGGCGACCCAACCAAACCCCCTTCATCTGATCTAGATCCGTGAAGAACAACAGGTACTTGGATACCTTCTCAATAATCTCTCCAAGGAGGTCCTTGTGCAGGTCACCACGATCAATCATGCGCAAGATCTCTGGACAGCACTGGCAAACATGTTTTCGTCCCAGTCTCTGTCCCGCGTCAACAACATCCGTGTCGCCCTCGCCAATGCACAGAAGGGGACAAAGCCCGTGGCGAGCTTCTTCGGGCACATGTGCTCACTTTCAGATGAGCTTGCGGCTGCTGGCAAGCCGCTCGGAGATGGTGAACTCGTCTCCTACATCATCGCCGCCCTCGACATGGAGTACCAGCCCCTCGTCTCCACGCTCGATGCCCGCGTCACGCCCGTCTCGCTTGACGATCTTTTCACCATGATCAGCAACTTCGACCAGCAGGTTGCCCTTTACCAAGGGGGTCACTCTGGCGGCTGCTTCAAGTCCTCCGCCAATGCGGCCATGCGTGGTCGTGGTGGCGGCTCACGCCATCGTGGGCGCAGCCGGGGCTGGCACAAGGGCGGCCCCAACACCAGCAACAACCACCGTGCCAACAACGGTGGTGGCGGACGACCCTCCTCCAACACCAACCAGGGCCGCCGCAACAACTCCAATCGCTCGTGCCCTAATGCTGTCAAGTGTCAGATCTGTGGCAAACTTGGCCACTCGGCCAAGGATTGCTTGTACAAGTTTGACGACGATGATGATGACTCTCAGGATGAGAAGGTGGCTGCTGCGGCTGATGGGTCGTACGGCGTGGACACAAACTGGTACATGGACAGTGGCGCTACGAACCACATCACTGGCGAGCTCGAGAAGGTGACCATGCGTGAGAAGTACCGCGGCCAAGACCACATCCACACCGCAAGTGGAGAAGGTATGAAAATTCGTCATGTTGGTCACTCAATTATTAAAACCCCACATCGTCCAATTCATCTTCGAAAAAATTTGCATGTCCCTAGTGCATCTAAAAACCTTCTCTCCATTCACCGCATTGCCGTTGATAATCATGTCTTCCTGGAGTTTCACCCGTTCTTCTTTTTGATCAAGGATCAGGTCACGAGGAAGGTACTGTACCGAGGTAGATGCGTTCGTGGGCTCTACCCTTTGATTCCGGAGCTTCAAAGAAGGTTCAATAAAGAAGTTTTTAGTGCCACCAAGTTATGTTCCACACGGTGGCATGATCGTTTAGGACATGCAGCGTTTTCTTTAGTTGAGCGAGTGCTTAGGAAAAATAAGCTCCCATTTGTTGGAGAGCGTGATGTTGAAACTATTTGTGATTCGTGCCAAAGAGCAAAAAGTCATCAGTTGCCCTATCCGATCTCTACTAGTGTTTCTACCAAACCGTTGCAACTTATTTTTTCCAATGTGTGGGGGCCTGCCCCGTCCTCTGTCGGTAGACACATGTACTATGTGAGCTTCATCAATGACTACAGCAAATATTCATGGATCTATCTTCTTAAGAAACGATCTGAAGTATTTCAAGTCTTTCGTAACTTTCAAGCACTCGTTGAATGTCAGTTTTATAGTAAAATACTTGCCCTCCAATCTGATTGGGGAAGTGAGTATGAGAAGCTAAACTCACTTTTTCAAGAACTTGGTATCTCTCATCATGTGTCTTGCCCACATGCCCATCGGCAAAATGGGTCGGCAGAACGCAAACATCATCACATTGTAGAAGTTGGTTTAGCTCTCCTTGATGGAGCCTCCATGCCACTAAAGTTTTGGGATGAGGCTTTCCTCACTGCTGTCCACATCATTAACATGCTTCCAAGTCGTGTTATCAACAATGAATCGCCTACAGAAAAACTCCTCCATACCAAACCAGACTACACTTCTCTTCGCGTGTTTGGATGTGCTTGTTGGCCCAATCTTCGACCTTACAACAATCGCAAACTTATGTTTAGGTCTAAGCAATGTGTTTTCATTGGCTATAGTGCCATGCACAAGGGCGTTAAATGCCTAGATGTCTCTATTGGCCGTGTCTATATTTCGTGTGATGTGGTCTTTGATGAAACCAAGTTCCCCTTTGTTGATCTTCATCTAAATGCCGGTGCTTTACTACGCCAAGAAATTTTGCTTCTCCCTTCTCATCTCACCAGTTTTGATCAAAGGGGGGATAATAATTGTGTTGATCCATCATTGACTAATTCTCATAACCATGTGCATGAGCTCTATGTTGATGCAGCAGAAGGAAGCCTGAGCAAAACTGGTGAAGAAATCACCCAAAATGATCAAGAAATCAGCTCAAATGGACAATATTTCATGTGTCCAGAGTTGGGAGACAAGTCCTCCTCAGGATCGTTGCTGCAGCACCTGCCCAGGCCATCCACCTCGGAGTCTGCGCGGCTGCATGGCCAGCGCCCCAGAAACCGCGTTGCCCATCAGGCACGGCGGCGGCGTCTCTCCAGGCGACACGCGGGCTCCAGCGATTCACCCACCTGAAGACACCTGGCCGCGCCAATCAGAGGTGACCACGTGTCTGCCTGAGAGTCGCTAGCCCGTGGATGGACCCCGCTGCTACGCGCGTCGGCATTCGTCAGCAGGTGCTCAACCCCGCACCGATTCGACGGGGCCCGCAGGCTCGGGATCCGGCGCTGATTCCCTACAATCATCGCGCAATGATGCGGCCGCAGCACACACGGGATCTTTTGTGCCACCCGTAACGGGCTCCGCGAGCGCTGCAGCCACAGACGATTCTGGCGCAGGGACAGCACCAGGTGCATCTCCTTTGGGATCTGAGGCGGGATCTTCTGCGCCTCGGAGTGGTGCAACTTCGCCTGTGCAGCAGCGCACTCGTCTCCAAAAAGGGGTAATTCAACATGTTAACTATAAAACAAAATTTGGCCTGGCCTGTTCCTCCACAGGTGAACCTAGTTCAGTTGAAGAGGCAATGAATGATGCACGGTGGAGGAAGGCCATGGAAGAAGAATACTCGGCACTGAAGAAAAATAAAACGTGGCACTTGGTGCCTCCACGACGAGGTAAAAATCTAATTGATTGCAAATGGGTGTTTCGCATCAAAAGAAAGTCTGATGGATCCATAGATCGCTACAAAGCAAGACTCGTTGCAAAGGGTTTCAAACAACGGTACGGCATAGACTATGAGGACACATTTAGTCCTGTTGTTAAAGCTTCCACCATTCGCCTTGTTTTGTCTGTTCCTGTTTCTAGGGGATGGAGTCTCAGGCAATTGGATGTTCAGAATGCGTTCCTCCATGGCATTCTGGAAGAGGAAGTCTACATGAAACAACCTCCTGGGTTTATAAACAAAATCTCACCACTACATGTGTGCAAACTTGATAAAGCTTTATATGGATTAAAGCAAGCTCCTAGGGCGTGGTACTCACGTCTAAGTCAGAAATTGCAAGCACTTGGATTTGTCCCTTCAAAGTCTGATACATCATTGTTTATCTATAATAGATCAAATACCTCCATATTTGTTCTTATTTATGTTGATGATATAATTGTCACAAGCTCCTCTAATGAAGCAATAACAGGACTTCTGAAGGATCTAAGTGCTGAGTTTGCTCTGAAGGATCTAGGAGACTTGCATTTCTTCCTAGGAATTGAGGTAAAGAAACATGAAGATGGTCTTCATCTATCTCAAGAAAAGTATGCCACTGATCTGGTAAGAAGAGTTGGTCTTCAAGGATGTAAACTGTCACCAACGCCCTTGTCCAGTTCAGAGAAACTCTCACTTGCAGAAGGAGATCCCTTAAATCAAGAGGACAGTACAAACTACAGAAGTCTGGTAGGAGCACTTCAGTACTTGACTTTGACAAGACCTGATATTTCGTTTGCTGTTAATAAAGTATGCCAGTTTCTGCATGCACCCACCATAGTTCATTGGACTGCTGCTAAACGTATAGTAAGGTATGTGAAAAATACTATGAATCTTGGTCTTACTTTCAGTAAATCATCGTCTACTCTAGTCAGTGCTTTCTCAGACTCTGATTGGGCAGGATGTATAGATGACAGGCCCTCCACTGGTGGGTTTGCAGTATTTTTTGGACCTAATCTAATATCATGGTGTGCAAAGAAACAGGCTACTATATCCAGGTCAAGTACAGAAGCTGAGTACAAGGCACTTGCAAATGCTACGGCAGAGATTATTTGGGTACATTCTATGTTGAAGGAACTTGGTATAAAGAGTACTAAAGCCCCATGCTTATGGTGTGACAATCTTGGTGCTACCTACCTATCTGCCAATCCAGTGTTTCATGCAAGAACGAAGCATATTGAAATTGATTTTCACTTTGTCAGAGAAAGAGTTGCAAATCATCAGTTAGAGATTCGTTTGTGCATTCCAGAGATCATGTTGCAGATGGCTTCACAAAACCATTACCCACAAGAAGTTTTGAAGAATTCAAGCGTAATCTCAACTTGACAAAGTTGTGATTAAGGGAGGATGTTAAGCAACGCATTGTGTGCCCAGTCGTGACAGGTTGGTGGCGTGCGTTTCCAAGGGAGTCCGGCTAGGATAGTCCAGGTTGTTAGCATGTTTATCTTTGTAACAACTCTATCTCTCTATCCTCTTATCCCTTGTACCCCAAGTTGTAATCTCAACCATGTACGCGATTTGGGAGTTGCGCCCCGAGTATATTAACACGTAGCCGTCGGTCAGACGAAGACACGGCGTTAAACCCAAGTTTTACAATTTCATCATATTTTCCACACATTTCGCTCAACTAAAACATGTGTATGTTCAGTTTGTCTTCTTAATTTCTTGACCAATTCGCCAACGAGGCTAAATACCTATGGTTATTTTGCGCCAATTGTCCTTTGAGCTTGTTAAAAGAACTTCCCCGAGATATGTAACACTGTTGCTCCTGCTACTTTCGGCCATTATATTATTCACATTATTCAGACTTCTATAAATGCACACCCAACTGCATAATTTCTTAGCTTATCGATTTTATTTCTTCTAACTTTAAAAATTCAGAAATGATTATAACAAGCTTGTTGAGTTGTTGGATTTAATACATGTACGTCAAAACTTATGGCTTTTCAAAACTATTTGTTCCCTCTTTTGGTCCTCTAATACACATTTTTCCCTTTACGTTGGATAACCAATTCACTTTTGTGCTCATTTTCCTGAGACAGTGAAGATTTGTTTTGCTACTCATGTATAGATATAAAATTTTAATGGTCTTCACGATTCTATCAATCAATAGAGATTTGAACAAAATCCAGTTGATATAATATATACAATTTGGCCCACACATGTTGCGAAGAGTAATTTTTAAAGTATATTTACAATGTCTTTTTTATTTCTATGCATGTACAATATATATTAGGACACTGGACATGCTCACTACTGGAATTCCCAATTTTTCTGAGTGCCAAATGCACTCGACAAAGGCCAAAAAAAACACGGCAGCACTAGGAAAACATGACTATATTGGACGTCTGCCGACAATGTTTATTTTGTCGGGTTCTTTTCTACAGGCACTAAGTAGACAACTGCAAAAAACTTCGCTCAGTGCAGAAAAAGGGTAACTCGGTAAACAAATGACACAGACCGAATGATGAGTCAATGACCATCCCACGTGGCACCATAGTTTTGCCATTTTCTGCACTCGG
This sequence comes from Triticum dicoccoides, assembly GCF_002162155.2. Taxonomy (NCBI): domain Eukaryota; kingdom Viridiplantae; phylum Streptophyta; class Magnoliopsida; order Poales; family Poaceae; genus Triticum; species Triticum dicoccoides. Next base: position 309,725,526 of record NC_041382.1, on the reverse strand, counting down.
CAAAACTACGACCCAGTAGAGCTGCCCAGATGGCACCATGTGTCATGTTTAGGCAAAGGGGTCTTAGACACCAGACATCTAACCTAACAGCGACTCTGAATATCCATGTTGGTTGATTGCTAGCTTGATGCTAATATTTGATGTGTTTTCCTCAATTTAAAATCCCCAGGCAGGATGTTTCTAAAATCTACGTATTAACATCACCTGCATCGGATGTTTCTGTAGCATTTGAGGATGCACACATGGTGTATATGCTGATGAAGGAAGCCTAGGAACAAGCATATTTACGACATACATGGGGAAGATGGTGTCCAATAAGGGAAAAGTAGCGAAGTAAAACATGATTAGTTTAGAGTGACATGAAAGCAGACTATCTTTCAAAAATAGGTGGATTCTTAAGATAAGGACAGGTGTACAACGCAAGAGCTATAATAAGTCCTAACATGGTTGCTGGAAGATATATTTGTACAATAATAGGCATGCACATGCAGCTGTAGTAAAAAGAGTTAATAACTTAATATGAGATATTCAATTACAGTGCCTGAATGAAAATAGTTGAACAAATTTCTGTAATATAGCAGCCCAATAGTTTGTATAAATACGGATGCATGCAGGTGATGATAGACACTATATCATGTCCGATCCATAAGTAAGTGTGTGTTGTGCATTAAGTTTTCGATTCTTTGTGATATGTTTTGATTAGTTCTGTAGCATCCAGTTTAACATCTTATGTCACAGACATTTGGTGAAGTATCGGAAAGGAGAGTCTGTCGTTAATTCTGCGTTACCATGATGGTATGTAAGGTGAGCAAAAAGAAAATTTGTGGCCTTAATTCCCAGCAACTCTCAAGGTAAGTAAGATGAGTCATATTAATAGATAGTGTTGTCAGGGACCTTGATAGTATCTCTCAGACGAGTACCACTTTATATGGGATAGGAGATGCTTGATCCATGAATAAAATAACTTGGACCTCCTGTTTAGAGCGTCTACTAAATTATTGGTTCATCCATCTAAATGTTTCTAGAAAAACGGGCATTTTTTAGCCGCAAACCGTAGAACAATAGTTCTACGGTATATTTTCATTAAAATAATGGTATGTTACAAATGGGGAGGAAAAAAAGGAAAGAAAGAAAAATAAATAAAGAGCGCCTCTCTAACTAGCCTCTAAAATAAGGCCTCTTTGATTCACCGAATTGTCTACAATTACAATTCTTAAAGGTGACATCTTATGTTTCAAATGGTTTTGCAGATTGTAGGATAACAAAATGGGATCCGATCTCTCATATGTTTCTATACTTATCCAACGGTATCCTCAATAAATGTCTGTTACTATTTCCCATCCATTGTTTCCACCATTTAAAGTGACTAGCCATATAGTAAATGGTTTTTTTTTTGCACAAAAATATAGTAAATGGTTTTTTGCTTATTAATTTCTGTCCTTCATATAGTGGAAACCTAAACAATATAAATAATGTCAGCATGCTATCTTAAGATATATAGTTTGTGCCAATTCAGTTTATGGTCAGTCAGACGTATCCATTACTTATTCACAGAATTATATTCCCTTTTGAATTAGTCCTGATATCTCAAATCCTTTAGGTTCTGACGGTATGTTGGGTCAATGTGGTTGTACACAACACATTTCGATTTTCTATGGTATGCCATTCCTAATTATGATTTTTTATTGTTGACCATGCTCTTTTTAGATCATGCAAATATAAAAGGCCCTATTCTTATTTATAATAGTATATTCTATATTGAAGGACTATTTGTATCATTTTTGTGGATAAATATACGAAGTGAGAGAATGTTTATTTTATTCTGTAACTTTCTTTTACAACTACAAAATTTAGAAATTTGAGTGATTGGCATAAAATACAACTAAAAATTCATTTTCTCTTATCAAATGTGCAATATTCAATATGCAAAAACAAGTGATAGTACCACTAATCTAAAAAATACAATGTTCTATATTTAAGAATATTGTGGGATCTGTCGTGGTGAAAAGAACAATGTGGAGTCTATTTTCCAGCAGAATATTATGCGATCTCATTGAATTATGTCGAATGTATATTGTGTATTACTATATTTGACTGCTTTTGTGAGAAAGTTTGCTTGACTTAACCATCTCAGAACACCGGCTAGACATACCAGTTCAAAATTATTTATGTTTAGTATTAATGATAAATCAAAAAAAATTGTAAGAAAAAAACTAACTAGATTATTTTAAGACTTGACGGACAAGACAGAAGTTAATATGTAACGACACATCACTTCAACCTATCAAATGTTAGCTTTCACAATTCTAATACTATAAAAAGTACAAATGTGAACTTAATTAGCCTCAGTATTTCAAAATATAACTAAAATATGGGTGTAGACCTATCAAAATAAACATGGAACAAGATAAGTCTCCCATGAGAATAGAAATTTGTGTCCAGGCGTTTACATTAGAAATCTGAGCAAAAATAGCAAGAAATGTTTCTATATGTTATATTTAAATACATAGTAAATTTGCAATTTACTGTTTGCATTATGGAAAGTAACCGTTGATAACATTATCATAATTTCATACATTATGCAAAAACTCTATATAGCCAATATTATATTGTTGAAGATTATATTTCAAAAGTTGTATAATGATTATACTTCAAATGCATGCGGCCTTTTCATATCGTCATCTTTTGTAATTACTAAATAGTTGTAATTTTAGTTTGTTTGTATGTTTGTAGTTCTTTTATAGGAGACAAGCCATTGCACAAAAACTATTGTAGATTCCCATACCGTAGAAAGCTGTATTGCATGCTAGCTCATGCGAATGCACGGGTTGGCAACTAGTTTATCTAATTTGTTTTTGAGACGGAAGCAGGGTGTCAACTGGGCTGTGCGGGACACTCTGGCCTGTCTAGACAGCATTTTCTTTTATGTTTACCATGGACCAGCCCAGTAGTTCTTTCTTTCTGAAAATGGCTAGCCCAGTTTTTTTGTGGTCAAGTAAGTCGCTTTATCAGGCCTGTTGGGCTGCAAATCTTTCAAGACGAGGAGAGTGGCCTATCAGTAATGAGAAATGGGTTGTACATTTTTAAAACACATCAAACCGGCAATTATTTTCAAATATCTTTTTTTTCATTTCGAGATTTTAAATTGCATTGTTTTTTATGCGGGGAAAATTTATTGGATTTTATATTGATATACATTTATTTCTAAAATCAGTCTGAATGTGACTCAAAATTTCGGGTTTAAAAACAGTTCAGACCGCAGCGACATATGCAAAATTTCGTATAATTTTTTAATCGTGGCCACAATATGGGCTGTAATGCTAACATAAAGAATATGGGCTCCAAGAAAACCCGTAAGAATTAGCAAATGGGCTGTAAATTATTTGAAATAATGGAAGATGGGTTGTATGATGTTTTCCACAGATTTGAGGCTTTCCATAGATGGCCTGTATACTGTTGGATGTCCATCCAACGGCCGTCGTGCTTCTTCAATCTCTGCTCTTCCTGATCCAGCCGCTCAAACAAGCGCCGGCGGGACTGCCTGCTCCCTCCTCCCCGCGGCCGGCTGTGCTGCTGCGCAGGCCTCACCGCCCCACCGTAGTCTCATCGCCGGCCTAGCCATCCCTCTACTCACCCACACCTGTTGTTATTCTCCAGCGACGACAGACGAACCAGTAAACCCTCGTACAGTCGTACTCCCCTCCGCGTGGGAAACAAAAACAACGGCCGAGTCTTCCCTGCCTCTGTGTCATTCCCTTCCTAGGCCTCGCCGTCGTCCACCGCCCTGGTGCTCTCGGCGTGGCATGGTCAGCATGGTCAACGACCGACATGCATCTGAAGTGGGCTGTACGTGGAGAGGCTGACAGCTGGGTCCACGGCCGCACGCAAGGAAATGCCTCCTTGTTACGTGCAAAATAATGATTTCCTCCACCTGACATCTGGGACCACCGAAACGGCCTCTGTATTTTGCCAAAAAAATGTTACCGCCGCTGACAGCTCGGACCCACCAGCTATATCTTCGCACGCAAGGAAGTGCCTCCTTATTACGCACAAAAAAATGAATACTCCCCCTGCTAGCTGGGACCCAGTATAGTGGGCCTACTAAGTTGATGGGGACGAAGGGCTTTGTCAACTTAGTCAATATGCACGATTCTAGCTCGACTGACGGTACGATGTCCATCCAACGGCCGTAGTGCTTCTTCAACCTCTGGTCTTCCTGCTCCAGCCGCCCAAACTAGCGCCGGTCGTGCCACCTGCTCCTGCCTCCCGTGGCCGGCTGTGCTGCCACGGAGGCCTCACCGCCCCCATACTACTCCCACCGCTGGCCAGGCCATCCCTCCACTCCACTCACCCACACCCCCTGTTATTCTGCGGCGATGGCAGCGCAGCCGAACGAGTGAACCCCCGTACTCCTCTCCGCGTGGGCATCCACTGCCGCGTCTTCCCTGGCTCCGCGTCGTCCCCTTCCTAGGCCTCGCCGTCGTCCACCGCCGTGGTGTTGTCGGCGCGTCGTGGTCAATGTGGTCAACGACCGAATTCCATCGGAAGAATACTGTACGTGGAGAGGCTGACATCTCGGTCCACGGCAGATGCATGGAAGTGCCTCCTTATTACGCGGAAAATAATTATTCCTCCACCTGACAGCAGGGACCGATCGGACGGGCCACCAGTATTTTGCAAAAAAATCATTTCCCCCTGACTGCTGGGACCCACCGGACGGGCCGCCGTATTTCACAAAAAAAACATTCCCCTCGCTGTCAGCTCGGACCCACCGGAAGTGCCTCCTTATTACGCACACAAAAATGAATACTCCCCCGGCTAGCTGGGACCCACCTTGGTGGGAGGCTGACTTGTGGGCCTACTAAGTTGACGGGGAAGAAGGGCTTTGTCCACTTAGTCAATATGAACGGTTCTAGCTCCAATGACCGTACGATGTCCATCCAACGGCCGTAGTGCTTCTTCAACCTCTGGTCTTCTTGCTCCAGCCACCCAAAGCAGCGCCGGTCATGCCGCATGCTCCTGCCTCTCGTGGCCGACTGTGCTGCCGCGGAGGCCTCACCGCCCCCTACTATTCCCACCGCTGGCCAGGCCCTGCGACAACGGCAGCCTCACACCGCAGCCGAACCAGTGAACCCTCGTACTCCTCTCCACGTGTGCGGGGGCTTCCACTGCCGCGGGTTCCCCGTCGTCCCCTTCCTAGGCCTCGTCGTCGTCCACCGCCCAGGTGCTCTTGGCACGGCGTGGTCAACGTGGTCAAGGAACGACTTCCATCGGACGTGGACTGTACGTGAAGAGGTTGACAGCTGGGTCCACGACCGCAGCAAGGAAGTGCCTCCTTATTACGTGCAAAATAATTATTCCTCCACCTGACAGCGGGGACCCACCAGATGGGCCACCGTATTTTGCCCCCTGACTTTTGGGACCCACCAGCTACATCTTCGCAGGCAAGGAAGTGCCTGACAGTCGGGACCCACCTGGTCGAAGCGTACGTAGCATTGTCATTCTGGTCGCGAACGTGTACGTACATATATACTGGTGGATGTAGAGGCGCGCACGTGTCGTAGTAGAGGCGGCCAGGGTGCAAGAAAGAAAATACGGCCACGTATGTGTACATACGGGCGGGGTCTCAAATGCCTACTCGCGCATACGTACGGCGAGGGCTCATGTACATGGCTGGGTCGGAACGGAGAAACAGCGTCGTCGTCGTGTTCATGGGGAGGCAACAGAATGTGTGGTCGTGTTCATCGGGAGGGCTTGGACGGAAGAGGCGAGGGAAACGAGGCCTAGTGTACCGCACAACGGAAACGGTCCTCCTATGGTCGAAACGGGGGTCCTGTTGATCGGGAGGGGTGTGGCGTACCGCACAACGGAGGAAATGGACCTCCTACGGTCGAAACGGGGGTCCTATTGATCGGGAGGGGTGTGGCGTACCGCAAAACGGAGGAGAAGGACTTGTGTTGGAGCGCTATGGTCGAAACGGGGGTCATGTTCATCGGGAGGGGTGTGGCGTACCGCAAAACGGGACTCCACGGGATACTGTTCATCTGCACCATCGATGCCCTCCAGCCTCCACGAGCTACTGTTCATCCACCGTCGACCTCCTCCAACCTCTCGGGCTCCTGTTCATCCAGCCTCCACCGCGCGCTACTCCACCAGCTACTGTTCAACCACCCCTCCACCGTCTACTATTCATCCAGCCCTCCACACCATGGGGTCCTGTTCAACCACCCCTCCACGGGCACCCCACCACCGTCTACTGTTCATCCTGCCCTCCACACCATGGGGTCCTGTTCATCCACCCCTCCACGGGCACCCCTCCATCGTCTACTGTTCATCCAGCCCTCCACCACACCACGGGGGTCCTGTTCATCCAGAGGCAACGCCACCGCTCACTGTTCATCCAACCCCCCCCCTGCAACGCTCACTGTTCATCCCATCGATCGGCTTCAGTTAGCAGAAGTAGCCAAGGAATCGCTCGATCGGATTCAGTTAACAGCCATCGATCGTTTGCTCGGGTTCAGTAACGCGTAGCCTGCAGTGCAATCGCTCAGGTTCAGTTAGAGCCCAACGCCTCACTCGGGTTCAGTTAGAGCCAACGCCTCGCACACACACGCGTACGTGTACGAGAGAAACGCACATCGCTCGGCCCCCGACCTCCCACCGTAACCGGGAACTCCCCGAAGTTTTCCTCCCCCTCGCTTCTACCATGGTTTTTTCTGTCATGGACGGCCCAAAGAATTTCATGCAGCTGCGTCTCTGGCCCGCCCAGGACGAAAACCCATTTTCTGTCATGATTTTTTGTCATAGAAGTAGGAGCCCACCACATCTATGATGATACCGGGTTTTGTCACAATTATCATCATAGAAGTGTCATATGTATACAACAACAACAACAACAAAGCCTTTAGTCCCAAACAAGTTGGGGTAGGCTAGAGGTGAAACCCATAAGATCTCGCAACCAACTCATGGCTCTGGCACATGGATAGCAAGCTTCCACGCACCCCTGTCCATAGCTAGCTCTTTGGTGATACTCCAATCCTTCAGGTCTCTCTTAACGGACTCCTCCCATGTCAAATTCGGTCTACCCCGCCCTCTCTTGACATTCTCCGCACGCTTTAGCCGTCCACTATGCACCGGAGCTTCTGGAGGCCTGCGCTGAATATGCCCAAACCATCTCAAACGATGTTGGACAAGATTCTCTTCAATTGGTGCTACCCCAACTCTATCTCGTATATCATCATTCTGGACTCGATCCTTCCTCGTGTGGCCACACATCCATCTCAACATACGCATCTCTGCCACACCTAACTGTTGAACATGTCGCCTTTTAGTCGGCAAACACTCAGCGCCATACAACATTGCGGGTCGAACCTCCGTCCTGTAGAACTTGCCTTTTAGCTTTTGTGGCACTCTCTTGTCACAGAGAATGCCAGAAGCTTGGCGCCACTTCATCCATCTGGCTTTGATTCGATGGTTCACATCTTCATCAATACCCCCATCCTCCTGCAGCATTGACCCCAAATACCGAAAGGTATCATTCTGAGGTACCACCTGGCCATCAAGGCTAACCTCCTCCTCACACCTAGTAGTACTGAAACACTCGGTTTTAGTTCTACTAAGCCTAAACCCTTTCGATTCAAAGGTTTGTCTCCATAACTCTAACTTCCCATTTACCCCCGTCCGACTATCGTCAACTAGCACCACATCATCCGCAAAGAGCATACACCATGGGATATCTCCTTGTATATCCCTTGTGACCTCATCCATCACCAATGCAAAAAGATAAGGGCTTAAAGCTGACCCCTGATGCAGTCCTATCTTAATCGGGAAGTCATCAGTGTCGATATCACTTGTTCGAACACTTGTCACAACATTATCGTACATGTCCTTGATGAGGGTAATGTACTTTGCTGGGATTTTGTGTTTCTTCAAGGCCCACCACATGACATTCCGCGGTATCTTATCATAGGCCTTCTCCAAGTCAATGAACACCATATGCAAGTCCTTCTTTTGCTCCCTATATCTCTCCATAAGTTGTCGTACCAAGAAAATGGCTTCCATGGTCGACCTCCCAGGCATGAAACCAAACTGATTTTTGGTCACGCTTGTCATTCTTCTTAAGCGGTGCTCAATGACTCTCTCCCATAGCTTCATTGTATGGTGCATCAGCTTAATTCCACGGTAATTAGTACAACTCTGAACATCCCCCTTGTTCTTGAAGATTGGTACTAATATACTCCGTTTCCATTCTTCTGGGATCTTGTTTGCCCGAAAAATGAGGTTGAAAAGCTTGGTTAGCCATACTATCGCTATGTCCCTGAGACCTTTCCACACCTCAATGGGGATACAATCAGGGCCCATCGCCTTGCCTCCTTTCATCCTTTTTAAAGCCTCCTTGACCTCAGACTCTTGGATTCGCCGCACAAAACGCATGCTGGTCTCATCAAAGGAGTCATCCAGTTCAATGGTAGAACTCTCATTCTCCCCATTGAACAGCTTGTCGAAGTACTCCCGCCATCTATGCTCAATCTCCTCGTCCTTCACCAAGAGTTGGCCTGCTCCATCCTTGATGCATTTGACTTGGCCAATATCCCTCGTCTTCCTCTCTCGGATCTTGGCCATCTTATAGATGTCCCTCTCACCTTCCTTCGTGCCTAACCGTTGGTAGAGGTCCTCATATGCCCGACCCCTTGCTTCACCAACAGCATGCTTTGCGGCCTTCTTCGCCATCTTGTACTTCTCTATGTTGTCTGCACTCCTATCCAGGTATAGGTGTTTGAAGCAATCTTTCTTCTCTTTAATCGCCTTCTGGACATCATCATTCCCCCACCAGGTATCCTTATCTTCACTTCTCCTTCCCCTGGACACTCCAAGCTCCTCCGAGGCCACCTTACGAATGCAAGTCGCCATCTTCGTCCACACATTGTTCGCATCTCCTCCTTCCTCCCGAGGGCCCTCCTTAATGACCCTCTCCTTGAACGCTAGAGCTACCTCCCCCTTGAGCTTCCACCACTTCGTTCTAGCGACTTTGGCACGCTTATCCCGCTGGACACGAATCCGAAAGCGGAAGTCAGCAACCACCAGCTTATGCTGGGGTACAACACTCTCTCCAGGTATCACCTTACAGTCTAGGCACGCACGCCTATCTTCCCTTCTCGAGAGGATGAAATCAATCTGGCTAGAGTGTTGGCCACTACTAAAAGTCACCAGATGTGATTCTCTCTTTCTAAAGAGGGTGTTAGCTACAATCATGTTGTAGGCTAGAGCAAAGCTTAAGACATCTTCTCCTTCTTGATTCCTGGTGCCATAGCCAAAGCCCCCGTGCGCCCCTTCAAAACATGTGTTAGATGTACCCACGTGGCCATTGAGGTCTCCTCCTATGAAGAGCTTCTCACCAATCGGTACACTCCTAACCATGTCTTCCAGGCCTTCCCAGAACTCCCTCTTGGTGTTCTCATTATGGCCTACTTGCAGGGCATATGCGCTGATAACATTGAGAACCAAGTCCTCAACTACCAGCTTGACCAGGATAATCCAGTCCCCACATCTCTTGACGTCTACCACTCCATACTTGAGGCTCTTGTTGATCAAGATGCCTACGCCATTTCCTTTTGCAGCCGTCCCTATGTACCACAGCTTGAAGCCGGTATCCTCCACCTCCTTCGCCTTCTGTCCTCTCCATTTGGTTTCTTGGACGCAAAGGATATCAACACCTCTCCTCACCACTACATCAGCTAGCTCCCGAAGCTTCCCTCTCAGAGATCCTACGTTCCAGCTACCTAAGCGAATCCTCCTAGGCTCGGCTAGCTTCCTTATCCTTCGCACTCATCGAGTCAAATGCGAAGACCCTTGCCCATTTTCCACTACATCCGGGCGCCGATGTAGCGCGCCACTAAGGATGCGACGACCCGATCCTCGCTCACTTGCCACCGTATCCGGATCAAGATACAGCGCGCCACCTTGGGGGTGACGGCCCGGCCCTTGCCCATTTTCCACCACACCTGGGTTCCGATGTAGCGCGTCGCTGAGAGGGTTACGCCCCAACAAAAATCTTTTGGGTTTCATCTCCATAATAGTGGCTGAGTTTTTACGTTGGCTCGCCAAGCCTATCACAACCCTCCTCCTTTACCTGGGCTTGGGACCGGCTATGTTGAACAACATAGGCAGAGTTAGAAGTGTCATATGTATGACACAAAAAAATTTCGTTCGGGCCAAAATGTCACGGATGTGTCTTTTTTTGTAGTGAAAAATAACAATACATCACACAACATAGAAAATCCTATCCATCTGAAACCAGCAGCCCAGCCAGATCTCAAGCAGAAGTTGAAATCAAAGATCATATGTTGGGGCCCAAAATTAAACGACACAAAAAAATGAGCAGTTCAACCATAGTCCAGGGACAAGTTCAAGTGCATCTGTTGGGGAAAAAACATACACGCTGCCAACATACGTGCCCAAGGACTGGATCTCTTTAGGAAGCTCTGCACACACGACTTCATTCTTCTCGCTAAAGATTAGAGTGTGCGTGAACTCGGCCTTCCAGTCATTTGCAGCACGCTGCCAATAGGAAATGAAATGATGGTTTAGTAAAGGATAACTAAAACCACAGCAGGAGCATCTCAGCAAAAACACACAACAAAAATGAAAGGATGATTAGACAAGAACAAGGACAAAACATACCTCCACATCACCAAAATCATCATATGTAGAGCGGAACTTCACGTTAAAGAAACCACAATCATTATTCACTTGCTTTGGAACATCGATAAAAATCAGCCTCTTTGCAATAGTCACCCAGTTAGGCTGCTTGCTCGCTTTGTACGCAGCCTTGCCGTACACCTCCTCGAGCAACCCAACAAATCTTTTGATCTGAAGGAAATGCCAAAATAAGATGAAGTCAAAAACATGTTAACCAAAATAGTTAAGTTCGGGTACATAAAAATCGATACTTGCATAAGACCCAGCTAAACAAATAGCAGAATTCCAACTGTCAAATGATAGTCAGTTCAAGCAGTATTATCACAACAGAGACAGAAACCTATTTTGTCAACAGAAGGCATAATAAACTTCGTGTCAAACAAGATAATATGAAAAGGAGGTTCAGGCTAAGAAACACTCGCGGTATTTTGGCAGTCTTCGTGGAAACTTGTTCGTGACATTCCCTTATTGTAAGGAAGTGAATAAAGGATGTCAATGCTCCCACGATATCTATTCAGCACGTACACGCTATAGTGTGCCATTGTGTCAATTGGCTAGAATAGTATCAAAAAAACCTACCAAGAATGAAAGAAACGGTGAACACAAACTATAAAGCATAGCTATTGAACAGCCGGGATGAACAAAAACTTCTTGACAAACTCAGCAGAAGGATGTAAAATAAAATTTTAAAAAGAAAGAGTTATGATAAACTAACCAGCTTTGCGTTAAGAAGGTCTTCTTCCTTGCAGACAAACATTCGGAGGAGACTAGCTGATTTTTTTGCATCGAACTTTGGAACTGTTGCAGCGAAGAAATCATACTCCAGGCAGTACTGTGCATTCACAAAAACACAATTAAAACATCTGCCAAATGCCACTACAACAAAACTAGAGCAAAAAAGGAGATAGGGGTGCAAAGAACTAAAACCTGTATGAAGTAGGGACTAAGTACAACCCTGTCAGCACTACTGAATATCTCAGAGGTCTCCGGCTTATCCTTCCACAAATTTACGAGATAATCCATTATGTCTCCTTCCATCTGCTGCACTTCACCGAAAAGAGTATAAAGTACACGTCCTGTGAGGTCAATCACATTCCCAGGCATGGTAAACATGCAGTAGCTTGTGCTGCAGATTTAAAGGGATGGGAAAAAATATTAGAAGTTCAGATACAATAACAAAAAGAAGTTCAGATACTATAACTCAAAGGCAAGGAGAGAAGAATAGAAGTTCAGATACTATAACAACAGAAGTTCAGACACTATAACTAAAAGGCAAAGGATAAATGAACAAAAGTCCACATACTACAACAACAGAAAGTATAGACACAGAGTAGCCCCTCTGGCAGCAACAAAGTTAAGAAGAAGAAAACTCACTCAGAATACTTCTCCAGACCGTCTTCACTCAGCACATACTGTCTCAACTTCCGGGCCTCGGATAGATGAGGGTAACTGTATTTCTATAGGGGAGCGACAGCAGAACACCACTTCAAAGGCAATCCTGATGCTCTCTTGGAGGAAGTTATGTTGCCAGACTCAACCGCCGGTTTCCTCCTGGTGATGACAGCATTCTTCCCACCTCTCCCAGCAACAATACCAGCAGCAGATTTACCATTCTTAGGGTAAGCAATCTTCTCAAAATCATCATCAGACGAAATCACTTCTGCTTTGGCTACTTCGACTGCACCAACTTTCCTGGAGCAAGGGGTTGTTGGACCACCACAATGTAACACCCCGGATGTAATTTACCTTACATGTATCCCAACTCTTGCCATTTCCGGCACTAAGTTATTTTATTTCCTCGGGTTCGGGTTTTTGTCTCCATGTGTCGTTGTCATTGTCATGCATCTCATATCATGTCATCATCTGCATTGCATTTGCATACGTGTTCGTCTCATGCATCCGAGCATTTTCCCCGTTGTCAGTTTTGCATTCCGGCGCTCCTATCTCCTCCGGTGGTCCTTTCTACCTATTTTCATGTGTGGGGGTTAAACATTTCCGGATTGGACCGAGACTTGCCATGCGGCCTTGGTTTACTACCGGTAGACCGCCTGTCAAGTTTCGTACCATTTGGACTTTGTTTGATACTCCAACGGTTAACCGAGGGACCGAGAAGGCCTCATGTGTGTTGCAGCCCAACACCCTTCAAATTTGGCCCAAAACCCACCAAAACCCTCTCCATCATCTAGAGCGTTTGATCACGATCGCGTGGCCGAAAACCGCACCTCATTTGGACTCTCCTAGCTCATCCTATGTATAAATAGGCATCTCCCCCAAAATTTCCGGATCAAATCACCCCCCAAACCCTAGCCCTGCTCCATCCGCGCGCCGGACACGTCCGGTCCGCGCCGGGCGTTTCGCGCCGCCACCCCGCAGCCACTGGCAAGCCGCCATGTGGCACTCCGCCGTCCGCCACCGCGCCGGCCCTCCCGGCCCGCGCGCGTCCCCGCCGCCTGGGCGCCCGCGCCACCGCGCCCGCCGCCTTCGTCCTTGCAGCCGGCCGCCTGAGCCGCCCGGCGCCGCCGCGCGCCATCTCCGGTGCCGCCGCATCCGGACGCCGCCTCGGCTACTCCGGCCCTCCTCGTCGCCCCGCATCGCCCAAGGCCCTCCGCCGCCATCGCACCACGCCGCCCCGGCGAGCCTCTGCCCCGGCGAGCTCCCTCCTCCTCGTCGCGCCAAGTCCCACTCCAGCGGCTACAGTACGTCGGCAACAAACCTCGAACTGCGTGCGCGCCCAGATCCGGATCGGGGCTACAGTAAACCCTAGAGGGTTGACTTTTTCCCTCTCCCTAGTATTTTGTTTGCATTCTTGCTCATGCCGTAACTCCGCACCCGTAGCTCTGATTTGCACGTGTAGGATATCAAAATGTTCGTATCAGAGAGTACATCATTTCATCTCATTGCATCATTTTCATTTGAGCTCATCTTGGTGCCTGAAATGCTGTTGGAAGAGGGCTATTTGACATAATTATCAGATCTGCTGCATCAAATAGCTATTTGTCATTTTTTCCATGTTTAATGTGTGCATGATATGCTCCTAAGTTCTACATGTGTTTTGTTATATGCCATGACATCTTTACAGAGGTGATTACCATGTATTTTTGTGATATGTGTGGTGACTAGCACAAGCTTGCAAAGTAGTGCATTCGTTAATGCTGATTTCAGGGACTTAGAATTTCACTAAGTCCTTGATCTGTTTTTGTCAATATGCCATATGTTCATGTTGTTTCCTAGTGATCCGTGCCTCTTTTGAGGATGATTAGTAAGGATGTTTTGTTAATATTGTGGTGCTCTATCCATCCATGTATTTTTTTGCAATTATGGAGCACCCTAGCTTGAGTAAATCGAGCTCTACTTTTGCTATTTCGTGAATCCTGGCAGATTGTTGACTTGTTAGCGATTTTGCCGAGGATGTTGTTATTGATCCGTGCATGCTATGTTGCTGTTCTTGCCATGTCTAGCTTCTATGCCATGTATTATTGGTGGGTGTATGCTTAGTTGGTCATGCCATGCTCTGTAGTGAGTGCATCGAGCTCGTAAACATGCCTACTCGTTAACAGATTTGCATGCTCCAGTTTTTCACTAAGTCTGTAATCTGATTATGTTTTTGCCTTGTTCACATGCCTGCAATTGAATTTTTTGATCCCTTTTGGCTCAAGGTCACTAAGGGACTTTTGTTAAGTGCTTTGAGTAGCTTCATGTCATGCCTTGCTTTGCCATGTTAAGTTCCTGTAGCATATAGTTTTCATGCTCCAAAGTGTGCTACCTGATGTTAAATTCTAGACTTGTGTTAATTTCACTAAGTCTGAAATCTGTTTATCATTTGCATTTTTGCCATGCTTGTTTGAACCTGTTAATGGATGAATTGGCCATAGCTCAGTGTTAAACTTTTGTCAAGCATCATGAGTGGATCCCTGTCGTGTATTTTGTTGTCATGTTTGAGTGTTGTAGCATATTTATCTTGATGCATTTTGATGGCTACTTGCTGTTTATCGCAGACCGGTACCATATTTGTTTTGCTTGCCATTTCCAAACCGTGCATACGATTCCGGTGATCTTTATATCGATTTCAACCGAAATCACCTCACCATTCCATTGGCACTCTTGGATTTCCAAGTTGAGGCCAGATTCAATCATTCCTTGTCAAATCTTGCATATGCATCACATATCGCATCCCGCATAGCATACCATGTTTGCATCATGTTGTTCGAGCCTTGCACGTGGTTGATTGTGTTCCTTCTGCTTATTTGTCTTGTTTGGGTAGAGCCGGGAGACGAGTTCGCTAATGAGGAGCCCGTTGAGTTTGCTTACGAGGATCAAGTCAACTCTGACAACTTTGCAGGCGAGATGATCATACCCTCGAAATCACTTCTATCTTTGCTTGCTAGATGCTCGCTCTTTTGCTATGCCCATGCTACGATGCCTACCACTTGCGTATCATGCCTCCCAAATTGCCATGTCAAACCTCAAACCCACCATGTCCTAGCAAACCGTTGATTGGCTATGTTACCGCTTTGCTCAGCCCCTCTTATAGCGTTGCTAGTTGCAGGTGAAGATTGGAGATCGTTCCTTGTTGGAACATTGTTTATTGTTGAGATATCACTATATTTTCTTGTTATCTTAATACATCTATATATTTGGTAATGGGTGGAAGGCTAGGCCTTTTGCCTAGTGTTTTGTTCCACTCTTGTCGCCCTAGTTGCCGTCATATCGGTGTTATGTTCCCGGATTTTGCATTCCTTACGCGGTTGGGTGATAATGGGAACCCCTTGACAGTTTGCCTTGAATAAGACTCCTCCAGCAACGCCCAACCTTGGTTTTACCATTTGCCACCTAGCCTCTTTTCCCTTGGGTTTTCAGAGCCCGAGGGTCATTGTATTTAACCCCCCCCCCCCGGGCTAGTGCTCCTCTGAGTGTTGGTCCAAACTAGAGCCCTGTGCAGCGCCCCCTCGGGGAAACTCGAGGTTTGGTTTTAGTTGTATGGAGCGCTCATCTGAGTGTGCCCTGAGAACGAGATATGTGCAGCTGCTATCGGGATTTTTCGGCACATTCGGGCGGTGTTGCTGGACTTGTTTTACCATTGTCGAAGTTGTCTTGTAGAACCGGGATACCGAGTCTGATCGGAATGTCTCAGGAGAAGGATTATCCTTCGTTGACTGTGAGAGCTTGTGATGGGCTAAGTTGGGACTCCCCTGCAGGGATTTAAACTTTCGAAAGCCGTGCCCGCGGTTATGGGCAGATGGGAATTTGTTAATGTCCGGTTGTAGATAACATGAACCTTAACTTAATTAAAATGAATCAACCGCGTGTGTAACCGTGATGGTCTCTTCTCGGCGGAGTCCGGGAAGTGAACGCGGTGTTGGAGTAATGTTTGACGTAGGTTGTTCTAGGATCACTTCTTGATCATAGTCCTTCGTTCGTGCTTTGCCTTCTCTTCTCGCTCTCTTTTGCGAACAGGTTAGCCACCATATATGCTAGTCGCTTGCTGCAGCTCCACTTATTACCTTGCCTTACCCATAAGCTTAAATAGTCTTGATCGCGAGGGTGCGAGATTGCTGAGTCCCCGTGACTCATAGATTACTTCCAAACCAGATGTAGGGACCGATGATTCTGTTCCAGATGATGCGCTTGAGCTCAAGTGGGAGTTCGACGAAGACTCACGCCGTTACTATGTGTCTTTCCCAGATGATCAGTAGTGGTGCCCAGTTGGGGCGATCGGGACCGTGTCGCATGTTGGGGTTGATCTTTTATTTTGGTACCGTAGTCGAACCAGGAGTGTATTGGATGATTGTAATGTTATTCATGTATTTGTGTGACGTGGCGAGTGTAAGCCAACTATGTACCTTTTCCCCTATTATCTATTTACATGGGTTGTTGTGAAGATTACCTTACTTGCAACATTGTTTTCAATGCGGTTATGCCTCTAAGTCGTGCTTCGACACATAGGAGATATAGCCGCATCGAGGGCGTTACACACAAATACCAACAGCCTGCTTCCCCAACTTGGAAGGAATAAGGATTCGAGGTCTATCATCTTCACTCGGAGTTGTACTCATCAATTCCTCCCTAGGCTGGTATTCCTGTGACCCAAGGAATGAGTAGTGGTAATCGGTCAAGTCCAACGGCTCCACTGCAAAAAGAAAAGTAAGAGAAAAAAAGATGATTAAATATAACTGAAGTTCAGGCACAGCACAAAGTGCAGCCCAACTAATATAGATGACATGGTTACTACTCAAGATGATCTAAAAAATTACTTGCATTTAAAAACTAAATGAAGTTCAGGCACAACCAAAGGCACAGTTCAAGATAAATCTGATGAACTGGAAAACATTTAACTACAGCTAACAAAAGCATAGAAAGGCATCATCTCTGAAGTTCTAGTAGAAGAAATGCTCATGTCCAAGTAAGCAATGAAAGGGAAAAATACTGAAACATAACACACAAGCAAAATAAAAAGATAAAAATGAAGTTCATGTACAAGAAATGCTCCTCTCCATCTGAAACCAGCAGCCCAGCCAGATCTCAAAGCAGAAGTTCAAGTTCAAGAAAGAATGAAGTTCATGTAGAATAAAAGATGCAGTACAGGTAAGCAGTCTAAGTTCCAAGACTTACATGTGTAGTAGCCAAACAAAGCTTGGAAGTCTGTCTCAAACTGTTGGAAGAAGCGATTGAATACAACCACGTCTTCCTGATATCCGTGATATTTTCGTGGGAATAATTTGCAAGAACCCCATCATGATACGAATTAACATTCGTAAGCATGAAGAATCCGCGGTCGATACTGCCATCAAACACAAAAAAAGAATAGTGTTAGAACAAAAAAGAAAGCCAACAAATAAAAGACGTCGCAGCTTAAGTACAACCACAGTTAAACAGAAGTGATAAAGAGAAAAGTGGAACTCATACTTGTTAGTCTGCAGGGGGGCATCAATCCAATCCAAAGGGAAATTATCGATAGAAATAGGACTGAAGGGTGTCTCCCTGTTGTTCCTGGCATCGTTCCAAAGCTTCTTGATGTTATCAGTCATCCGCCAAAACAGACGTACCGCATAGTCATCGTCTGGTCCATAGTAGGAGTCGAGAAGTTGGAACCTTGAATTCTTCAGGTCAAGAAATATCGAAACCCAATGACCAACACCACCCATGGAAGCGGTAATTTCAGGCAGGTCAAAAGTGGGGGAAACAACCTGAAGCAACATAAACAAACGAATTATTAAAAACTAAGAATTAATATCAAATGGTACAAAGAAAAATAAAACAATATTAACACAGTGGATCGCAGTGCAAAACTAATACAGAGGCAAAGAACAAAGATATTGCATACACAATCATGTGCATCCATGCTATCTGGACCAGTCGCCAAGAAGTACTTCCTCACATGGGAATCCAATTGACCTCTGAAAATCTTGTCCTAAAATAATTTAGACAAAACCAACATATGAAAATAAAAAATGAGAAAAACAAGTTTTAACTAAAATGATAAGGAACAATACAGAAAAGAAAGCACTATATGGTTGATTTACACAAACCCAATACGGCAGGATGAGTTTATCCGATCCCTGGTACTCCGCACGTAGACAATAGAGTGCAACCTCAGCCACATTAGATCGAAGCATTCCGCGAGGAGCAAAAGATATTGCGACATCCTCAACAGAAGCTTCACACTCCTTGTTTTGGAACATAATCATTGATCTAAAACAAAGCAATAGAAAGTGTCGGTGTACAAAAATAGGGGTGCATCTTTGTACCCCTTTTCTTGTGCACGGGTAGTCAGAGCCGCGCCCGCGGCCACACCAAGCAGAACGAGGGGGGTGAGCCAATGTAAGATCGAAGTCCAAGAGAGTCAAAGCGACGCCAAGGCCAAGACCACAAAGAGCAGAGGGACGAAGCAGGTTCCCCCGGCAAGACCCTTGCCGGGTGGCCTCAGCGGCCCCGGCAAGACTCTTGTCGGGGCAGCTCACACCGCACCAACAGAGCGAGCCACCCTTGAGCCCCCGGCCCCCAGTGCCTGTTGGGTAACGTAGTAATTTCAAAAAATTTCCTACGCACATGCAAGATCATGGTGATGATATAGCAACGAGGGGAGAGTGTTGTCTACGTACCCTCGTAGACCGAAGCGGAAGCATTGACGCAACGTAGAGGAAGTAGTCGTACGTCCTCCGGTTCAACCGATCCAAGTACCGTTACTCCGGCACCTCCGAGTTCTTGACACGCGTACAGCTCGATGACGCACCCTCGATCTCCGATCCAGCAGAGGCGCCGAGGGGGAGTTCCGTCAGCACGACGGCGTGGTGACGATCTTGATGTTCTCCTGTTGCAGGGCTTCGCCTAAGCACCGCTACAATATGACCGAGGTGTAATATCGTGGAGGGGGGCACCGCACACGGCTAAGGAACGATCAATGATCAACTTGTGTGTTCTAGGGTGCCCCCCTACCTCCGTATATAAAGGAGGGAGGGAGGAGGTGGCCGGCCCTAGGGGGGGCGCGCCATGAGGAGGGGGAAACCTACTCCAAGTAGGTTTCCCTCTCTTTTCCTTATCTTATTTGGAGGGGGAAGGAAAGAGTACTAGTATTAGGAAGTAGTACTAGTAGTAGTAATAGGAAGAGGGGGAAGGAGAAAGGAAAGGGGGGGCCGGCCCCCCTCCCCAATTCGGATTGGGCTTGGGGGGGCGCGCCCCCCTCCCTTGCTCCTTCTCTCTTCTCCCTACATGGGCCCAATAAGGCCCATATACCTCCCGGGGGGTTCCGGTAACCTCCCGGGGCTCCAAACTTCTCCGGAACCTTTTTCGGTGTCCAAATATATCCGTCCAATATATCAATCTTTATGTCTCGACCATTTCGAGACTCCTCGTCATGTCCGCAATCATATCCGGGACTCCGAACAACCTTCGGTACATCAAAATACATAAACTCATAATATAACTGTCATCGAAACCTTAAGCGTGCGGACCCTACGGTTCGAGAACGATGTAGACATGACTGAGACACATCTCTGGTCAATAACCAATAGCGGGACCTGGATGCCCATATTGGTTCCTACATATTCTACGAAGATCTTTATCGGTCAAACCGCATAACAACATACGTTGTTCCCTTTGTCATCGGTATGTTACTTGTCCGAGATTCGATCATCGGTATCCAATACCTAGTTCAATCTCGTTATCGACAAGTCTCTTTACTCGTTCTGTAATACTTCATCTTATAACTAACTCATTAGTTACATGCTTGCAAGGCTTAGGTGATGAGCATTGCCGAGAGGGCCCAGAGATACCTCTCCGACAATCGGAGTGACAAAACCTAATCTCAAATTATGCTAACTCAACATGTACCTTCGGAGACACCTGTAGTACTCCTTTATAATCACCCAGTTACGTTGTGACGTTTGGTAGTACCCAAAGTGTTCCTCCGGTAAACGGGAGTTACACAATTCTCATAGTTACAGGAACATGTATAAGTCATGAAGGAAGCAATAGCAGAATACTAAACGATCAAGTGCTAAGCTAACGGGATGGGTCATGTCAATCACCTCATTCTCCTAATGATGTGATCCCATTAATCAAATGACAACACATGTCAATGGTTAGGAAACATAACCATCTTTGATTAATGAGCTAGTCAAGTAGAGGCATACTAGTGACTATATGTTTGTCTATGTATTCACACATGTATCATGTTTCCGGTTAATACAATTCTAGCATGAATAATAAACATTTATCATGATATGAGGAAATAAATAATAACTTTATTATTGACTCTATGGCATATTTCCTTCAGTCTCCCACTTGCACTAGAGTCAATAATCTAGATTACATAGTAATGATTCTAACACCCATGGAGTCTTGGTGCTGATCATGTTTTGCTCGTGAGAGAGGCTTAGTCAACGGGTCTGCAACATTCAGATCCGTATGTATCTTGCAAATCTCTATGTCTCCCACTTGGACTTGGTCCCGAATGGAATTGAAGCGTCTCTTGATGTGCTTGGTCCTCTTGTGAAATCTGGATTCCTTTGCCAAGGCAATTGCACCAGTATTGTCACAGAAGATCTTCATTGGTCCCGATGCACTAGGTATGACACCTAGATCGGAAATGAACTCCTTCATCCAGACTCCTTCATTTGCTGCTTCAGAAGCAGCTATGTACTCCGCTTCACATGTAGATCCCGCCACGACGCTTTGTTTAGAACTGCACCAACTTACAGCTCCACCGTTTAATAAAAACACGTATCCGGTCTGCGATTTAGAATCGTCTGGATCAGTGTCAAAGCTTGCATCGACGTAACCATTTACGACTAGCTCTTTGTCACCTCCATATACGAGAAACATATCCTTAGTCCTTTTCAGGTATTTCAGGATGTTCTTGACCGCTGTCCAGTGATCCACTCCTGGATTACTTAGGTACCTACCTGCCAAGCTTATTGCTAAGCATACGTCAGGTCTGGTACACAGCATTGCATACATGATAGAGCCTATGGCTGAAGCATAGGGAACATCTTTCATTTTCTCTCTATCTTCTGTTGTGGTCGGGCATTGAGTTTGACTCAACTTTACACCTTGTAGCACAGGCAAGAATCCTTTCTTTGCCTGATCCATTTTTGAACTTTTTCAAAATTTTGTCAAGGTATGTACTTTGTGAAAGTCCTATTAAGCGTCTTGATCTATCTCTATAGATCTTGATGCCCAATATGTAAGCAGCTTCACCGAGGTCTTTCATAGAAAAACTTTTATTCAAGTATCCCTTTATGCTATCCAGAAATTCTATATCATTTCCAATTAATAATATGTCATCAACATATAAAACTAGAAATGCTACAGAGCTCCCACTCACTTTCTTGTAAATACAGGCTTCTCCAAAAGTCTGTATAAAACCATATGCTTTGATCACACTATCAAAACGTTTATTCCAACTCCGAGATGCTTGCACCAGTCCATAAATGGAACGTTGGAGCTTGCACACTTTGTCAGCACTTTTTGGATCAACAAAACCTTCAGGTTGCATCATATACAACTCTTCTTCTAGAAATCTATTCAAGAATGCAGTCTTGACATCCATTTGCCAAATTTCATAATCATGAAATGCAGCAATAGCCAACATGATTCGGACAGACTTAAGCATCGCTACGGGTGAGAAAGTCTCATCGTAGTCAACCCCTTGAACTTGTCGAAAACCTTTTGCAACAAGTCGAGCTTTGTAGACAGTAACATTACCATCAGCGTCAGTCTTCTTCTTAAAGATCCATTTATTCTCAATGGCTTGCCGATCATCGGGCAAGTCAACCAAACTCCATACTTTGTTTTCATACATGGATCCTATCTCGGATTTCATGGCCTCTAGCCATTTTGCGGAATCTGGGCTCATCATCGCTTCCTCATAGTTCGTAGGTTCATCATGGTCTAGTAACATGACTTCCAGAATAGGATTTCCGTACCACTCTGGTGCGGATCTTACTCTGGTAGACCTACAAGGTTCAGTAGAAACTTGATCTGAAGTTTCATGATCAATATCATTAGCTTCCTCACTAATTGGTGTAGTTGTCACAGGAACCGGTTCTTGTGATGAACTACTTTCCAATAAGGGAGTAGATACAGTTATCTCATCAAGTTCTACTTTCCTCCCACTCACTTCTTTCGAGAGAAACTCCTTCTCTAGAAAGGATCCGATTTTAGCAACGAAAATCTTGCCTTCAGATCTGTGATAGAAGGTGTACCCAATTGTCTCCTTTGGGTATCCTATGAAGACACATTTCTCCGATTTGGGTTCGAGCTTATCTGGTTGAAGTTTCTTCACATAAGCATCGCAGCCCCAAACTTTGAGAAACGACAACTTTGGTTTCTTGCCAAACCATAGTTCATAAGGCATCGTCTCAACGGATTTTGATGGTGCCCTATTTAACGTGAATGCGGCCGTCTCTAAAGCATAACCCCAAAACGATAGCGGTAAATCGGTAAGAGACATCATAGATCGCACCATATCAAGTAAAGTACGATTACGACGTTCGGACACACCATTTCGCTGTGGTGTTCCAGGTGGCGTGAGTTGCGAAACTATTCCACATTGTTTCAAATGTAAACCAAACTCGTAACTCAAATATTCTCCTCCACAATCAGATCGTAGAAACTTTATTTTCTTGTTACGATGATTTTCTACTTCACTCTGAAATTCTTTGAACTTTTCAAATGTTTCAGACTTGTGCTTCATCAAGTAGATATACCCATATCTGCTCAAATCATCTGTGAAGGTGAGGAAATAACGAGCCTTAACATTCATCGGACCACATACATCTGTATGTATGATTTCCAACAAATCTGTTGCTCTCTCCATAGATCCGGAGAACGGTGTTTTGGTCATCTTGCCCATGAGGCACGGTTCGCAAGTACCAAGTGATTCATAATCAAGTGATTCCAGAAGTCCATCAGTATGGAGTTTCTTCATGCGTTTTACACCGATATGACCTAAACGGCAGTGCCACAAATATGTTGCACTATCATTATCAACTCTGCATCTTTTGGCTTCAACATTATGAATATGTGTATCACTACTATCGAGATTTAAAAAAAATAGACCACTCTTCAAGGGTGCATGACCATAAAAGATATTACTCATATAAATAGAACAGCCATTATTCTCTGATTTAAATGAATAACCGTCTCGCATCAAACAAGATCCAGATATAATGTTCATGCTTAACGCAGGCACCAAATAACAATTATTCAGGTCTAAAACTAATCCCGATGGTAGATGTAGAGGTAGCGTGCCGACCGCGATCACATCGACTTTGGAACCATTTCCCACGCGCATCGTCACCTCGTTCTTAGCTAATCTTCGCTTAATCCGTAGTCCCTGTTTCGAGTTGCAAATGTTAGCAACAGAACCAGTATCAAATACCCAGGTGCTACTGCGAGCATTAGTAAGGTACACATCAATAACATGTATATCACATATACCTTTGTTCACTTTGCCATCCTTCTTATCCGCCAAATACTTGGGGCAGTTCCGCTTCCAGTGTCCAGTCTGCTTGCAGTAGAAGCACTCAGTTTCAGGCTTAGGTCCAGACTTGGGTTTCTTCACTTGAGCAGCAACTTGTTTGCCGTTCCTTTTGAAGTTCCCCTTCTTCTTCCCTTTGCCCCTTTTCTTGAAACCAGTGGTCTTGTTGACCATCAACACTTGATGCTCCTTTTTGATTTCTACCTCCGCGGCTTTCAGCATCGCGAAGAGCTCGGGAATAGTCTTGTTCATCCCTTGCATATTATAGTTCATCACAAAGCTCTTGTAGCTTGGTGGCAGTGATTGGAGAATTCTGTCAATGACGCTATCATCCGGAAGATTAACTCCTAGTTGAATCAAGTGATTATTATACCCAGACATTTTGAGTATATGCTCACTGACAGAACTATTCTCCTCCATCTTGCAGCTGTAGAACTTATTGGAGACTTCATATCTCTCAATCCGGGCATTTGCTTGAAATATTAACTTCAACTCCTGGAACATCTCATATGCCCCATGACGTTCAAAACGTCGTTGAAGACCCGGTTCTAAGCCGTAAAGCATGGCACACTGAACTATAGAGTAGTCATCAGCTTTGCTCTGCCAGACGTTCTTAACGTCGTTAGTTGCATCAGCAGCAGGCCTGGCACCCAACGGTGCTTCCAGGACGTAACTCTTCTGTGCAGCAATGAGGATAATCCTCAGGTTACGGACCTAGTCCGTGTAATTGCTACCATCATCTTTCAACTTTGCTTTCTCAAGGAACGCATTAAAATTCAACAGAACAATAGCACGAGCCATCTATCTACATACAAACATAGACAAGCAAAATACTATCAGGTACTAAGTTCATGATAAATTTAAGTTCAATTAATCATATTACTAAAGAACTCCCACTTAGACAGACATCTCTCTAGTCATCTAAGTGATTACGTGATCCAAATCAACTAAACCATGTCCGATCATCACGTGAGATGGAGTAGTTTCAATGGTGAACATCTCTATGTTGATCATATCTACTATATGATTCACGCTCGACCTTTCGGTCCCCGTGTTCCGAGGCCATATCTGTATATGCTAGGCTCGTCAAGTATAACCTGAGTATTCCGCGTGTGCAACTGTTTTGCACCCGTTGTATTTGAACGTAGAGCGTATCACACCCGATCATCATGTGGTGTCTCAGCACGAAGAACTTTTGCAACGGTGCATACTCAGGGAGAACACTTCTTGATAATTAGTGAGAGATCATCTTAAAATGCTACCGTCAAACAAAGCAAGATAAGATGCAAAAAGGATAAACATCACATGCAATCAATATAAGTGATATGATATGGCCATCATCATCTTGTGCTTGTGATCTCCATCTTCGAAGCACCGTCGTGATCACCATCGTCACCGGCGCGACACCTTGATCTCCATCGTAGCATCATTGTCGTTACGCCATCTATTGCTTCTACGACTATCGCTACCGCTTAGAGATAAAGTAAAGCAATTACAGGGCGTTTGCATTTCATACAATAAAGCGACAACCATATGGCTCCTGCCAGTTGCCGATAACTTCGGTTACAAAACATGATCATCTCATACAATAAAATATAGCATCATGTCTTGGCCATATCACATCACAACATGCCCTGCAAAAACAAGTTAGACGTCCTCTACTTTGTTGTTGCAAATTTTACGTGGCTGCTACGGGCTTAAGCAAGAACCAATCTCACCTACGCATCAAAACCGCAACGATAGTTTGTCAAATAGACTCCGTTTTAACCTTCACAAGGACCGGGCGTAGCCACACTCGGTTCAACTAAAGTGAGAGAGACAGACACCCGCCAGCCACCTTTAAGCACGAGTGCTCGTAACGGTGAAACCAGTCTCGCGTAAGCGTCCGCGTAATGTCGGTCCGGGCCGCTTCATCTCACAATACCGCTGAACCAAAGTATGACATGCTGGTAGGCAGTATGACTTATATCGTCCACAACTCACTTGTGTTCTACTCGTGCATATAACATCAACGCATAAAACCTAGGCTCGGATGCCACTGTTGGGTAACGTAGTAATTTCAAAAAATTTCCTACGCACATGCAAGATCATGGTGATGATATAGCAACGAGGGGAGAGTGTTGTCTACGTACCCTCGTAGACCGAAGCGGAAGCGTTGACGCAACGTAGAGGAAGTAGTCGTACGTCCTCCGGTTCAACCGATCCAAGTACCGTTACTCCGGCACCTCCGAGTTCTTGACACGCGTACAGCTCAATGACGCACCCTCGATCTCCGATCCAGCAGAGGCGCCGAGGGGGAGTTCCGTCAGCACGACGGCGTGGTGACGATCTTGATGTTCTCCTGTTGCAGGGCTTCGCCTAAGCACCGCTACAATATGACCGAGGTGTAATATCATGGAGGGGGGCACCGCACACGGCTAAGGAACGATCAATGATCAACTTGTGTGTTCTAGGGTGCCCCCCTACCTCCGTATATAAAGGAGGGAGGGAGGAGGTGGCCGGCCCTAGGGGGGGCGCGCCATGAGGAGGGGGAAACCTACTCCAAGTAGGTTTCCCTCTCTTTTCCTTATCTTATTTGGAGGGGGAAGGAAAGAGTACTAGTATTAGGAAGTAGTACTAGTAGTAGTAATAGGAAGAGGGGGAAGGAGAAAGGAAAGGGGGGGCCGGCCCCCCTCCCCAATTCGGATTGGGCTTGGGGGGGCGCGCCCCCCTCCCTTGCTCCTTCTCTCTTCTTCCTACATGGGCCCAATAAGGCCCATATACCTCCCGGGGGGTTCCGGTAACCTCCCGGGGCTCCAAACTTCTCCGGAACCTTTTCCGGTGTCCAAATATATCCGTCCAATATATCAATCTTTATGTCTCGACCATTTCGAGACTCCTCGTCATGTCCGCAATCATATCTGGGACTTCGAACAACCTTCGGTACATCAAAATACATAAACTCATAATATAACTATCATCGAAACGTTAAGCGTGCGGACCCTACGGTTCGAGAATGATGTAGACATGACTGAGACACATCTCTGGTCAATAACCAATAGCGGGACCTGGATGCCCATATTAGTTCCTACATATTCTACGAAGATCTTTATCGGTCAAACCGCATAACAACATACATTGTTCCCTTTGTCATCAGTATGTTATTTGTCCGAGATTCGATCGTCGGTATCCAATACCTAGTTCAATCTCGTTATCGACAAGTCTCTTTACTCGTTCTGTAATACTTCATCTTATAACTAACTCATTAGTTACATGCTTGCAAGGCTTAGGTGATGAGCATTGCCGAGAGGGCCCAGAGATACCTCTCCGACAATCGGAGTGACAAAACCTAATCTCGAATTATGCTAACTCAACATGTACCTTCGGAGACACCTATAGTACTCCTTTATAATCACCCAGTTACGTTGTGACGTTTGGTAGTACCCAAAATGTTCCTCCGGTAAACGGGAGTTACACAATTCTCATAGTTACAGGAACATGTATAAGTCATGAAGGAAGCAATAGCAGAATACTAAACGATCAAGTGCTAAGCTAACGGGATGGGTCATGTCAATCACCTCATTCTCCTAATGATGTGATCCCATTAATCAAATGACAACACATGTCAATGGTTAGGAAACATAACCATCTTTGATTAATGAGCTAGTCAAGTAGAGGCATACTAGTGACTATATGTTTGTCTATGTATTCACACATGTATCATGTTTCCGGTTAATACAATTCTAGCATGAATAATAAACATTTATCATGAAATGAGGAAATAAATAATAACTTTATTATTGCCTCTAGGGCATATTTCCTTCAGTTCCATCATCAACATGGGGCCAGGGCTCGGGAAGGCACCCCTGTGGTGGCATGAAGATCTTTGTGAAGACATATTCAAGATCAGATTAGAAGACGATGGTCCTCGGCAAGATCCTTGCCAAGGAAGGCCACCAAACCCCCAGCAAGATCCTTGCTGGGGACGACAACAAGCCACGGCGAGGCCCTTGCCGGGCCACCTGGCAAGGCCCTCGCCAAAGATGCCGGCAAGGCCCTCGCCAAAGATGCTGGCAAGGCCACCGCCAAGTCTAGGTCAACCAAGCTTCCACCGCCGTTAACATGCAGCTGCCAGCCCAACCAGCTGGGCGGGCACCTGCGTGGCAACATGCAGCTCCCAGGCCAACTCATCAAGCGCATGCGTGGCGGCATGCAGATCTTCGTGAAGGCTCCACCACTGTGCCAACATAGCTCCCTGCCTGCCTACATGGCACCGCATGCATCCCTGGTCGAGGCGCGTGTCGAAGCGAGGAGGAGCGGCGACAGACGGGACGGGCCTCACCCACGCCCCCGACAAAGCAAGAGGACACCTAAGCGGTGCATTAAATGCACCTTATCCTGTAATACGAGGGATAGCCTCGTGCCACTGTAGACCTTTCCACCTCCTGTGTGCCACTGTGGCAACCCCTTTTTCTTATAAAAGGAGGCCCAAGGCGACCAGGAGAGGGATTCGGCTCTTTGGAACCACACGCTGACTACAGCTAGTTCGAGAGCTCAAGAACTCTCAGAAATACACCCACCAAAGCAAGACTAGGGTTTTAAGCATCCTTGCGGCCCGAACCTAGGTAAACGAGCCTTGTGCTGTCTACTAGCCCTGCTCTCCTCGCAACCCTGCGCCCCGGCAACCGTAGTAGGGATTCTTGTGATCCCATAGGTGTCCTTCTCAACCCCGACATCTTTGGCGTGCCAGGTAGGGGGCGCAATTGTGAGAATCCGGTCTGGTAGTTAGCCTAGCAGTTCTTCATCGCTTTCGGTTTCTGAGAAGAAGGCGGCTGGAGGAGCGACGCCGTCTCGGCAACAGAAAAGCTAAGTCATTCAGAACCTTTTATTATTTCCTCTTACGCTTAAGGTTATCATCCTCGGAGATCTGGCCTATGTATGGGAAACCTGCACGTAAGGGGGCCCCCGCGATTGGAAACGCCTTTGTTCTGTTTCGAGTCCACTCAACAGTTCAAAGTTGCCGCGTCGAGAGTGGTGGGGTAGCCTTCCACACCTGGCAACGCTCCTGACTCTGGCTCAAGTCAAACTCGACAGTTCGGGCGGCCGCGCTAAGGGCGGTAAGGTGGTTTCCCTGGCAGCAAGCACACCCGGCAGGCCAATGGGGATCCGTCCCCACGACACCGCCCTGGGTTTACACGCCGGCAAGCCTACCTAGTTACGTAGGGTGAACATACAAGGAAAACTCGAACAGGAAAATAACATGCATGATACCAAAAAGTGTTGCAGAGTTATATTACATCAAATTGTTGTTGCGGTTCTAACTAGAGATAGCAATTGTCTTGGTTGTGACCCTGCAGCGGCGATAAACAAAAAACGGGATGCCTAATCCCGGTGCTGGCCCTCCACCCTCAGAATTCCGCCGACTCGGCTGACGATGGGCTCGATGCGCTCCCTGAGCGGCGCAAGGTCGGTTCCCTCCGTCAAGCTCTCCAGCGCGGCGTCGAAGTCGAGGTCAGGGTACCAGTGCGCCACCTTGGTGAGAACCTTGGTCATGGCACCCTGGCAAAGCCTTCGGGACTCGTCGGCCAGTGAGGCCGCCCGGTTGGTGTGGAGCCGCTCCATAGCACCGACGACCTTCTCGAAGAACATGGTCAGGCTGCAATTCGCGCTCGGGCCCCGCTCCGGGACATACCTCACGTCCGGCATCCCCATGATGGCCAGCTACGCGGCGGCCTGGTTGGTGACGGTGGCAAGGCGATTGAGCCAACGGCTCTCGCCCTCCATGTGGTCCGCGAAATTGAGGCCCTCGTTCTTCCGCAACAGCTTCTCAGCCTCCAGCTCCTTGGCCAAGGTCCCCTCTCGGGTTGCGGCCTCCAACAACACCTTCTCGAGACCCTCCAGCTTTAGCGTGAGGTCTTTGATGGAGTTGTTGGCTTCGGAGAGCTCCCCAGCCTTGCTGACGGCCGCGCCCTGCGCCTCTGTCAGGGCACTGTTGAGCGTATCCCTCTCCTGGGACAGCTTGAGGGCCTGCTCCTTCAGCCTGTCGCTCTCTGCCTCAAGCTTCTCCACCTTGCCGGCGTGAACCTAGGCATGGGCATTGAGTGACTCCTTGTGCCTCTGCTCCAGCTCGCTAGTCCGCTGCAAGACAAGCTTCTCCACCTCTGCATCCTTGCCGCGGAGCATGGCGGGAAGCTTCTCCTCGCGCGCAGTAAGGTCCTCCTCCTAGGAGTTCAGCGCGGCCTCGCGCTGGGTCTGAGCGGCTTCGGCGGCCTCGGCCAAGTTCTTCGCCGCTTCCTGAGCTTTCACGACATTCGGCGAGCTTCATGGTGAGCTCCACGTCGCGCCTGGCCTGCTCACCCTAGGCCACCTTGAGCTCCTTGTGGGCCTCGCGGAACCAGTCCTGCACCTCGGCGACACGCTCCTGGAGGTCCGCCTCTGCCTTCTCCACCACCGCCGTCCTGGACTTAACCTTGTCCAGGTGGGCGTGATGGAGCGCCTGGAGCTTCCGGAAGCTGGCGCCCATGGCGTGGAGGAGCTGCTCTTCCTGCGAGCCGTCACCGCCAATGATCGGCTCGTCGACGACTTCAAGCCCGGCAGCGGCAAGCACCTCGTCGTCGAATGCCTCTCCCTCAACGGGTGTCCTGGTGCTCAACGCGCCTGAAAGGTGGACGAACAAATCGTCGCTCACCCTCAGGTATTTGCCGGAGCCGGAAGCAGCAGAGGAGGAAGGCTGGTCACCAGCCTCCTCCTCCTCTTCCCCGGCAGGCCCCTTGTCGGCCTCCTCAGCGGCAGCTTTGTCGGCCTCCCCGGTGGGCCCCTTGGCGGTGTCCTCGGCAGCATCCTTGGCGGCCTCCTCGGCGGCGATCCTCTCAGCGTTCGCCTCGGCGGCCTTGGCGGCGCCTTCAATGATGACGTCCATGTCCTCTGGGCTCACCGAGAAGGGATCTGGGTGCCGAAGAAGGGGGTGAGGCAAGGCCAAGACCAGGAGCAAAAAAAGAAAGGGGGGAAGCAGGGACAAACGGCAAACGGCTTACCTGTGCCAGTACCCGGCTGGGAAACGGAAGCCCCCTTCCCGCCAACATTTGGCGTCGAGGCAAAGCCGCCGGCGCCCAAGTTCTCCTCCTCCTCCTCCATGTGCGAGGGCCCGGTGCCTGGTGCCCTTGCCGGGGACGCCCCCGGGGCGGCGTGGTCGATGAGGGCGGCGTGTTGGGAGTAGCCCTCTATGGCTCCTCCTGCCGCTGCTCTCCTCCTGTTTACCTGACAAGGTCAACGCCAAGGTGTCATGCCCCTGACACATGTCAACGGGAGGAGAGTGATGAACTTACGCTCGGGACTCTACCAGGGGCTGTTATCCGGGCTGCTCAAGACCACCAATGGCGCCCCCAAAGTACCAGCTGAAGGCTGGCCGCCCGCCGAGACCTTGGCCCTCTTCGCTCTCTGGGCCAGCGTCTCCCCATCCCTGCAAAGATGAAAACAAGTCAAGACAAGCAACGCAGATTGAGGAGGCAGAGATAGCGAAAAGGAACCAGATACTTACTCGTCGTCCGCCTCCTCCTCTGTTGTCTTCCTCTTCCTCCTCAGGCCGAGGGATCTGTAGTCAAAAGTAACCTCCATATCAACATTCACCGAAGGAGGAGAAGGGGGTGGTGTCTGGGCACGCGCAGACAAACAAGGGGCGGCTCTCATCTTCTTCACCGTGGCCTTCGCCGGCTTCTTTGCCGCCGCGGCCCTCGTCTGGCGCCCGGGCTCCTCCAAGGTCAGCTGTGAGTGCATAGCCTGCCGGCCCAGACCGGCTTGCCAGAACAGGCCCGCCGCAGGACCCGCCCCCTCCCCGTAGGTGGCGTCGGCTCTGCCGCCTCGGCCTCCTCTGACGACGACCCGTCGGTCATGTCTTCAACCAAAGGAGCCTCGGCGCCGGCACTACTGACTCCCCCGGCGGCCATCGCCCACCGGGCGAGCTCCTCCTCCTCCACGGCCGTCGCGGCCTTGTCCTCCACTCTGCCGTCGTTGCCGGCCTCCCAGGCAAGCTGCGCCTCCCTCGCCCTGGTGGCGATGTAGTCCAGCTCCGCCTGGGAAGTCTCCTGGACAAGCAGTCGCTTGGCATCGGTGTTGACGTACACCTCGTGCAGGGTGTCGAAGAACTACTGCACTTCAGCGTCCTCCAGCTCCTTTCAGCTTGGGACGGGGCCGTGCGCGTTGTAGTCCGGCATCATGGCGATGATCTCGGACCGACACGAGTTGTTGCACAACGGGACCACCCCCGTCAGCAGCTTGAACAGAGGCCCCTTGTGGACCTTGCCGGCCTTTGCGGCAGCCCCCGCAACCTTGCCGGTCTGCTCGACCTCGCTGTCGTGGCCCACATCAAGCTGGTGAAGGAAATATGCCCTAGAGAATATTTGAGTTACGAGTTTGGTGTACATTTGAAACAATGTGGAATAGTTTCGCAACTCACGCCACCTAGAACACCACAGCGTAATGGTGTGTCCGAACGTCGTAATCGCACTTTACTAGATATGGTGCGATCTATGATGTCTCTTACTGATTTACCGCTATCGTTTTGGGGATACGCTCTAGAGACGGCCGCATTCACGTTAAATAGGGCACCATCAAAATCCGTATAAAGCGCATGAAGAAACTCCATACTGATGGGCTTTTGGAACCACTTGATTATGAATCACTTGGTACTTGCGAACCGTGCCTTATGGGTAACATGACAAAAACACCGTTCTCCAGTACTATGGAGAGAGCAGCAGATTTGTTGGAAATCATACATACAGATGTATGTGGTCCGATGAATGTTGAGGCTCGTGGCGGATATCGTTATTTTCTCACCTTCACAGATGACTTAAGCAGATATGGGTATATCTACTTAATGAAACACAAGTCTGAAACGTTTGAAAAGTTCAAAGAATTTCAGAGTGAAGTTGAAAATCATCATAACAAGAAAATAAAATTCCTATGATCTGATCGTGGAGGAGAATATTTGAGTTACGAGTTTGGTGTACATTTGAAACAATGTGGAATAGTTTCGCAACTCACGCCACCCGGAACACCACAGCGTAATGGTGTGTCCGAACATCGTAATCGCACTTTACTAGATATGGTGCGATCTATGATGTCTCTTACTGATTTACCGCTATCGTTTTGGGGATACGCTCTAGAGACGGCCGCATTCACGTTAAATAGGGCACCATCAAAATCCGTTGAGACGACGCCTTATGAACTGTGGTTTGGCAAGAAACCAAAGTTGTCGTTTCTGAAAGTTTGGGGCTGCGATGCTTATGTGAAAAAGCTTCAACCTGATAAGCTCGAACCCAAATCGGAGAAGTGTCTTCATAGGATATCCAAAGGAAACTATTGGATACACCTTCTATCACAGATCTGAAGGCAAGACTTTTGTTGCTAAATTCGGAAACTTTCTGGAGAAGGAGTTTATCTCAAAAGAAGTGAGTGGGAGGAAAGTAGAACTTGACGAGGTAACTGTACCTACTCCCTTATTGGAAAGTAGTACATCACAGAAACCTGTTTCTGTGACACCTACACCAATTAGTGAGGAAGCTAATGATAATGATCATGAAACTTCAGAACAAGATACTACTGAACCTCGTAGATCAACCAGAGTGAGATCCGCGCCAGAGTGGTACGGTAATCCTGTTCTGGAAGTCATGCTACTAGATCATGATGAACCTACGAACTATGAAGAAGCGATGGTGAGCCCAGATTCCACAAAATGGCTTGAAGCCATGAAATCTGAGATGGGATCCATGTATGAGAACAAAGTATGGACTTTGGTTGACTTGCCCAATGATCGGCAAGCAATAGAGAATAAATGGATCTTCAAGAAGAAGACTGACGCTGACGGTAATATTACTGTCTACAAAGCTCGACTTGTCGCAAAAGGTTTTTGGAAAGTTCAAGGGATTGACTACGATGAGACCTTCTCACCCGTAGCGATGCTTAAGTCTATCCGAATCATGTTAGCACTTGCCGCATTTTATGATTATGAAATTTGGCAGATGGATGTCAAAACTGCATTCCTGAATGGATTTCTGGAAGAAGAGTTGTATATGATGTAACCAGAAGGTTTTTTCAATCCAAAGGGAGCTAACAAAGTGTGCAAGCTCCAGCGATCCATTTATGGACTGGTGCAAGCCTCTCGGAGTTGGAATAAATGCTTTGATAGTGTGATCAAAGCATTTGGTTTTATACAGACTTTTGGAGAAGCCTATATTTACAAGAAAGTGAGTGGGAGCTCTGTAACATTTCTGATATTATATGTGGATGACATATTACTAATTGGAAATGATATAGAATTTCTGGATAGCATAAAGGGTTACTTGAATAAGAGTTTTTCAATGAAAGACCTCGGTGAAGCTGCTTACATATTAGGAATTAAGATCTATAGAGATAGATCAAGATGCTTAATAGGACTTTCACAAAGCACATACCTTGACAAAGTTTTGAAGAAGCTCAAAATGGATAAAGCAAAGAAAGGGTTCTTGCCTGTGTTACAAGGTGTGAAGTTGAGTAGGACTCAATGCCCGACCACTGCAGAAGATAGAGAGAAAATGAAAGATGTTCCCTATGCTTCAGCCATAGGCTCTATCATGTATGCAATGCTGTGTACCAGACCTGATGTGTGCCTTGCTATAAGTCTAGCAGGGAGGTGCCAAAGTAATCCAGGAGTGGATCACTGGACAGCGGTCAAGAACATCCTGAAATACCTGAAAAGGACTAAGGATATGTTTTCTCGTTTATGGAGGTGACAAAGAGCTCATTGTAAATGGTTACGTAGATGCGAGCTTTGACACTGATCCGGACGATTCTAAATCGCAAACCGGATACATGTTTACATTAAACGATGGAGCTGTCAGTTGGTGCAGTTCTAAACAAAGCGGCGTGGCGGGATCTACATGTGAAGCGGAATACATAGCTGCTTCGAAAGCAGCAAATGAAGGAGTCTGGATGAAGGAGTTCATATCCGATCTAGGTGTCATACCTAGTGCATCGGGTCCAATGAAAATCTTTTGTGACAATACTGGAGCAATTGCCTTGGCAAAGGAATCCAGATTTCACAAGAGAACCAAGCACATCAAGAGACGCTTCAATTCCATCCGGGATCTAGTCCAGGTGGGAGACATAGAGATTTGCAAGATACATACGGGTCTGAATGTAGCAGACCCGTTGACTAAGCCTCTTCCACGAGCAAAACATGATCAGCACCAAGGCTCCATGGGTGTTAGAATCATTACTGTGTAATCTAGATTATTGACTCTAGTGCAAGTGGGAGACTGAAGGAAATATGCCCTAGAGGCAATAATAAAGTTATTATTTATTTCCTTATATCATGATAAATGTTTATTATTCATGCTAGAATTGTATTAACCGGAAACATAATACATGTGTGAATACATAGACAAACAGAGTGTCACTAGTATGCCTCTACTTGACTAGCTCGTTAATCAAAGATGGTTATATTTCCTAACCATGGACAAAGAGTTGTTATTTGATTAACGGGATCACATCATTAGATGAATGATCTGATTGACATGACCCATTCGATTAGCTTAGCACCCGATCGTTTAGTATGTTGCGATTGCTTTCTTCATGACTTGTACATGTTCCTATGACTATGAGATTATGCAACTCCCGTTTGCCGGAGGAACACTTTATGTGCTACCAAATGTCACAACGTAACTGGGTGATTATAAAGGTACTCTACAGGTGTCTCCAAAGGTACATGTTGGGTTGGCGTATTTCGAGATTAGGATTTGTCACTCCGATTGTCGGGGAGGTATCTCTGGGCCCTCTCGGTAATGCACATCACATAAGCCTTGCAAGCATTGCAACTAATGAGTTAGTTGTGAGATGATGTATTACGAAACGATTAAAGAGACTTGCCGGTAACGAGATTGAACTAGGTATTGAGATACCGACGATCGAATCTCGGGCAAGTAACATACCGATGACAAAGGGAACAACGTATGTTGTTATGCGGTCTGACCGATAAAAGATCTTCGTAGAATATGTAGGAGGCAATATGAGCATCCAGGTTCCGCTATTGGTTATTGACCGAAGATGTGTCTCGGTCATGTCTACATTGTTCTCGAACCCGTAGGGTCCGCACGCTTAAGGTTTCGATGACAGTTATATTATGAGTTTATGCATTTTGATGTACCGAAGCTTGTTCGGAGTCCCGGATGTGATCACGGACATGACGAGGAGTCTCGAAATGGTCGAGACATAAATATTGATATATTGGAAGCCTATATTTAGATATCGGAAGTGTTCCGGATGAAATCGGGCTTTTACCGGAGAACGGGAGGTTACCGGAACCCCCCGGGAGGTATATGGGCCTTAGTGGGCTTTAGTGGAAGAGAGGACAGGTGGCCAGGGCTAGACCGCGCGCCCCTCCCCCCCTAGTCCGAATAGGACAAGGAGAGGGGGGCCGGCGCCCCCCCCCCTTCCTTCTCTCTCTCCTCTTTCCCCCTCCCGAATCCTATTCCAACTAGGAAAGGGGGGAATCCTACTCCCGGTGGGAGTAGGACTCCTCCTAGCGCGCCCTCCTCCTGG
>NC_041382.1:309681898-309688896 GCF_002162155.2 Triticum dicoccoides | reverse complement strand
CCCCCCTTGATCCTTTATATACGGGGGCAGGGGGCACCCCTTGACACACAAGTTGATCCATGTGATCATATTCTTAACCGTGTGCGGTGCCCCCTTCCACCATAGTCCTCGATAATATTGTAGCGGTGCTTAGGCGAAGCCCTGCGACGGTAGTACATCAAGATCATCACCACATCATCGTGCTGACGAAACTCTTCCCCAACACTTTGCTGGATCGGAGTCCGGGGATCGTCATCGAGCTGAACATGTGCTAGAACTCGGAGGTGCCGTAGTTTCGGTGCTTGATCGGTCGGGACGTGAAGACGTACGACTACATCAACCGCGTTGTGCTAACGCTTCCGCTGTCGGTCTACAAGGGTACGTAGATCACACTCTCCCCTCTCGTTGCTATGCATCACCATGATCTTGCGTGTGCGTAGGAAATTCTTGGAAATTACTACGTTCCCCAACAGTGGCATCCGAGCCTAGGTTTTATGTGTTGATGTTATATGCACGAGTAGAACACAAGTGAGTTGTGGGCGATATAAGTCATACTGCTTACCAGCATGTCATACTTTGGTTCGGCGGTATTGTTGGACAAAGCGGCCCGGACCGACACTACGCGTACGCTTACACGAGACCGGTTCTCCCGACATGCTTTGCACAAAGGTGGCTAGCGGGTGACTGTTTCTCCAACTTTAGTTGAACCGAGTGTGGCTACGCCCGGTCCTTGCGAAGGTGAAAACAGCACCAACTTGACAAACTATCGTTGTGGTTTTGATGCGTAGGTAAGATTGGTTCTTGCTTAAGCCCGTAGCAGCCACGTAAAACTTGCAACAACAAAGTAGAGGACGTCTAACTTGTTTTTATAGGGCATGTTGTGATGTGATATGGTCAAGACATGATGCTAAATTTTATTGTATGAGATGATCATGTTTTGTAACCGAGTTATCGGCAACTGGCAGGAGCCATATGGTTGTCGCTTTATTGTATGCAATGCAAACGCGTTGTAATGCTTTACTTTATCACTAAGCGGTAGCGATAGTCGTGGAAGCATAAGATTAGCGAGACGACAATGATGCTACAATGGAGATCAAGGTGTCGCGCCGGTGATGATGGTGATCATGACGGTGCTTCGGAGATGGAGATCACAAGCACAAGATGATGATGGCCATATCATATCACTTATATTGATTGCATGTGATGTTTATCTTTTATGCATCTTATCTTGCTTTGATTGACGGTAGCATTATAAGATGATCTCTCACTAATTATCAAGAAGTGTTCTCCCTGAGTATGCACCGTTGCGAAAGTTCTTCGTGCTGAGACACCACGTGATGATCGGGTGTGATAGGCTCTACGTTCAAATACAACGGGTGCAAAAGAGTTGGACACGCAGAATACTCAGGTTATACTTGACGAGCCAAGCATATGCAGATATGGCCTCGGAACACGGAGACCGAAAGGTCGAGCGTGAATCATATAGTAGATATGATCAACATAGTGATGTTCACCAATGAAACTACTCCATCTCACGTGATGATCGGACATGGTTTAGTTGATTTGGATCACGTAATCACTTAGAGGATTAGAGGGATGTCTATCTAAGTGGGAGTTCTTTAAGTAATATGATTAATTGAACCTAAATTTATTATGAACTTAGTACCTGATAGTATCTTGCTTATTTATGTTTGATTGTAGATAGGTGGCCCGTGCTGTTGTTCCGTTGAATTTTAATGCGTTCCTTGAGAAAGCAAAGTTGAAAGATGATGGTAGCAATTACACGGACTGGGTCCGTAACTTGAGGATTATCCTCATTGCTGCACAGAAGAATTACATCCTGGAAGCACCGCTGGGTGCCAGGCCTGCTGCTGGAGCAACACCAGATGTTATGAACGTCTGGCAGAGCAAAGTTGATGACTACTCGATAGTTCAGTGTGCCATGCTTTACGGCTTAGAATCGGGACTTCAATGACGTTTTGAACGTCATGGAGCATATGAGATGTTCCAGGAGTTGAAGTTAATATTTCAAGCAAATGCCCAGATTGAGAGATATGAAGTCTCCAATAAGTTCTATAGCTGCAAGATGGAGGAGAACAGTTCAGTCAGTGAACATATACTCAAAATGTCTGGGTATAATAATCACTTGATTCAATTGGGAGTTAATCTTCCAGATGATTGCGTCATTGACAGAATTCTCCAATCACTGCCACCAAGCTACAAGAGCTTCGTGATGAACTATAATATGCAATGGATGAATAAGACTATTCCCGAGCTCTGCGCAATGCTGAAAGCTGCGGAGGTAGAAATCAAGAAGGAGCATCAAGTGTTGATGGTCAACAAGACCACTAGTTTCAAGAAAAAGGGCAAAGGGAAGAAGAAGGGGAACTTCAAAAAGAACAGCAAGCAAGTTGCTACTCAAGAGAAGAAACCCAAACCTGGACCTAAGCCTGAAACTGAGTGCTTCTACTGCAAGCAGACTGGTCACTGGAAGCGGAACTGCCCCAAGTATTTGGCGGATAAGAAGGATGGCAAGGTGAACAAAGGTATATGTGATATACATGCTATTGATGTGTACCTTACTAATGCTTGCAGTAGCACCTGGGTATTTGATACTGGTTCTGTTGCTAATATTTGCAACTCAAAACAGGGACTACGAATTAAGCGAAGATTGGCTAAGGACGAGGTGACGATGCGCGTGGGAAATGGTTCCAAAGTCGATGTGATCGCAGTCGGCACGCTACCTCTACATCTACCTTCGGGATTAGTATTAGACCTAAATAATTGTTATTTGGTGCCAGCGTTAAGCATGAACATTATATCTGGATCTTGTTTGATGCGAGACGGTTATTCATTTAAATCAGACAATAATGGTTGTTCTATTTACATGGGTAATATCTTTTATGGTCATGCACCCTTAAGGAGTGGTCTATTCTTATTAAATCTCGATAGTAGTGACACACATATTCATAGTATTGAAGCCAAAAGATGCAGAGTTGATAATGATAGTGCAACTTATTTGTGGCACTGCCGTTTGAGTCATATCGGTATAAAGCGCATGAAGAAACTCCATACTGATGGGCTTTTGGAACCACTTGATTATGAATCACTTGGTACTTGCGAACCGTGCCTTATGGGTAAGATGACAAAAACACCGTTCTCCAGTACTATGGAGAGAGCAGCAGATTTGTTGGAAATCATACATACAGATGTATGTGGTCCGATGAATGTTGAGGCTCGTGGCGGATATCGTTATTTTCTCACCTTCACAGATGACTTAAGCAGATATGGGTATATCTACTTAATGAAACACAAGTCTGAAACGTTTGAAAAGTTCAAAGAATTTCAGAGTGAAGTTGAAAATCATCATAACAAGAAAATAAAATTCCTACGATCTGATCGTGGAGGAGAATATTTGAGTTACGAGTTTGGTGTACATTTGAAACAATGTGGAATAGTTTCGCAACTCACGCCACCCGGAACACCACAGCGTAATGGTGTGTCCGAACGTCGTAATCGCACTTTACTAGATATGGTGCGATCTATAATGTCTCTTACTGATTTACCGCTATCGTTTTGGGGATACGCTCTAGAGACGGCCGCATTCACGTTAAATAGGGCACCATCAAAATCCATTGAGACGACGCCTTATGAACTTTGGTTTGGCAAGAAACCAAAGTTGTCGTTTCTGCAAGTTTGGGGCTGCGATGCTTATGTGAAAAAGCTTCAACCTGATAAGCTCGAACCCGAATCGGAGAAATGTGTCTTCATAGGATATCCAAAGGAAACTATTGGATACACCTTCTATCACAGATCCGAAGGCAAGACTTTTGTTGCTAAATTCAGAAACTTTCTGGAGAAGGAGTTTATCTCGAAAGAAGTGAGTGGGAGGAAAGTAGAACTTGATGAGGTAACTGTACCTACTCCCTTATTGGAAAGTAGTACATCACAGAAACATGTTTCTGTGACACCTACACCAATTAGTGAGGAAGCTAATGATAATGATCATGAAACTTCAGAACAAGATACTACTGAACCTCGTAGATCAACCAGAGTGAGATCCGCGCCAGAGTGGTACGGTAATCCTATTCTGGAAGTCATGCTACTAGATCATGATGAACCTACGAACTATGAAGAAGCGATGGTGAGCCCAGATTCCGCAAAATGGCTTGAAGCCATGAAATCTGAGATGGGATCCATGTATGAGAACAAAGTATGGACTTTGGTTGACTTGCCCAATGATCGGCAAGCAATAGAGAATAAATGGATCTTCAAGAAGAATACTGACGCTGACGGTAATATTACTGTCTACAAAGCTCGACTTGTCGCAAAAGGTTTTTGGAAAGTTCAAGGGATTGACTACGATGAGACCTTCTCACCCGTAGCGATGCTTAAGTCTGTCCGAATCATGTTAGCAATTGCCGCATTTTATGATTATGAAATTTGGCAGATGGATGTCAAAACTGCATTCCTTAATGGATTTCTGGAAGAAGAGTTGTATATGATGCAACCAGAAGGTTTTGTCGATCCAAAGGGAGCTAACAAAGTGTGCAAGCTCCAGCGATCCATTTATGGACTGGTGCAAGCCTCTCAGAGTTGGAATAAATGCTTTGATAGTGTGATCAAAGCATTTGGTTTTATACAGACTTTTGGAGAAGCCTGTATTTACAAGAAAGTGAGTGGGAGCTCTGTAACATTTCTGATATTATATGTGGATGACATATTACTAATTGGAAATGATATAGAATTTCTGGATAGCATAAAGGGTTACTTGAATAAGAGTTTTTCAATGAAAGACCTCGGTGAAGCTGCTTACATATTAGGCATTAAGATCTATAGAGATAGATCAAGACGCTTAATAGGACTTTCACAAAGCACATACCTTGACAAAGTTTTGAAGAAGCTCAAAATGGATAAAGCAAAGAAAGGGTTCTTGCCTGTGTTACAAGGTGTGAAGTTGAGTAGGACTCAATGCCCGACCACTGCAGAAGATAGAGAGAAAATGAAAGATGTTCCCTATGCTTCAGCCATAGGCTCTATCATGTATGCAATGCTATGTACCAGACCTGATGTGTGCCTTGCTATAAGTCTAGCAGGGAGGTACCAAAGTAATCCAGGAGTGGATCACTGGACAGCGGTCAAGAACATCCTGAAATACCTGAAAAGGACTAAGGATATGTTTTCTCGTTTATGGAGGTGACAAAGAGCTCATCGTAAATGGTTACGTAGATGCGAGCTTTGACACTGATCCGGACGATTCTAAATCGCAAACCGGATACGTGTTTACATTAAACGGTGGAGCTGTCAGTTGGTGCAGTTCTAAACAAAGCGTCGTGGCGGGATCTACGTGTGAAGCGGAATACATAGCTGCTTCGGAAGCAGCAAATGAAGGAGTCTGGATGAAGGAGTTCATATCCGATCTAGGTGTCATACCTAGTGCATCGGGTCCAATGAAAATCTTTTGTGACAATACTGGAGCAATTGCCTTGGCAAAGGAATCCAGATTTCACAAGAGAACCAAGCACATCAAGAGATGCTTCAATTCCATCCGGGGTCTAGTCCAGGTGGGAGACATAGAGATTTGCAAGATACATACGGATCTGAGTGTAGCAGACCCGTTGACTAAGCCTCTTCCACGAGCAAAACATGATCAGCACCAAGGCTCCATGGGTGTTAGAATCATTACTGTGTAATCTAGATTATTGACTCTAGTGCAAGTGGGAGACTGAAGGAAATATGCCCTAGAGGCAATAATAAAGTTATTATTTATTTCCTTATATCATGATAAATGTTTATTATTCATGCTAGAATTGTATTAACCGGAAACATAATACATGTGTGAATACATAGACAAACAGAGTGTCACTAGTATGCCTCTACTTGACTAGCTCGTTAATCAAAGATGGTTATGTTTCCTAACCATGGACAAAGAGTTGTTATTTGATTAACGGGATCACATCATTAGATGAATGATCTGATTGACA
The DNA here is from genome assembly GCF_002162155.2 of Triticum dicoccoides. Taxonomy (NCBI): domain Eukaryota; kingdom Viridiplantae; phylum Streptophyta; class Magnoliopsida; order Poales; family Poaceae; genus Triticum; species Triticum dicoccoides. The sequence goes on along the minus strand of NC_041382.1, from coordinate 309,682,933 downwards.
TGACCCATTCGATTAGCTTAGCACCCGATCGTTTAGTATGTTGTTATTGCTTTCTTCATGACTTGTACATGTTCCTATGACTATGAGATTATGCAACTCCCGTTTGCCGGAGGAACACTTTGTGTGCTACCAAACGTCACAACGTAACTGGATGATTATAAAGGTACTCTACAGGTGTCTCCAAAGGTACATGATGGGTTGGCGTATTTCGAGATTAGGATTTGTCACTCCGATTGTCGGGGAGGTATCTCTGGGCCCTCTCGGTAATGCACATCACATAAGCCTTGCAAGCATTGCAACTAATGAGTTAGTTGTGAGATGATGTATTACAGAACGAGTAAAGAGACTTGCCGGTAACGAGATTGAACTAGGTATTGAGATACCGACGATCGAATCTCGGGCAAGTAACATACCGATGACAAAGGGAACAACGTATGTTGTTATGCGGTCTGACCGATAAAAGATCTTCGTAGAATATGTAGGAGCCAATATGAGCATCCAGGTTCCGCTATTGGTTATTGACCGGAGATGTGTCTCGGTCATGTCTACATTGTTCTCGAACCCGTAGGGTCCGCACGCTTAAGGTTTCGATGACAATTATATTATGAGTTTATGCATTTTGATGTACCGAAGTTTGTTCGGAGTCCCGGATGTGATCACGGACATGACGAGGAGTCTCGAAATGGTCGAGACATAAAGATTGATATATTGGAAGCCTATATTTGGATATCGGAAGTGTTCCGGATGAAATCGGGATTTTACCGGAGTACCGGGAGGTTACCGGAACCCCCCGGGAGGTATATGGGCCTTAGTGGGCTTTAGTGGAAGTGAGGAGAGGTGGCCAGGGCTGGGCCGCGCGCCCCTCCCCCCCTAGTCCGAATAGGACAAGGAGAGGGGGGCCGGCGCCCCCCTTCCTTCTCTCTCTCCTCTTTCCCCCTCCCGAATCCTATTCCAACTAGGAAAGGGGGGAATCCTACTCCCGGTGGGAGTAGGACTCCTCCTGGCGCGCCCTCCTCCTGGCCGGCCGCACCCCCC
>NC_041382.1:309679022-309681564 GCF_002162155.2 Triticum dicoccoides | reverse complement strand
TTATATACGGGGGCAGGGGGCACCCCTTGACACACAAGTTGATCCATGTGATCATATTCTTAACCATGTGCGGTGCCCCCTTCCACCATAGTCCTCGATAATATTGTAGCGGTGCTTAGGCGAAGCCCTGCGACGGTAGTACATCGAGATCGTCACCACGCCGTCGTGCTGACGAAACTCTTCCCCGACACTTTGCTGGATCGGAGTCCGGGGATCGTCATCAAGCTGAACATGTGCTAGAACTCGGAGGTGTCGTAGTTTCGGTGCTTGATCGGTCGGGACGTGAAGACGTACGACTACATCAACCGCGTTGTGCTAACGCTTCCGCTGTCGGTCTACAAGGGTACGTAGATCACACTCTCCCCTCTCGTTGCTATGCATCACCATGATCTTGCGTGTGCGTAGGAAATTCTTGGAAATTACTACATTCCCCAACAGTGGCATCCGGGCCTAGGTTTTATGTGTTGATGTTATATGCACGAGTAGAACACAAGTGAGTTGTGAGCGATATAAGTCATACTGCTTACCAGCATGTCATACTTTGGTTCGGCGGTATTGTTGGACAAAGCGGCCCGGACCGACACTACGCGTACGCTTACACGAGACCGGTTCTCCCGACATGCTTTGCACAAAGGTGGCTAGCGGGTGACTGTTTCTCCAACTTTAGTTGAACCGAGTGTGGCTACGCCCGGTCCTTGCGAAGGTTAAAATAGCACCAACTTGACAAACTATCGTTGTGGTTTTGATGCGTAGGTAAGATTGGTTCTTGCTTAAGCCCGTAGCAGCCACGTAAAACTTGCAACAACAAAGTAGAGGACGTCTAACTTGTTTTTGCAGGGCATGTTGTGACGTGATATGGTCAAGACATGATGCTAAATTTTATTGTATGAGATGATCATGTTTTGTAACCGAGTTATCGGCAACTGGCAGGAGCCATATGGTTGTCGCTTTATTGTATGCAATGCAAACGCGCTGTAATGCTTTACTTTATCACTAAGCGGTAGCGATAGTCGTGGAAGCATAAGATTGGCGAGACGACAGCGATGCTACGATGGAGATCAAGGTGTCGCGCCGGTGATGATGGTGATCACGACGGTGCTTCGAAGATGGAGATCACAAGCACAAGATGATGATGGCCATATCATATCACTTATATTGATTGCATGTGATGTTTATCTTTTATGCATCTTATCTTGCTTTGATTGACGGTAGCATTATAAGATGATCTCTCACTAATTATCAAGAAGTGTTCTCCCTGAGTATGCACCGTTGCGAAAGTTCTTCGTGCTGAGACACCACGTGATGATCGGGTGTGATAGGCTCTACGTTCAAATACAATGGGTGCAAAACAGTTGCACACGCAGAATACTCAGGTTATACTTGACGAGCCAAGCATATGCAGATATGGCCTCGGAACACGGAGACCGAAAGGTCGAGCGTGAATCATATAGTAGATATGATCAACATAGTGATGTTCACCAATGAAACTACTCCATCTCACGTGATGATCGGACATGGTTTAGTTGATTTGGATCACGTAATCACTTAGAGGATTAGAGGGATGTCTATCTAAGTGGGAGTTCTTTAAGTAATATGATTAATTGAACCTAAATTTATCATGAACTTAGTACCTGATAGTATCTTGCTTATTTATGTTTGATTGTAGATAGATGGCCCGTGTTGTTGTTCCGTTGAATTTTACTGCGTTCCTTGAGAAAGCAAAGTTGAAAGATGATGGTAGCAATTACACGGACTGGGTCCGTAACTTGAGGATTATCCTCATTGCTGCACAGAAGAATTACATCCTGGAAGCACCGCTGGGTGCCAGGCCTGCTGCTGGAGCAACACCAGATGTTATGAACGTCTGGCAGAGCAAAGTTGATGACTACTCGATAGTTCAGTTTGCCATGCTTTACGGCTTAGAATCGGGACTTCAATGACGTTTTGAACGTCATGGAGCATATGAGATGTTCCAGGAGTTGAAGTTAATATTTCAAGCAAATGCCCAGATTGAGAGATATGAAGTCTCCAATAAGTTCTATAGCTGCAAGATGGAGGAGAATAGTTCAGTCAGTGAACATATACTCAAAATGTCTGGGTATAATAATCACTTGATTCAATTGGGAGTTAATCTTCCAGATGATTGCGTCATTGACAGAATTCTCCAATCACTGCCACCAAGCTACAAGAGCTTCGTGATGAACTATAATATGCAAGGGATGAATAAGACTATTCCCGAGCTCTTCGCAATGCTGAAAGCTGCGGAGGTAGAAATCAAGAAGGAGCATCAAGTGTTGATGGTCAACAAGACCACTAGTTTCAAGAAAAAGGGCAAAGGGAAGAAGAAGGGGAACTTCAAAAAGAACAGCAAGCAAGTTGCTACTCAAGAGAAGAAACCCAAACCTGGACCTAAGCCTGAAACTGAGTGCTTCTACTGCAAGCAGACTGGTCACTGGAAGCGGAACTGCCCCAAGTATTTGGCGGATAAGAAGGATGGCAAGGTGAACAAAGGTATATGTGATATACATGTTATTGATGTGTA
>NC_041382.1:309678462-309679012 GCF_002162155.2 Triticum dicoccoides | reverse complement strand
GCAGTAGCACCTGGGTATTTGATACTGGTTCTGTTGCTAATATTTGCAACTCAAAACAGGGACTACGAATTAAGCGAAGATTGGCTAAGGACGAGGTGACGATGCGCGTGGGAAATGGTTCCAAAGTCGATGTGATCGCAGTCGGCACGCTACCTCTACATCTACCTTCGGGATTAGTATTAGACCTAAATAATTGTTATTTGGTGCCAGCGTTAAGCATGAACATTATATCTGGATCTTGTTTGATGCGAGACGGTTATTCATTTAAATCAGACAATAATGGTTGTTCTATTTACATGGGTAATATCTTTTATGGTCATGCACCCTTAAGGAGTGGTCTATTCTTATTAAATCTCGATAGTAGTGACACACATATTCATAGTATTGAAGCCAAAAGATGCAGAGTTGATAATGATAGTGCAACTTATTTGTGGCACTGCCGTTTGAGTCATATCGGTATAAAGCGCATGAAGAAACTCCATACTGATGGGCTTTTGGAACCACTTGATTATGAATCACTTGGTACTTGCGAACCGTGCCTTATGGGTAA
>NC_041382.1:309674643-309678140 GCF_002162155.2 Triticum dicoccoides | reverse complement strand
AGAGTGAAGTTGAAAATCATCATAACAAGAAAATAAAATTCCTATGATCTGATCGTGGAGGAGAATATTTGAGTTACGAGTTTGGTGTACATTTGAAACAATGTGGAATAGTTTCGCAACTCACGCCACCCGGAACACCACAGCGTAATGGTGTGTCCGAACATCGTAATCGCACTTTACTAGATATGGTGCGATCTATGATGTCTCTTACTGATTTACCGCTATCGTTTTGGGGATACGCTCTAGAGACGGCCGCATTCACGTTAAATAGGGCACCATCAAAATCCGTTGAGACGACGCCTTATGAACTGTGGTTTGGCAAGAAACCAAAGTTGTCGTTTCTGAAAGTTTGGGGCTGCGATGCTTATGTGAAAAAGCTTCAACCTGATAAGCTCGAACCCAAATCGGAGAAGTGTCTTCATAGGATATCCAAAGGAAACTATTGGATACACCTTCTATCACAGATCTGAAGGCAAGACTTTTGTTGCTAAATTCGGAAACTTTCTGGAGAAGGAGTTTATCTCAAAAGAAGTGAGTGGGAGGAAAGTAGAACTTGACGAGGTAACTGTACCTACTCCCTTATTGGAAAGTAGTACATCACAGAAACCTGTTTCTGTGACACCTACACCAATTAGTGAGGAAGCTAATGATAATGATCATGAAACTTCAGAACAAGATACTACTGAACCTCGTAGATCAACCAGAGTGAGATCCGCGCCAGAGTGGTACGGTAATCCTGTTCTGGAAGTCATGCTACTAGATCATGATGAACCTACGAACTATGAAGAAGCGATGGTGAGCCCAGATTCCACAAAATGGCTTGAAGCCATGAAATCTGAGATGGGATCCATGTATGAGAACAAAGTATGGACTTTGGTTGACTTGCCCAATGATCGGCAAGCAATAGAGAATAAATGGATCTTCAAGAAGAAGACTGACGCTGATGGTAATATTACTGTCTACAAAGCTCGACTTGTCGCAAAAGGTTTTCGGCAAGTTCAAGGGATTGACTACGATGAGACCTTCTCACCCGTAGCGATGCTTAAGTCTGTCCGAATCATGTTAGCAATTGCCGCATTTTATGATTATGAAATTTGGCAGACGGATGTCAAAACTGCATTCCTGAATGGATTTCTAGAAGAAGAGTTGTATATGATGCAACCAGAAGGTTTTGTCGATCCAAAGGGAGCTAACAAAGTGTGCAAGCTCCAGCGATCCATTTATGGACTGGTGCAAGCCTCTCGGAGTTGGAATAAACGCTTTGATAGTGTGATCAAAGCATTTGGTTTTATACAGACTTTTGGAGAAGCCTGTATTTACAAGAAAGTGAGTGGGAGCTCTATAACATTTCTGATATTATATGTGGATGACATATTACTAATTGGAAATGATATAGAATTTCTGGATAGCATAAAGGGTTACTTGAATAAGAGTTTTTCAATGAAAGACCTCGGTGAAGCTGATTACATATTAGGCATTAAGATCTATAGAGATAGATCAAGATGCTTAATTGGACTTCCACAAAGCACATACCTTGACAAAGTTTTGAAGAAGTTCAAAATGGATCAAGCAAAGAAAGGGTTCTTGCCTGTGTTACAAGGTGTGAAGTTGAGTAAGACTCAATGCCCGACCACTGCAGAAGATAGAGAGAAAATGAAAGATGTTCCCTATGCTTCAGCCATAGGCTCTATCATGTATGCAATGCTGTGTACCAGACCTGATGTGTACCTTGCTATAAGTCTAGCAGGGAGGTACCAAAGTAATCTAGGAGTGGATCACTGGACAGCGGTCAAGAACATCCTGAAATACCTGAAAAGGACTAAGGATATGTTTTCTCGTTTATGGAGGTGACAAAGAGCTCATCGTAAATGGTTACGTAGATGCGAGCTTTGACACTGATCCGGACGATTCTAAATCGCAAACCGGATACGTGTTTACATTAAACGATGGAGCTGTCAGTTGGTGCAGTTCTAAACAAAGCGTCATGGCGGGATCTACGTGTGAAGCGGAATACATAGCTGCTTCGGAAGCAGCAAATGAAGGAGTCTGGATGAAGGAGTTCATATCCGATCTAGGTGTCATACCTAGTGCATCGGGTCCAATGAAAATCTTTTGTTACAATACTGGAGCAATTGCCTTGGCAAAGGAATCCAGATTTCACAAGAGAACCAAGCACATCAAGAGACACTTCAATTCCATCCGGGATCTAGTCCAGGTGGGAGACATTGAGATTTGCAAGATACATACGGATCTGAATGTAGCAGACCCGTTGACTAAGCCTCTTCCACGAGCAAAACATGATCAGCACCAAGGCTCCATGGGTGTTAGAATCATTACTGTGTAATCTAGATTATTGACTCTAGTGCAAGTGGGAGACTGAAGGAAATATGCCCTAGAGACAATAATAAAGTTATTATTTATTTCCTTATATCATGATAAATGTTTATTATTCATGCTAGAATTGTATTAACCGGAAACATAATACATGTGTGAATACATAGACAAATAGAGTGTCACTAGTATGCCTCTACTTGACTAGCTCGTTAATCAAAGATGGTTATGTTTCCTAACCATGGACAAAGAGTTGTTATTTGATTAACGAGATCACATCATTAGATGAATTATCTGATTGACATGACCCATTCCATTAGCTTAGCACCCGATCATTTAGTATGTTGCTATTGCTTTCTTCATGACTTATACATGTTCCTATGACTATGAGATTATGCAACTCCCGTTTGCCGGAGGAACACTTTGTGTGCTACCAAACGTCACAACGTAACTAGGTGATTATAAAGGTACTCTACAGGTGTCTCCAAAGGTACATGTTGGGTTGGCGTATTTCGAGATTAGGATTTGTCACTCCGATTGTCGGGGAGGTATCTCTGGGCCCTCTTGGTAATGCACATCACATAAGCCTTGCAAGCATTGCAACTAATGAGTTAGTTGTGAGATGATGTATTACAGAACGAGTAAAGAGACTTGCCGGTAACGAGATTGAACTAGGTATTGAGATACCGACGATAGAATCTCGGGCAAGTAACATACCGATGACAAAGGGAACAACGTATGTTGTTATGCGGTCTGACCGATAAAAGATCTTCGTAGAATATGTAGGAGCCAATATGAGCATCCAGGTTCTTCTATTGGTTATTGACTGGAGACGTGTCTCGGTCATATCTACATTGTTCTCGAACCCATAGGGTCCGCACGCTTAAGGTTTCGATGACAGTTATATTATGAGTTTATGCATTTTGATGTACCGAAGTTTGTTCGGAGTCCCGGATGTGATCACGGACATGACGAGGAGTCTCGAAATGGTCGAGACATAAAGATTAATATATTGGAAGCCTATATTTGGATATCGGAAGTGTTCCGGATGAAATCGGGATTTTACCGGAGTACCGGGAGGTTACCGGAACCCCCCGGGAGGTATATGGGCCTTAGTGGGCTTTAGTGGAAGAGAGGAGAGGTGGCCAGGGCTGGGCCGCGCGCCC
>NC_041382.1:309669850-309674260 GCF_002162155.2 Triticum dicoccoides | reverse complement strand
CCGGCCGCACCCCCCCCCCCTTAATCCTTTATATACGGGGGCAGGGGGCACCCCTTGACACACAAGTTGATCCACGTGATCATATTCTTAACCGTGTGCGGTGCCCCCTTCCACCATAGTCCTCGATAATATTGTAGCGGTGCTTAGGCGAAGCCCTGCGACGGTAGTACATCAAGACCGTCACCATGCCGTCGTGCTGACGAAACTCTTCCCCGACACTTTGCTGGATCGGAGTCCGGGGATCGTCATCGAGCTGAACGTGTGCTAGAACTCGGAGGTGCCATAGTTTCGGTGCTTGATCGGTCGGGCCGTGAAGACGTGCGACTACATCAACCGCGTTGTGCTAACGCTTCCGCTGTCGGTCTACAAGGGTACGTAGATCACACTCTCCCCTCTCGTTGCTATGCATCACCATGATCTTGCGTGTGCGTTGGAAATTTTTTGAAATTACTATGTTCCCCAACAGCTGGAAGATCCGCTGGCAGAAATGGGCGTGCGCCATCACTGTAAGTTGTGGTCGAGGCCAGGGCAGAGCTGCATGATGTCAGCAGGGTTGGTGAAGAGCCAGGCTGGCCTCCCCTTGTTGTGCAGAGGAGCGATCCGGCGTCGGATGAAGTCCGCCCCGATCATCTCGAGGGTGAGCCCAGCCTGGGTAAGCCGGAGAATCCCGGTGATGGCAACCGTGAGCTTTTCATCGTCGGCGTCGATGTTGCTGCAACCGCTTCCGCGAACCGACGGCGCCCGGCGAACTCTGCAGAACGCCGGCGGGTCCGTCTCTTCGATCTAGCACCACCGGCCCCGCCATTCTTCCCACCTCTACTTCATGGCCCGTCCGGGTACGCTCCCTTGGCTTTTGGGATCCAGGCGACGCACCCCGAGATGGCACCTCCCATCTGGATCCGAGGGAAGAAGTAATGGCGGAAGAGCGCCGTGTTGGGATGCACCTCGGCAGAGCCTACGCAGAGATGCGCAAAAGGGTCCATGCACGCCACCGCATTCGGAGTAAAATCCAGGAGGTGGAAGACGAAGGTGTGCATGATGTCGCTGAATAAATCGGAGAAGGGAGGACAGAGCCCGCAAGAGAAATAATCAACAAAGAAGGGGTACCGACTTGGGGCAGCCTCGGCGCAGTCGGCGGGGATAACGCGGGTGGCCAGATGCCCCGAATTCTCTCCCCCCGTCTTCACTCCCCATAGGGGCCTGAAGGACTCCCGAAGCTCGAACACGTCGAGCGTCGAGGGGAAGAAGGCGGATTGTGTCCGCTGCACCGCCAGTGCACTCTCCGGCGGCTCCGCGGCTCCGGCGTCCTTGGCCACTCCCTTGCCCTTGGTGAATTTTGGCGCCATGGCGACTGGGAGAGGAGGGCGGGACAGAGGGCGATGGAAGCACAACGACGGCAAGCGAGGACGAAGCTTAAGGAAGAAGAGGAAGGCAGACGGAGATTTCCGAGATTGGGGTTGCGTGGAGGGTAAAAGGAACAGTGCGCCCACGGTTACCCCTTTTTATGGGGAAGCCGTGGGGCGCGCTGCCCATTTACTGCGATGTGACGCATGCGCGCGGAAACCATGCCACGCATGCCGTCCACGTCACGCACACCCCCCCACACCGCGCCACGCGCGTTGGTCGTGGGAGACGGAGCGCGCGAAGAATCTTACCACGGTAAAAACCGCCCCACCTGGCCGCGCACCGTTTTGGGCCTGGCCCAACAACGTGTTGCGCTTATGTGTGGCACAGGCCCGGGGCTCCTGTCGGTGGACAAAAATAGGGTTCATCTTTGTACCCCTTTTCCTGTGCACGGCAGTCAGAGCCACGCCCGCAGCCACACCAAGCAAAACGAGGGGGGTGAGCCAAGGTAAGATCAAAGTCCAAGACAGTCAAAGCGACGCCAAGGCCAAGACTACAAAGAGCAGAGGGACGAAGCAGGTTCCCCTGGCAAGACCCTTGCCAGGTGGCCTCAGCGGCCCTGGCAAGACTCTTGTCGGGGCAGCTCGCCCCGCACCAACAGAGCGAGCCACCCTTGAGCCCACGGCCCCCAGTGCAATCATCAACATGGGCCCAGGGCTCGGGAAGGCACCCCCGTGGTGGCATGAAGATCTTTGTGAAGACATATTCAGGATCAGATTAGAAGACGACGGTCCTCGGCAAGATCCTTGCCAAGGAAGGCCACCAGACCCCCGGCAAGATCCTCGCCGGGGACGACAACAAGCCACGGCGCGGCCCTTGCCGGGCCACCAGGCAACGTCCTCGCCAGAGACGCCGGCAAGGCCACCGCCAAGCCCACGTCAACCAAGCATCCACCACCGTTCACATGCAGCTGTCAGCCCAACCAGCTGGGCGGGCACCTGCGTGGCAACATGCAGCTCCCAGGCAAACTCATCAAGCGCCTGTGTGGCGGCATGCAGATCTTCGTGAAGGCTCCACCACCGCGCCAACACAGTTGCCTACCTGCCTACATGGCACTGCATGCATCCCTGGTTGAGGCGCGTGTCGAAGCGAGGAAGAGCGGTGACGGATGGGACGGGCCTCACCCCCGTCCCTGATAAAGCAGGAGGACACCTAAGCGGTGCATTAAATGCACCTTGTCCTGTAATACGAGGGATAACCTCGTGCCACTGTAGACCTTACCACCTCCTGTGTGCCACTGTGGCAACCCCTTTTCCTATAAAAGGAGGCCCAAGGCGACCAGGAGAGGGATTCGGCTCTTTGGAACCACATGCTGACTACAGCTAGTTCGAGAGCTCAAGAACTCTCAGAAATACACCCACCAAAGCAGGAGTAGGGTTTTGCGCCTCCTTGCGGCCCGAACCTGGGTAAACGATCCTTGTGCTGTCTACTAGCCCTGCTCTCCTTGCAACCCTGCGCCCCGGCAACCGTAGTAGGGATTCTTATGATCCCATAGGTGTCGTTCTCAACCCCGACAGAAAGTAAAAGAAGTTCAGCATCAGGAACTCAGGAAGTTCATCTACATCACAACAGGCAGTTCAAAAGGCCAGAAGTTTAGCACCAAAGAAGTAAAAATTAGAAGTTCAGCAACATAGAGTAAAGAAGTTCAGGTATGAAACCACAGGCAGTTCACAGGGGGTAGATGGATGTAAAATATTAACCACCTGCACTCACCTCTTGGAACGATCATTCTTAAGCCTAGTTACACTGAAATAAAAGTCATCAACCTTCTTTCGGACGACAGCAAGGTCATTATCTGCTCAACAAAAGAAATAGAAATTAAGAGCAACATTCAAGCACATAGATTCACGACAGTTCAATCAATAGCAACATTCAAGCACAACATTCAAACACAAGCACATCTCAGCTGCTACACCAGAAAACATCACAACACATGCATTACAAACCTTCCCCCACATAGAAAACATGTTCACTTAACTTTCTTTACAACCCACATGACAAAGCATTAAGCCAGAAGTTCAACTTGCACCACACAAGAAGTTCACAGGGATATCATGGACAAAAACAAACAACAAAAGGGACAGGGATGGGGAAAGAAGAGAGAAGCATGCTCCTCTCTTTATGGATTCTTGCCTAGACCAGTGGCAGCACAGGAATGATCAACCTCCTCTCCATAGCTATCGCTTTCAGTCTCTTCATCATCATCTCTAGTAGACACTGCAACGTCCTCGGGAAGGACACCAGCAGCAGATGGAGCAACTGGAGAATCTTGTAACACCCCGGATGTAACTTGCCATATTTGTACTCCGACTATTGCCATTTTCGGCTCTAAGTTATGAGATTCCTTCATGGTTGGGTTTTGTCTTCATTTTGCACTTTGTTCTTGTCATGCATTTTATATCATGTCATCATGTGCATCTCATTTGCATTCGTGTTCGTCTCATGCATCCGAGCATTTTCCCCTTTGTCCGTTTTGCAATCCGACACTCCTACGTGCACTAGCGCCCCCTTTTGACTCTTTTCGTCAACGGGTGTTAAATATTCTTGGAATGGACCGAGATTTTCCAAGCGGCCTTGGTACACCACTGGTAGACTGCCTATCGAATTTCGTGCCATTTGGAGTCCGTTTGATGCTCCAACAGTTAACTCGGGATTCGTAAATGCCTTGTGTGTGTTGCAGCCCAACACCCCTCCAAAATGGCCTGATAACCCATCCAAACCTCTTCCATGTCCTCCGCCGTCGGATCACGATCGCGTGGTCAAAAACTACACCCCATTTGGATACTCCTACCTCCTCCTAGGTATAAATAGGTGCACCCCTTTGTCAAATTTGCGCAGTCAAACCCTAGATCCAATCCCTCCGTGTCGCCGGACACGTCCGCCGCCGGCTGGACGCGTCCGCCGCCTCCCTCAGCCACTCCGGGCGCGACACGTGTTCCCGGACCCGTCCCCGCCATGCGGCCCGATGAGCCCGAGGAGGGCCCGCCCGAGCCTAGCTGCCACCGC
>NC_041382.1:309630243-309669552 GCF_002162155.2 Triticum dicoccoides | reverse complement strand
CGCCGCTCCTCCGCGTGTTTCCCGCCATCGCCGGTGCCTCCTCCGGCCAGATCTGGGCAGGAGCCGCCCGGATCCGCCGGCCCCGAACACCACTGCTCGCCGGAGTTGCGTCCGCCGCCGCCTCGGTTCGTGAGCCAACGAACCCTAGATCTGAGGTTGACCCCCCTTTTTTCCTCTAAGTCTTTTATGCAACTTTTTCTTGCCCTGTTCATCATGCCATAACTCTGTGACCGTAGCTCTGTTTCATGCACATGATATATCAAAATGTTCATCATGATGTTCTCTTCATTTTGTTTCATTGGGTCATGCTTGTTTGAGTCCATCTTGATGCCCAAATCACTGATGCAAGAGTGTTATATATTGTTAGGTGCTGATTCTTATCAGAGTATGAGGATTTGTCATTTTTGTCACATTTGTTGTGTGCTGCATATGTGCATGAGCTCTACATGTGTTTTGGTCTATGCCATGCCATCTTTACAGGGGTGCTTGCCATGTATTTTTGTGATCTTTTTGGTGACTATCACAAGCATGCAAAGTAGCCTTCATGTTATTGCTGATTTCAGGATCTTAGGATTTTGGCTAAGTCTTGTTTGCTTTTATTTTGATGCCATTTAACCATGTTGCTATAGTGAGATACATGCTTGTTTTGAGTTGCCTCAATAAGGATGATTTGGACATATGGTTATGCTCTATCCATCCATGCCCCTGTTTGTAATTATGGAGTGCCCTAGCATGTCTCAATCTTGCTCTACTTTTGCTATAAAATGTTCCTGCCAGATTGTTTACATGTTAATCAATTTTTCCATGGTTGTTGTAGTTGATCCATGCATGCTATGAACTTGCTCTTACCTTACTTAGCTTCATAAACATGCCATCTTGCTGATGCTATGGTTATCTTCTCATGTAATGCCTTGTGTTGAGTGAATCGAGCTCGCAAAGATGCCTTCATAACTCTGTTTATGCCATGCTCAGTTTTCTGCTAAGTCTGAATCTGTTTATAAAACTTGCTATGTTTACATGGGTGCCATCATATCTTCTGTGCCTTTTTGGCTCATGACCAGTAAGGGACTTTTGTTCTATGCATTTAGTAGATTCATTCCATGCCTTTGTTTGCTATGATCTGTTCATGTAGCATGTTGTTTGCTTGCTCTAAACATTGCTTCTTGATGTTATTTCCTGGCATGTTAGTATTTTCATGGTTTGTGAAGGTGATATCTTTTGCACTTTTGCCATGCTTGTTTGAACCTACTATTGTGTGTTTTAGCCGTAGCTCAGTGTTCATGTTTTGTCAAGCAACTTGAGTAGATCACTGCCATATTCTTTGTGGATATGTTGGAGTGCACTAGCTTAGTTTCTTGTTTTAGCTGTAGCTCAGTGTTCATGTTTTGTCAAGCAACTTGAGTAGATCACTGCCATATTATTTGTGGATATGTTGGAGTGCACTAGCTTAGTTTCTTGTTGCACTCTAGATGGCATCGTGTTGTTAATCGCAGAATTGTGCCATTATTGTTTTGCAAACCGTGCATCCGATTCCGGTGATCTTTATATCAATTTCGACCGAAATCATCTCATCTTTCCAGCGGCACACTTGGTTTGCCAAGTTGATGCCTGGTTCAATCTTTTCCTTCTGGAGCACACATATGCATTGCATATCACATCTCGCATATCATGTCATGCTTTGCATCATGTTGCTTGCGCATTGCGCTGTGATTGATTGTTGGTCCTTTGCTTGTGTTCTTGCTTTGGGTAGAGACGGGAGACGAGTATGTGATCAAGGAACCTGTTGAGTATGCTAACGAGGATCAAGCTTTCGTCAACTCTGAGAATTTTGCAGGCAAGATGACCATACCCTCAAAATCACTTCTATCGTTGCTTGCTAGTTGTTCGCTCTATTGCTATGCCGCGATACCTACCACTTGATATATCATGCCTCCCATATTGCCATGTCAAGCCTCTAACCCACCTTTCCTAGAAAATTGTTGTTTGGCTATGTTACCGCTTTGCTCAGCCCCTCTTATAGCGTTGTTAGTTGCAGGTGGAGATGAAGTTTTGTTCCATATTGGAACATGGATATTGTTGGGATATCATTATTATATCTTGTTTACTTTAATGCAACTATATACTTGGTAAAGGGTGGAAGGCTCGGCCTTATGCCTGGTGTTTTGTTCCACTCTTGTCGCCCTAGTTTTCGTCATACCGGTGTAATGTTCCTTGATTTTGCGTTCCTTACGCGGTTGGGTGTTATGGGAACCCCTTGACAGTTTGCTTTGAATAAAACTCATCCAGCAAGGCCCAACCTTGGTTTTACCATTTTCCTACCTACCACCATATACCTTCCCTTGGGTTCTGCAGACTCAAGGGTCATCTTTATTTTAACCCCCCCCCCCCCGGGCCAGTGCTCCTCTGAGTGTTGGTCCAAACCGAGCTGCCTGCGGGGCCACCTCGGGGAAACTTGAGGGTTGGTTTTACTCATAGCTGGTCTCATCCTGTGTTGCCCTGAGAACGAGATACGTGTGAATCCTATCGGGATTTGTTGGCACATCGGGCGGCTTTGCTGGTCTTGTTTTACCATTGTCGAAATGTCTTGTAACCGGGGTTCCGAGACTGATCGGGTCTTCCCGCTAGAAGGAATATCCTTCGTTGACCGTGAGAGCTTGTGATGGGCTAAGTTGGGACACCCCTGCAAGGTTTTGAACTTTTGAAAGACGTGCCCGTGGTTATGGGCAGATGGGAATTTGTTAATGTCCGGTTGTAGAGAATTTGAAACTCAACTTAATTAAAATGAATCAACCGCGTGTGTTGCCGTGATGGTCTCTTTTCGGTGAAGTCCGGGAAGAGAACACGGTCTCGTGTTATGCATGAACGTAAGTAGCTTCAGGATCACTTCTTGATCATTATTAGTTTCTCGACCGTGCTTTGCTTCTCTTCTCGCTCTCTTTTGCGTAAGTTAGCCACCCTATATGCTAGT
This sequence comes from Triticum dicoccoides, assembly GCF_002162155.2. Taxonomy (NCBI): domain Eukaryota; kingdom Viridiplantae; phylum Streptophyta; class Magnoliopsida; order Poales; family Poaceae; genus Triticum; species Triticum dicoccoides. Next base: position 309,666,584 of record NC_041382.1, on the reverse strand, counting down.
GCTTGCTGCAGCTCCACCTCACTACCCCTTTCCTACCTTTAAGCTTAAATAGTCTTGATCGCAAGGGTGTGAGGTTGCTGAGTCCCCGTGACTCACAGATACTTCCAAACAGATGCAGGTGCCGATGATGCCAGTGCAGGGGACGGTACCGAACTCAAGTGGGAGTTTGACGAGGATTCGGGCCGTTACTATGTTCATTTTCTGGATGATCAGGAGAGGAGCCAGTTGGGGCGATTGGGGATCTAGCATTTGGGGTTGTATTTCTTTATTTTGGTTCCATAGTCGGACCTTGATTGTATTCTTGGATGATGTATGATATATTTATGTATTGTGTGAAGTGGCGATTGTAAGCCAACTCTTTATCCCTTTCTTATTCAGTACATGGGATGTGTAAAGATTACCCCTCTTGTGACATGCCTACCATGCGGTTATGCCTCTAAGTCGTGCCCTAACACGTGGGAGATATAGCCGCATTGTGGGTGTTACAAGTTGGTAATCAGAGCCTTCCTCGACTTAGGAGCCCCCTGCTTGATCGAATCACTGACGTTGTTGAGTCTAGAAGAAAACGTTTTGAGTCTTAGGATTATATATAATGGAGAGTAGGATTCTTTTTACTCCTCAGTCCCTTCATCGCTCTAGTGAGGCCTCCTGACGTAGAGTTTTGACCCTTCTCTTCTCAAATTTCACTAAAAATAATTTTAGGATCACGCGGGTATCTTGGAATCGTTCCGATGGTTTTGTGATGAGAACATTGTTCTTGGTGCCTCCTGACATTTAGGGGTTGTGGCAGTGTCTCGGGGAGTTGAGCTCCGAGGTGTCGTCGTCACAATTTTATCGTTGCAATTCTGGAATACCTGAGTTCACCGACATCGAAAAACTCTTTTATGCAGTTGTTGGTGAGATAACCTCGACGCCACCCATTACTGGGGCGGGAGTTTAGGAGTATTGCCATAACTCGTATAATGGATGCTTTTCGAAGGTTGAGGTAAATGATTTCCGAAGGTTTCTTGGTTATGTGTTGAAGGATGTATACAGCTGGATGTAGGATTTGGTAGTTTTGGGTGAGATATTATGCTTCCCCTGTATCCCCAACACCTGATTGCATAACCAGAAAGTTTCGGGAGTTTTATTAGTGGGAATTCATGTAGCTTTAGTATTTCTACACGCAGATATTTGGTTTGCGATTGGGTAATCCTTACCAATTATTTGTGCATATCTGTACCTTGTCGATTTATTCATCTACCTTTATATAAGTGGCTTCTCAACTTAATGGAAGTGTGATGATTTACCTTGGAATTCATTCGTTCATTCTTGTTCGAATGTTAAGGCTATATGTTGCAATTTCGATCCATTGATTCAGCTTGAATATATGTCTTTAAAGATGCTAACAGATGTCAACCTCTTCAGGATGGCTCCTCCAACGCGTCAGAATCCGGACCGCAATGATGGGGAATAGTCGCAACCTCCGCCACCACCTCCACCTCCGGAGCCATGAAAAGCTGTCATGGCAGCCACCAATGCCAACACTCAGATGCTTTTGCAACTCTTGCAAGAGCGCAACCAAGAGCAAGGCAACCAGAGAAATCAAGGCCAAGGCAACAATCGACCTCAGTTTGCTACCCTCAATCAGTTCCTCGCAAACCAGCCGAAGTCCTTTAGTAACTGTGTCGAGGCCACAGACGCCGACGACTGGCTCGTGGATATCTGCAAACATTTTAAGTGTAGCAATGTCAGGCCTGAGGACTTTGTCAAGTTTGCTTCATTCCAATTCAAAGACCAGGCTGCTGAGTGGTATCAACAATACAGAGATTCCAGAGGAGGTCGTGTGATTACCTCGGATGATTTCCGCCGAGACTTCAAAGCTCACCACATTCCACAAAGTGTTGTTGAGAGTAAGCGTGTGGAGTTCCGCAATCTCAAGCAAGGCAGCATGTCTGTTTACCAATACAATATCCTGTTTCAGAGGCTCGCTCGCTTCACTAAACAAGATGTCCCTGATGAAAAGAGCATGATTTATCAATTCAGAGGTGGCCTCAGAGAAGATCTGCAATTAGCTCTCATGCTTTTTGAGCCGACCAAGTATGATGAATTCTACAACATGGCACTAAACCAAGAAGCTGCTCAGCTCAAGTATGATGAATTCTACGGAGACATACCCATAGGATTTTTATATGCAGTTCTATAAGCCCATAATGCATCATCAAGTTTCTTGGACCAATTCTTTCTAGATCTATTAACAGTCTTTTGCAAAATTAATTTGAGCTCTTTGTTACTCAATTCTACTTGACCACTAGACTGCGTGTGATATGGAGATGCAATTCTATGATTAACATCATACTTAGCAAGCATTTTACGGAAGGCACCATGAATAAAATGTGAACCACCATCAGTCATTAAATATCTAGGGACTCCAAACCTCGGAAAAATAACTTCTTTAAGCATCTTAATAGAGGTGTTATGATCAGCACTACTAGTTGGGATAGTTTCTACCCACTTAGTAACGTAATCAACAGCAACTAAAATTTGTGTATACCCATTAGAGGAAGGAAACGTTCCCATATAATTGAAGCCCCAAACATCAAATAGTTTAATAACGACTGAATAATTCATAGGAAATTCTTGACGTCTACTAATATTACCGATTCTTTGACATTCAACGCAAGATAATACGAACTTATGGGCATCCTTAAAGAGAGTAGGCCAATAAAAACCGGATTGCAATACCTTATGTGTAGTTTTATTTCCAGCATGGTGTCCTCCATAAGCTTCAAAGTGACACTTGCGTAGGATCTGTTCATGTTCATGCTCAGGTATACAATGTCTAATAACACCATCTATGCCTTCTTTATAAAGGTGTGGGTCATCCCAGAAGTAATGTCTTAAATCATAGAAAAACTTTTTCTTTTGCTGGTATGTGAAACTAGGTGGTATAAATTTAGCAACAATGTAATTGGCATAATCAGCATACCATGGAGCAGTGCGAGAAGCATTTATGACAGCTAATTGTTCATCAGGAAAGCTATCATCAAATAGGTAGTGGGTCATCAAGAACATTCTATAACCTAGACAAGTTGTATGCAACGGGATTCTCAGCTCCCTTTCTATCAATAATATGCAAATCAAATTCTTGTAGCAGGAGAACCCATCTAATAAGTATAGGTTTAGCATCTTTCTTTTGCATAAGATATTTAATAGCAGCATAATCAGTGTGAATAGTTACTTTAGAATCAACAATATAAGGTATGAACTTATCACAAGCAAATACAACTACTAAGAATTCATTTTCAGTAGTAGCATAATTTCTCTGTGCACTGTCTAAAGTTTTACTAGCATATTGAATAACATTTAATTTTTTATCAACTCTTGGTCCTGGAACAGCACCTACAGCATAGTCACTGGCATCAGACATGATTTCAAAGGGTAAATTCCAATCAGGTGGCTGAACAATAGGTGCAGAAATCAAGGCTTTCTTAAGTATTTCAAATGCTTCTACACAATCATCATCAAAGACAAAAGGAATATGTTTTTGTAACAGGTTAGTCAGACGCCGGGAAATTTTTGAGAAGTCCTTAATGAACCTCCTATAAAAATAGCATGACCAAGGAAACTTCTTATACCTTTGATGTCCTTGGGACATGGCATCTTTTCAATAGCATCAACTTTAGCTTTGTCAACTTCAATACCTCTTTCAGAAATTTTATGCCCCAAGACAATACCTTCATTAACCATAAAGTGGCACTTCTCCCAATTCAAGACAAGGTTAGTTTCTTCACATCTCTGCAAAACTCGATCAAGGTTGCTCAAGCAATCATCAAAAGAGGATCCATAAACAGAGAAATCATCCATGAAAACTTCACAAATCTTTTCACAAAAGTCAGAGAATATAGCCATCAGGCATCTCTGAAAGGTAGCAGGTGCATTACATAAACCAAAAGGCATACGTCTATAAGCAAAGGTACCGAAAGGGCAAGTAAAAGTAGTCTTTTCTTAATCATCAGCTGACACAGGTATTTGAGAGAAACCAGAGTAACCATCTAGAAAGCAAAAATGTGTATGTTTGGATAATCTTTCTAGCATTTGATCAATGAAAGGCAAAGGGTAATGATCTTTTTAGTAGCTTTATTTAATTTGCGAAATCAATCACCATCCTATAACCTGTAATAATTATTTGCGGAATCAATTCATCTTTATCATTAGGAACGACAGTAATACCTCCCTTCTTAGGGAAACAATGGAGAGGGCTTACCCACTGACTATCAGCAACGGGATAAACTATACCTGCTTCAAGGAGCTTTAATATTTATTTTCTTACCACTTCTTCCATCTTAGGATTTAGCCGTCGTTGGTGATCAATAACTGGTGTGGCATCTTTCTCCAATTTTATTTTGTGCTGGCATAAAGTGGGACTAATGCCCTTAAGATCATCAAGAGTATATCCAATAGCAACACGATGCTTCTTCAGAGTTTTCATGTCACATCCATAGTTCCGGTATGACCTAGACTAGCTAGTCATGTGTGCATCATGTTTAAATTTCATTTAAACTTGAAATGGGGATTTGTTAAACCCTCAGAAATCATTTCTGGTAATAACCCAGATAAAAATTGCTCCAAAAAGGTCCAAGAAAATGTTCATGTCTCTCTCTGAAAATATTGGTCAGAGGTAAAATTCAAACCAATATTTTTAAGAGCTCATAAATATTTATATTGGCCATTTGGAATTAATGCATAATTATTTGCATTGGATATATATATGTATGTGTGTGTTATATATATAATATATGTCCAAAAATTATGCCAGTTGTTGAGGAGCTCTGGAATAATACCACTAGCTCCTACAAAAATTGGCATAAGAAAATAATTGGTTTAGTATTAGTTTTAAAGCAAAAACAAATGTCAAAAATAGAAAACAGAAACAAAATAGAAAAGAAAGCTTACCTGGGCCGACCTACCTGGCACTCTGCAGCCCAGCCGGCCCACTGGCCCAGTGCCAGTTGTCCTCGCGCCAGTCGGACAGGCGTGTGGCCGATGCGTGCGCCCCACCGTGCCGCCACGACACCAGCCTGCCTGCCCCCTTCCCTGCCAGCGCGACGCGCTGGGCGACGTCGCTGGTGTCGTCCCGATCCGATCGACCTCCTCACTTTTCCCCTCGCCTTCTCCCTTGCTTGCCGCAGCCATGGCCGAGCGCCATCCTCGCCGCCGTTCGACGTAGTCATCGCCAGAGCCACCTCCTTGCCCCTCTGTCGTGCCCAAGAGCTCCGCTCCGTCGTCCTGCGTCGTCTCCATCAGCCACGCATCGCTGGACGCCCTGTGGAGCCGCCTCCGCCGTCGTCTTCAACATCCACCACAGGAGATCGCCACTGCCGCCCCGTTGACCTCAGCGCGTCCCCGAGCTCGCTAACGACTTTCCTGAAATCATTGTGAGCCACCGCGTCGACTCCCCCTACTTCCCAGCTCGTCCACGCCCTCTGGCCCCTCCTGCCGCTCGAGCCGAGCTTCGGCCACCGCCACGAGCTCCGCTCTGGTGAGCTCCGGCCTCCCCGCCGTGTCCCACCTACCGCCCTGGATGCGGGCGAGCCCGGGCAGCGCCCCGATGCTCTCAGCTGCCGCCCTCGTGCCCTGCACCACGGACTCCTCCGCGACCAGAGGCCGTCGGCGATGACCTCGCCGGCCTGACATGCGGGCCTGGCCTGCCAGGTGATTAGCTTAAGGCCAATCACCATTTAACTAAACCCTGACACTGACAGTGGGACCCTACGCCCTAATCTTTTAATTAGATTAGTAATAACCCCCTTGTTTAACACTGTGTCACTGACTTGTGGACCCCACAAGTCAGGTTTGACTCTGGTCAGCACTGTTGATTTGCTGACATAGGCATGACGTAGTGCTGATGCAATTAACCATTTTCTGGATTATTTCTATTTTGGAAATTCCAGAAAATAAGCAAAACTTCTAAAATTAATAGAAATTCAATCGGAGCTCAGATTGAAATAATTTATATATGAAAAATTATCAGAAAAATTCAATCTATCCATCTGTACCAGTTTCATGCATGACAAACCAACTTATACATGCTGTATAAGTGAAAACACATAAAGGGCATTTCAAATGCTTAAGTTTGGAGTTGCATTTGAATCCTTGATTCGAATGAGCTCCATTGAACTTGTTGCTGGTTACATTAGCACAAACAACATCACATCTACATGCCATGATCATGCATCATATTGTTGCATATGCTTGTGTATTGATTGTCAGCACTATTCTTCTCGATAGTTCCAGCTCCGGAGAGTGTTCGAGAGTACCTGTCTGAAGAGCAGTGCTCTACTGTCGATTTATTAGGCAAGCAAACCCCCCTTGTTCATTCCGATACAATCCTACTCTCTCATTGCTGCTCTCTTTTATTGCATTAGGACAACAACGATTCAAGTGCTACTTTATGTTGCGGTAGTTGAACCCATTCCTCTGCATGACCTATCATTGCCATAGTAAATAGTTGAAACCCACTAGCATGTGTAGGAGTTGATTGAGCCATGTTGTGTTCCTACCATGCCATGCCTGTTATTGCTTAGAGTTGTGCCAGGTCTGATTCATTGGGAATGAATTGGAGTGTTATGATATGTTCTGGTGCTGAGAGTTAAGTGTGTGAACACGATTTGGTAAAGGTAGTGGTGAGAGGCCATGTAGGAGTACATGGTGGTTTGTCTCACTGGAACCGTCCTTAAGCACTGAGTTATGTGTATGTTGTCCAATGACTAGCTACTACCACACATTGGAATGCTTAAGTACCCCTCTCGACTTATTAACCAACTTGATCTCTGTCCAGGAGTTCCAATTAGTTTCTGGTGTTTGTAGGTAGTGTTAGTAGTCTACCAAGTGGCACCCGGCCAGGTGGACTTGGGACAGACTAGGCATAGTGGCACGGTGTACCAAGTGGCTCCCGGATGGTGGGCTTGGGAACCCTGCTGACATCATTTGGGGCCGTGAGCGACACCCCGGCCGGATCTCCTTGCGGATGGAACCCGAATAGGCGATAAACCTGGACTAGAGTCTTGTGTGGTTAGTCAGGTCATGGCTGAGTCCCTCGCCAGGCTTCCGCTTGAAGATTGCCGAGATACATGACGTGTACATGGTGGTAAGTGGCGAGAGCGTGTGTGAAGAAGTACACCCATGCAGGGTTAACATGATCTATTCAAATAGCCGGGTCCACGGTTATGGACTTCTTGGATGCTTATGTGGTACATAGACAACTTGAAGTGGATACTCTAAAATGCTCAAGACAAGTGTGAGTGCTACTGATGGCCTTCTCATAGGGAGATGGGAATGAATCCATAGTGGTGTATTGATGTGGTGATTAGTGGACTCGTGTGCGCTTTCTTACCTCAAAGAAGTTACTCGTAGTCATAGAATAGGTTAGCCACAGAGTCAAAGTTGGCTTGCTACACTGTTCCCCACATTACCTCCTTGATACTAATGCATGTATGATAGGATTTGATGTAAGCCTTGCTGAGTACCTTTGTACTCACATTTCTTAATTTATGTTTTTGCAGATGAGACTTCTGTCTCAGTAGTAGTTCTGCATGGACTTCGACGACTAGCTTGTTACCTCAGCTACGATTTTGTACCCTTGGGAGGGTCTTGTAGATAGTCAGGCTTCTCAGCCTTTTTCTTTTGTAGATGTCTGTACTCAAACATGTAATGCTTCCATTGCTTGTATGCTCTAAATGATGGGTCATGAGACCCCTATTTGTATTAAATGTTATGTGGCCCTTCTAGGCCTTTATCTATATGAGTTTGAGTTATGTTGTGATGCCATGTTTTACAGCACATACTTGCATATTATGCGTATGTGTGACGTGTATTGCTATGTGTGGGATCCGACAAACTAGTTGTCTATCCTTGGTAGCCTCTCTTATGGGTAAATGTAGTCTGGTGCTTCCACTGAGCCATGGTAGTCCGCTACAGCCCGGTTCACCGGAGTCCTGCTAGCCCAACACTACTGCTCCGGAACACTTAGACTGTCCAGCATGTGATTCACATTGTTCCTGTGTCTATCCCTTCGGGGAAATGTCACGCGGTGACTTCTGGTGTCCTGCTAGCCTGCTACAACCCGGATTCCCAGAGTCCTGTTAGCCCAGTTGCTACAGCCGGATTCACATGCTGATGACCAACATGCTCGATGTTGTTTCATGTATATCTGTCCCTGTAAGTTAGTGCCACTTTGGGTTCACGACTAGTCATGTCGGCCCAGGTTCTCTGTCATATGGATGCTAGCGACACTATCATATACATGAGCCAAAAGGCGCAAACGGTCCCGGGCCAGGTAAGGCGACACCCGTGGGAATACCGTGCGTGAGGCCGCAAAGTGATATGACGTGTCACATGCTAGATCGGTGTGACTTAGAATCGGGGTCCTGACAGCTTTGGTATCAGAGCCTGACTGCCTGTAGGATTACCAAGCCAAACTGGTCGAAGTTGAGTCTAGAAATTCTTTAGTTATATAAGGGAATTGATAGTGGAAGGGAACGTAAGTCTCTTTTTACTCCTTATACCTCATGCCTTCTGATCTGAGTAATCCTATCTTTCCTATGGGGTTAAGGAACTAGGCTTTCTCTTCCGTCTATTAGGATCACAAGTTACTACTCCATTGTCTCTTAGGATTGGTTGATCAGAGTCATATTCCAGTTTTCAAGTACTTCTGGTGTAGTCTATTTAGTACTATCGTAGAACCTTGAGTGATGATGTTGAGTATGGTACTACCCCATCGTTTGCAAGATGTCTAATTTTGAGCATTTTACTGCCATTATGCTGCCGGAACTGTCCTAGGAGTTCGGGAGATACTAATTTCCTTGTGCTACATACTGCATCCTATAGTTGATGTTGACTCCGCCCTTGGTTACGTTTCTCAGGACGTCGTCAGCTAACTGAAGTTTTGTTGCTCGTAGTCGGTACCACGAAGATGGTAGGGATGAGGATCCTCCCGACCAGCCTTCGTTGGCAGAGTTCATGTTAGAGATGGAGAGGAACAAGCATGAGTCTAACCGCTTGTTAGCACGTTTGAGGAGAATACCGCACATCAATACAAAGAGTCAGCGACCATCTATGACTTCGTTGGTCTGAACCCACCCACCTTCCATCATTCCATTGAGCCACTCGATGCAGATGACTGGCTTCGTAGTATCACTCACAAGTTGTGTTATGCGAACGTAGATGAAAGTGACAAGGTCACCTACGCTGCATATCACCTGGAAGGTCCTGCTAGTCTTTGGTGGCAGAACTATGAGGGTATGCTTCCAGCTGGTTAGATTCCTACCTGGAGAGATTTCACTGAGGCCTTTCGCGAGCATCAGATTCCTCAAGCCCTTATCGATCGCAAGAGAGAAGAGTTCTATAGTTCCACCCAGAGTAAGATGGTTGTTGATGCTTATAGTAGAGAGTTTGAGAACCTCGCCCGCTATGCTACAGAGGAGGTGTCCACGGACGCCAAGAAGCAGGCTAGGTTCCGGAAGGGTCTTAACCCCAAGTTGAGTCGTGATCTCCACTTGCACCATTGCAATAAATTCTAGGCTCTTGTGACCAAGGCCATTAATGCGGAGACAGCTCAGCTCACTTACGAGGAGTCCCGTAAGCACACCCGTGATTTGGGTTCTTCCTCCGGTTCTAGTTCTCAGAAGCGTCGGATTTGGGTTCCGAACTCTGCTCTTCCACCCGGATATTCACCGAGGCCATCTTATGTGGCACCTCACCCATTTCGGCAGTATGCTCCACCTAGGCCTATTGTTAGACCGCTTGTCAATGCGGGTCCACATCCAACTCCAGAGACTTTCTTCACATGCGGAGAGCCAGGGCACTATGCACGTGACTGCTCTCAAGCCAGTTATGCTCCACCCTAGCCCGAGAAGCCTATTGGCCGTGGTAAGCCACCATGCAAGATGATCAGTGTCAAGTCAGCTCCCACTAAATGTGGACGTGTGCATAACGTTTCAGCTAGAGACGCTCATGATGATCCAGATGTCGTTCTTGGTACACTCCTTGTCAATTGTCATCCAGCATTGGTTTTGTTTGATACTGGAGCATCTCATTCTTTCATTTCTGAATGCTATGCTAGCTTGCACAACATATCATTTTGTGATATGCCCTCTCCACTAGTCATTCAAACTCCTGGATCCAAATGGCAAACTTCTAGTGTAAGCCATGGTAATGAAATCCTCGTTGATAGACTGGTATTCCTTGCATCACTTATAGCTCTCAAGTCTACAGATATCAACATCATCTTGGGTATGGATTGGATGAAAGCTCATTATGCCAAGATTGATTGTTTCACCAGGTCTATTCAGCTTACACACCCATCTGGCAAGATAGTCACTATCTCCACCAGAGTTTCAAGGCGTCAACTCTCTTCTCTTAATGCCAGCCCCCTTCCAGACCATGAAGATATCCTGGTAGTCCGTGAATTTCTGGATGTCTTTCCAGAGGAACTGCCAGGTATTCCACCTGACAGAGATGTAGAGTTTGTCATAGATCTTATCCCAGGAACCGCCCCAATTTCTAGGAGACCTTACAAGATGGCACCCTTAGAACTAGCTGAGCTTAAGAAACTACTTGACGAGTCCTTGCAAAAGGGTTTCATCCGTCCTAGTTCTTCTCCTTGGGCTTGCCCCGTCCTCTTTGTCAAGAAGAAGGATGGTACGGACCGGATGGTTGTAGATTATCATCTCGTTAATTTGGTCACGATAAAGAACAAGTATCCGCTCCCTAGGATCAACGACCTGTATGATCAGCTCGCTGGATCCTCAGTCTTTTCCAAGATGGATTTGAGGTTAGGCTACCACCAAATCAAGATGAGAAATGGGGACATTCCTAAAACGGCTTTTGCCACTTGTTATGGTCAGTACGAGTACACCGTCATGTCCTTTGGTCTAACCAATGCTCCAGCTACCTTCTCCCGTTTGACGAACTCGATCTTCATGGAGTACATAGACAAGTTCATTGTGGTTTACCTTGATGATATCCTTATTTACTCGAAGAACAAGGAAGAGCATGTCGAACATCTTAGACTTGTGTTAGAGAAACTCAGAGAGCACCGCCTTTACGCAAAGTTCTTCGAGTGCGAATTTTGGTTGCCAGAAGTGACCTACCTGGGCCACGTGATCTCTGGTAAGGGCATTGCTGTCAATCTCGAAAGATTTCAGGCCGTTCTTGATTGGACTCCACCTGAAACAGTTAAACAAGTTAGGAGTTTCCTTGGTCTAGCCAGTTATCGTCGCTGCTTCGTTGAGAACTTTTCCATAGTGGCCAAACCTCTCACGGAACTTCTCAAGAAAGATAAAAAGTTTGAGTGGTCCCCACAGTGTGAGTACAATTTTTAGGAACTGAAAAGACGCCTGACTTCTACTCCCATACTTGTGCCACCGGATTTCACTAAGGACTTTGTTATCTATTGTGATGACTCACGACAGGGACTAGGTTGCATTCTTATGCAAGATCGTCATGTGATTGCCTATGCATCTCGATAGTTGCATCCACATGAGGATAATTATCCAACACATGATCTAGAGCTTGCAGCCATAGTCTATGCACTTAAGACATGGCGACATTACCTTCTTGGTAAACGTTGCGAGATTTACACCGACCACCAGAGTCTCAAGTATATCTTCACCCAACCAGATTTGAACCTTAGGCAAAGACATTGGTTGGAGTTGATCTCAGATTACGACTTAGGGATTACCTACACCCCAGGCAAGGGCAATGTCATGGCTGATGCGCAAGTCGTAAGTCCTATTGCAACAATCTTATGTTGCAGCAGGGCCAACCACTTCTCCATGAGGAATTCTGTAAGCTTAATCTTTACATTGCTCCTCATGGATTCCTTTCTACCTTGGTGGCGAAACCTACCCTTGAGGATCAGATCATTTCTGACCAGAAGTTTGATAGGGGTGTTATCCGCATCAAGAGAAACATTAAAAAGGGAGTTGGTGGAAGTTTCTCTATAGATGATCAAGGTGTTGTTTTCTTTGAGAATCGCTTGGTGGTTCCCAAGAATCAACATCTACGACAACTGGTCCTTAAGGAGGCTCATGAATCTCCTCTCACGATTCATCCCGGTAGTACTAAGATGTATCAGGACCTACGCTAGAGGTTCTGGTGGACTAGGATGAAGAGAGAAATCGCTGAGTTCATTGCTAACTGTGACGTTTGCCATCCCGTTAAGGCAGAACATCATAGGCCTGTTGGCACCCTTCAGCCTTTAGCTATTCCTGAGTGGAAATGGGATAATGTTGGTATGGACTTCATCACCGGCTTTCCCAGGACCAAGAGAGGGAATAATGCTATCTTCGTAGTCATTGATCGTCTTTCCAAAGTGGCTCACTTCCTACCTGTTCGAGAGAATATCACCGCTAGTCAGCTCGCTAACTTATATATTTCTCGAATACTTTCACTTCATGGTGTTCCACTAGAGATCAATTCAGATCGTGGTAGTCTTTTCACTTCTCATTTCTGGGAGAGTTTCCAAACTGCCATGGGCACCCATCTTTCCTTCAGTACCGCTTTCCACACTCAATCAAGTGGTCAGGTAGAAAGGGTCAACCAAATTCTCGAAGACATGCTTAGAACTTGTGTAATCTCATTCGGTATGGATTGGGAGAAGTGTCTTCCTTTTGCCGAGTTTTCTTATAACAATAACTACCAATCCAGCCTCAAGAGAGCTCCTTTTAAGATTCTGTATGGACGAAGATGTTGAACACCTTTGAACTAGTCAGAAACCGGTGAATGACAATTCTTTGGACCGGATATGATCCATGAGGCAGAAGAGCAAGTTCACATCATTCGTGAGAATTTAAAAACAGCCCAATCTCGTCAAAAGAGCCAGTATGATCGTTGTCATAAGGAAGTGGCTTATGAAGTTGGCGACAGGGCTTACCTTCGGGTTACTCCTTTGAAGGGTACCCATCGTTTCGGTATTAAGAGCAAGTTGGCTCCTCATTACATTGGTCCTTTTCGCATTCTCGCTAAACATGGAGAGGTTTCCTACCAGTTGGAACTACCCCCACATATTTCTCTAGTACATGATGTCTTCCACGTCTCTCAACTTAGGCATTGCTTCTCGGATCCCATCTGCGGAGTGGACCATGAAACGCTTGATCTCCAAGATAACCTCACATATCGAGAGTACCTTGTTCACATTCTTGATCAAGCAGAGCGTGTCACTCGATGTCAGAACATCAAGTTTCTCAAGGTTTAGTGGTCTCGTCATTCCGAGAGAGAAGCTACCTGGGAGCGAGAAGATCGTCTTCGACTTGAGTACCCCACTTTCTTTCCGCCGACTCTTGAATCTCGGGACGAGATTCTTTCGAGTGGGGGCGAGTTGTCACATCCCTAGTTCTGGTATGACCTAGACTAGCTAGTCATGTGTGCATCATGTTTAAATTTCATTTAAATTTGAAATGTGGATTTGTGAAACCCTCAGAAATCATTTCTGGTACTAACCCAGATAAAAATTGTTGCAAAAAGGTCCAAGAAAATGTTCATGTCTCTCTCTGGAAATATTGGTCAGAGGTAAAATTCAAACCAATATTTTTAAGAGCTCGTAAATATTTATTTTGGCCATTTGGAATTAATGCATAATTATTTGCATTGGATATATATATGTTATATATATAATATATGTCCAAAAATTATGCCAGTTGTTGAGGAGCTCTGGAATAATACCACTAGCTCCTACAAAAATTGGCATAAGAAAATAAATTGGTTTAGTATTAGTTTTAAAGAAAAAACAAATGTCAGAAATAGAAAACAGAAACAAAATAGAAAAGAAAGCTTACCTGGGCCGACCTACCTCGCACTGTGCAGCCCAGCCGGCCCACTGGCCCAGTGCCAGTCGTTGTCCTCGCGCCAGTCGGACAGGCGTGTGGCCGACGCGCACGCCCCGCCGTGATGCCACGCCACCAGCCTGCCTGCCCTCTCCCCTGCCAGTATGACGCGCTGGGCGACGTCGTGGGTGTCGTCCCGATCCGGTCGACCTCCTCATTTTTTTCCCTCGCCTTCTCCCTTGCTTGCCACATCCATGGCCGAGCGCCATCCTCGCGGCCGTTCGCCGTAGTCGTCGCCAGAGCCACCCCTTGCCCCTCTGTCGTGCCCAAGAGCTCTGCTCCATCGTCCTACGTCGTCTTCATCAGCCACACATCACTGGACGCCCTGTGGAGCCGCCTCCGCCGTTGTCTTCAACATCCACCGCCGGAGATCGCCACTGTCGCCCCGTCGACCTCAGCGCGTCCCCGAGCTCGCTGACGACTTCCCTGGAATCGCTGTGAGGCACCACGTTAACTCCCCCTACTTCCCAGCTCTTCCACGCCCTATGGCCCCTCCTGCCGCTCGAGCCGAGCTTCAGCCGTCACCGCGAGCTCCGCTCCAGCGAGCTCCGGCTTCCCCGTCATGTCCCACCTGCCGCTCTGGATGCGGGCGAGCCCGGGCTGCGCCCCGGTGCTCTCAGCCGCCGACCACGTGCCCTGCAGCGCGGACTCCGCCTCGACCAGAGGTCACCGGCGACGACCTCGCCGGCCTGACGTGCGGGCTCGGCCTGCCAGGTGATTAGCTTAAGCCTAATCACCATTTAACTAAACCCTGACACTGACAGTGGGACCCTGCGCCCTAATCTTTTAATTTGATTAGTAATAACCCCCTGTTTAACACTATGTCACTGACGTGTGGACCCCCCAAGTCAGGTTTGACTCTGGTCAGCGTTGTTGACTTGCTGACGTAGGCATGACACAGTGCTGACGCAATTAACCATTTTCTGAATTATTTCTATTTTGGAAATTCCAGAAAATTAGCAAAACTTCTAAAGTTCACAGAAATTCAACTGAAGCTCAGATTGAAATAATTTATATATGAAAAATTATCAGAAAAATTCAATCTATCCATCTTTACCAGTTTCATGCATCAGAAAACAACTTATACATGATGTATAAGTGAAAACACATAAAGGGCATTTCAAATGCTTAAGTATGGAGTTGCATTTGAATCCTTGATTCAAATGAGCTCCATTGAACTTGTTGCTGGTTACATTAGCACAAACAACATCACATAAATATGCCATGATCATGCATCATATTGTTGCATATGCTTGTGTATTGATTGCCGGCACCGTTCTTCTCGATAGGTCCTGCTCCGGAGAGTGTTCGAGAGTACCTGTCTGAAGAGCAATGCTCTACTGTCGATTTATCAGGCAAGCAAACCCACCTTGTTAATTCTGATACAATCCCACTCTATCGCTCCTCCTCTCTTTTATTGCATTAGGACAACAACTATTCAACTACTACTTTATGCTGCGGTAGTTGAACCCATTCCTCTGCATGACCTATCATTGCCACAGTAAATAGTTGAAACCCACTAGCATGTGTAGGAGTTGATTGAGCCATGTTGTGTTCCTACCATGCCATGCCTGCTATTGCTTAGAGTTGTGTCAGGTCTGATTCATTGGGAATGAATTGGAGTGTTATGATATGTTCTGGTGCTGAGAGTTAAGTGTGTGAACACGATTTGGTAAAGGTAGCGGTGAGAGTCCATGTAGGAGTACATGGTGGGTTGTCTCACTGGAACCGTCCATAAGCACTGAGTTCTATGTATGTTTTCCAATGACTAGCTACTACCACACATTGGAATGCTTAAGTGTCCCTCTCGACTTATTAACCAACCTGATCTCTGTCTAGGAGTTGCAATTAGTTTCTGGTGTTTGTAGGTAGTGTTAGTAGTCTACCAAGTGGCACCCGGCCAGGTGGGCTTGGGACAGACTAGGCATAGTGGCACGGTGTACCAAGTGGCACCTGGATGGTGGGCTTGGGAACCCTTCTCACATCGTTTGGGTCCGTGAGCGACACCCCGGCCGAATCTCCTTGCGGATGGAACCCGAATTGGCGATAAACCTGGACTAGAGTCTTGTGTGGTTAGTCAGGTCATGGCCGACTCCCTCGCCAGGCTTCCGCTTGAAGGTTGCCGAGATACACGACGTGTACATGGTGGTAAGTGGCGAGATCATGTGTGAAGAAGTACACCCATGCAGGGTTAACATGATATATTCGAATATCCGGGTCCACGATTATGGACTTCTTGGATGCTTACGTGGTACATAGACAACTTGAAGTGGATACTCTAAAATTCTCAAGACAAGTGTGAGTGCTACGGATGGCCTTCTCGTAGGGAGACGGGAATGAATCCATAGTGGTGTATTGATGTGGTGATTAGTGGACTCGTGTGAGCTTTCTTACCTCAAAGAAGTTACTCGTAGTCATAGAATAGGTTAGCCACTGAGTCAAAGTTGGCTTGCTGCAACTAATCCCCACATTACCTCCTTGATACTAATGCATGTATGATAGGATTTGATGTAAGTCTTGTTGAGTACCTTTGTACTCACGTTGCTTATTTTATGATTTTGCAGATGAGACTTCTGTCTCAATAGTAGTTCTGCATGGACTTCAACGACTAGCTTGTTACCTCGGCTACGATCTTGTACCCTTGGGAGGTCAGGCTTCTCAGCCTTTTTCTTTTGTAGATGTCTATATTCAGACATGTAATGCTTCCATTGCTTGTATGCTCTGAATGATGGGTCATGAGACCCCTATTTGTATTAAATGCTATGTGGCCCTTTTGGGCCTTTATCTATATGAGTTTGAGTTATGTTGTGATGCCATGTTGTACAGCACATACTTGCATGTTATGCGTACGTGTGATGTGTAATGCTATGTGTGGGATCCGACAACCTAGTTGTGTATCCTTGGTAGCCTCTCTTATGGGGAAATGTAGTCTGGTGCTTCCACTGAACCATGGTAGTCCGCCACAACCCGGTTCACCGGACTCCTGCTAGCCCAGCACTACTGCTCCCAAACACTTAGACTGGCCGGCATGTGATTCACATCGTTCATGTGTCTGTCCCTTCGGGGAAATGTCACGCGGTGACTTCCGGAGTCCTGCTAGCCTGCTACAGCCCGGATTCTCATAGTCCTGTTAGCCCAGTTGCTACAGCCCGGATTCACACACTGATGACCGACATGCTCGATGTTGTTTCATGTATGCATGTCCCCGTAAGTTAGTGCCACTTTGGGTTCACGACTAGTCATGTCAGCCTGGGTTCTCTGTCATATGGATGCTGGCGACACTATCATATACGTGAGCCAAAAGGCGCAAACGGTCCCGGGCCAGGTAAGGCGACACCCGTGGGAATACCATGCGTGAGGCTGCAAAGTGATATGACGTGTTACATGCTAGATCTATGTGACTTAGAATCGGGGTCCTGACATTTTAATAATTTCTTTTCCTCATGCTCTGAAAGGTTAGCACTAATAATAACAGGATATATCTCTTTCTCATCAAGATAAGCATATTTGAGAGTATCAAGTAAAGGATTACGCTCAAACACGGGATCACCCTTGGGTGGAGGAGGATCTCCTAGAATTTCAATAGGCAAGTTGTGTTTCAAAATAGGTCCTTGTTTAAAGAATACTTCATCTATTTCCCTTCTTTCATTCATATACGTATCATTTTCATGGTCTAGCAAATATTGTTCTAAAGGATCACTAGGAGGCACGCAATAGAAGTAAGACCAATAATTTCATCTTTACTAGGCAATTCTTCATCACGGGGTTGTCTACTAAATTTAGCAAAATTAAACTCATGAGACATATCACCCAAACCAATAGTAAAAACATCATTTTCGCAGTCTATCCTAGCATTAACAGTGTTCAAGAAGGGTCTACCAAATATAATGAGACAAAATCTATCTTGTAGGGAACCAAGAACAAGAAAATTAGCAGGATATTTAACCTTCCCACACAAGACTTCAACATCTCTAACAATCCCAACCGGTGAAATAGTATCTCTATTGGCAAGTTTAATGGTAACATCGATATCTTCTATCTCAGCAAGTGCAATATCATGGATAATTTCTTCGTATAAGGAATGAGGTATTGCACTTGCACTAGCACCCATGATAACAATGATCTCCCTATTTTAACGGAAATAACAGGCATGCCTACAACAGGTCTATGTTTATTTTTAGCATCAGGTCAAGCAATTCTAGTAGCTTCATTGCAGAAGTAAATAACATGCCCATCAATATTATTGGCCTAGAGATCTTTAACCATAGCAATTTTAGGTTCAACTTTAACTTGCTCAGGGGGTTTGTGTGTCCTAATATTACTTTTATCGACTACAGTTGAAGCTTTAGCATGATCCTTTATTCTAATAGGGAAGGGTGGCTTCTCAATATAAGCAGCAGGAACAACAGGATCATCATAAGTGATAGTCTTTTCTTCAACTTTAATAGGAGCAACTACTTTTACCTCAGTGGGAGGATTATATTTAAACCACTTCTCCTTTGGGAGATCAACATGAGTAGCAAAGGATTCACAGAAAGAAGCTACTATCTCAGAGTCAAGTCCATATTTAGTGCTAAATTCACGGAAAACATTGGTATCCACAAAAGATTTAACACAATCAAATAGGTGTTATACCTGACACCTTACCTTCGTCGAGGTCCCAATCTTCAGAGTTGCGTTTAATTCTTTACAATAAATCCCAATTGAATTCAATAGTCTTCATCATAAAAGATCCAGTACAAGAAGTATCAAGCATGGAGCGATTATTGAGAGAAAGCCGAGCATAAAATTTTTGAATAATCATTTCTCGTGAGAGCTCATGATTGGGGCATGAATATAACATTGACTTAAGCCTCCCCCGATCTTGAGCAATGCTTTCTCCTTCGCGAGGCCAAAAATTATATATATAATTATGATCACGATGAAGAAGATGCATAGGATAAAACTTCGGATGAAATTCCAATTTCAATCGTCTGTAGTTCCATGATCCCATATCATCACATTGCCTATACCATGTCAATGCCTCTCCCTTCAAAGATAAAGGGAAGACCTTCTTATTGATAACATCATCGGGCATACCTTCAAGCTTAAATAATCCACAAACTTCATCCACATAAATTAAGTGTAAATCGGAATGCAATGTTCCATCTCCTGGAAAAGGATTAGCTAGCAGTTTCTCTATCATACCCGAAGGAATTTCAAAGTAAACATTTTCAGTAGGTTCAGTAGGTTGAGGAGCAACTCTTTGCTCTACTGGTCGGGGTGAAGATACCCCGAACAAGCCCCTCAAAGGATTATGTTCCATAGTAACAAGTGACAGTAGATTTCAGCACACTATATAAATTTTTCCTTACCAAATTCCACCTACCAAAGGCACTTCACTCCCCGGCAACGGTGCCAGAAAAGATTCTTGATGACCCACAAGTGTAGGGGATCTATCATAGCCTTTTCGATAAGTAAGAGTGTCGAACCCAACGAGGAGCAGAAGGAAATGATAAGCAGTTTTCAGTAAGGTATTCTCTGCAAGCACTAAAATTATCGGTAACAGATAGTTTTGTGATATGGTAATTTGTAACGAGTAGCAAGTAATAAAAGTAAATGAGGCACAGAAAGATGGCCGAATCTTTTTTGTAGAAAAGGAAAAGCCTGGACAAACTCTTATATGAAGGAAAGCGCTCCCGAGGACACATGGGAATTATCGTCAAGCTAGTTTTCATCACGTTCATATGATTCGCGTTCGGTACTTTGATAATTTGATATGTGGGTGGACCGGTGCTTGGGTACTGTCTTTACTTGGACAAGCATCCCACTTATGATTAATCCCCATTGCAAGCATCCACAAGTACAACAGAAGTATTAAGGTAAACCTAACCATAGCATGAAACATATGGATCCAAATCAACCCCTTACGAAGCAACGCGTAAACTAGGGTTTAAGCTTCTGTCACTCTAGCAACCCATCATCTACTTATTACTTCCCAATGCCTCCCTCTAGGCCCAAACAATGGTGAAGTGTCATGTAGTCGACGTTCACATGACACCACTAGAGGGATGACAACATACATCTCGTCAAAATATCGAACGAATACCAAATTCACATGACTACTTATAGCAAGACTTCTCCCATGTCCTCAGGAACAAACGTAACTACTCACAAAGAATATTCATGTTCATAATCATAGGGGTATTAATATGCATAATGGATCTGAACATATGATCTTCCACCAAGTAGATACAAGAGATGAACTAGGGTTTGAGATGAGATGGTGCTGGCGAAGATGTTGATGGATATTGACCCCCTCCCGATGAGAGGATCGTTGGTGATGACGATGGTGATGATTTCCCCCTCCCGGAGGGAAGTTTCCCCACCAGAACAACTCTGTCGTAGCCCTAGATTGGTTCCGCCAAGGTTCCGCCTCGTGGCGGCGGAGTTTCTTCCCGAAAGCTTGCTTATGATTTTTTCCTCGACGAAAGACTCCATATAGCCAAAGATGGGCATCAGAGGGCCACCAGGGGGCCCACGAGGCACGGGCGCGCCCAGGGGGGTAGGGCGCGCCCTCCACCCTCGTGGATGGTGGGTGGCCCCCCTCTGGTACTTTCTTCGCTCAGTATTTTTTATATATTCTAAAAATAACTCCCGTGGAGTTTCAGGACTTTTGGAGATGTGCATAATAGGTCCCTAATATTTGCTCCTTTTCCAGCCCAGAATTCCAGCTGCCGGCATTCCCCCTCTTCATGTAAACCTTGTAAAATAAGAGAGAATAGGCATAAGTATTGTGACATAATGTGTAATAACAACCCATAATGCAATAATTATCGATATAAAACCATGATGCAAAATGGACGTATCAGTCACCTATGACTAAAAACAGTAATAACTGAAAGCTAACAATGAACAGAATCAGTTTACCTCTTTGGTATGCTCCACGTGGCCTCCTTCGCGACCCAAACAAACAGAAACCTGCCTCTGAATCTGTCTCACAACAACACTTGCCTCATCTTCAAAAGGCTTACCACGAGCATCCTGCATTTCCTTGAACAACCCAAAGCTAACACGGAGGTGGGAAGTGCTCTGACGAAGCTCTTCAAGAAATCTAGCTTCAATTGACAAAACCTCATTCGAAGAATCAGCATCAAAACCGTGTCCGGGAGGAAGAATCCCATCAACGCGACTAAGACGCTCAACAGTTGAGGGAACACGGGCCAACTCCCCACAAACGGTTTCAAGAAGACTGTCAATCCTAACCAGGGAAACATTGGCAGCTTCAAACAAATTCTCGGAAGACACACCACCTGCAGCACTCACACGGGCAGAAGAACCTCCTAGATCTACAGGGGCACCAGTATTAACATCCCGGGAGAATTCAAATGTTGGAGAAGTTCCACTCCCTAGGCCGGCGGCATGAGGCATAGTTAGAACAGGACGTTCGATAACCCTAGAGAACACAACCTCAGCCAGTGTCTTCCACTACATACAAAAATAAAAGTCAATGCGTCAGAAAACAAATGAAGGAACATGGGAACAAAAATATAGAAGATAGTACCAGAAGTTCAAGTTAAACTACACAGGAAAGAATGATGCGTATAAACACTCACAGGCAGTTTCCCTTCGAAGAATCAGCATCAAAACCGTGTCCGGGAGGAAGAATCCCATCAACGCGACTAAGACGCTCAACAGTTAACGGAACATGGGCCAACTCCCCACAAACGGTTTCAAGAAGACTGTCAATCCTAACCAGGGAAACATTGGCAGCTTCAAACAAATTCTTGGAAGACACACCACCTGCAGCACTCACACGGGCAGAAGAACCTCCTAGATCTACAGGGGGCACCAGTATTAACATCCCGGGAGAATTCAAATCTTGGAGAAGTTCCACTCCCTAGGCCGGCGGCACGAGGCATAGTTAGAACAGGACGTTCGATAACCCTAGAGAACACAACCTCAGCCAGTGTCTTCCACTACATACAAAAATAAAAGTCAATGCGTCAGAAAACAAATGAAGGAACATGGGAACAAAAATATGGAAGATAGTACTAGAAGTTCAAGTTAAACTACACGGGAAAGAATGATGCATATAAACACTCACAGGCAGTTTCCCTTCGAAGAATCAGCATCAAAACCGTGTCCGGGAGGAAGAATCCCATCAACGCGACTAAGACGCTCAACAGTTGACGGAACACGGGCCAACTCCCCACAAACGGTTTCAAGAAGACTGTCAATCCTAACCAGGGAAACATTGGCAGCTTCAAACAAATTCTCGGAAGACACACCACCTGCAGCACTCACATGGGCAGAAGAACCTCCTAGATCTACAGGGGGCACCAGTATTAACATCCCGGGAGAATTCAAATCTTGGAGAAGTTCCACTCCCTAGGCCGGCGGCATGAGGCATAGTTAGAACAGGACGTTCGATAACCCTAGAGAACACAACCTCAGCCAGTGTCTTCCACTACATACAAAAATAAAAGTCAATGCGTCAGAAAACAAATGAAGGAACATGGGAACAAAAATATAGAAGATAGTACCAGAAGTTCAAGTTAAACTACACAGGAAAGAATGATGCGTATAAACACTCACAGGCAGTTTCCCTTCGAAGAATCAGCATCAAAACCGTGTCCGGGAGGAAGAATCCCATCAACGCGACTAAGACGCTCAACAGTTGACGGAACACGGGCCAACTCCCCACAAACGGTATCAAGAAGACTGTCAATCCTAAGCAGGGAAACATTGGCAGCTTCAAACAAATTCTCGGAAGACACACCACCTGCAGCACTCACACGGGCAAAAGAATCTCCTAGATCTACAGGGGCACCAATATTAACATCCCGGGAGAATTCAAATCTTGGAGAAGTTCCACTCCCTAGGTCGGCGGCACGAGGCATAGTTAGAACAGGACGTTCGATAACCCTAGAGAACACAACCTCAGCCAGTGTCTTCCACTACATACAAAAATAAAAGTCAATGCGTCAGAAAACAAATGAAGGAACATGGGAACAAAAATATAGAAGATAGTACCAGAAGTTCAAGTTAAACTACACAGGAAAGAATGATGCGTATAAACACTCACAGGCAGTTTCCCTTCGAAGAATCAGCATCAAAACCGTGTCCGGGAGGAAGAATCCCATCAACGCGACTAAGACGCTCAACAGTTGACGGAACATGGGCCAACTCCCCACAAACGGTTTCAAGAAGACTGTCAATCCTAAGCAGGGAAACATTGGCAGCTTCAAACAAATTCTCGGAAGACACACCACCTGCAGCACTCACACGGGCAAAAGAACCTCCTAGATCTACAGGGGCACCAGTATTAACATCCCGGGAGAATTCAAATCTTGGAGAAGTTCCACTCCCTAGGTCGGCGGCACGAGGCATAGTTAGAACAGGACGTTCGATAACCCTAGAGAACACAACCTCAGCCAGTGTCTTCCACTACATACAAAAATAAAAGTCAATGCGTCAGAAAACAAATGAAGGAACATGGGAACAAAAATATAGAAGATAGTACCAGAAGTTCAAGTTAAACTACACAGGAAAGAATGATGCGTATAAACACTCACAGGCAGTTTCCCTTCGAAGAATCAGCATCAAAACCGTGTCCGGGAGGAAAAATCCCATCAACGCGACTAAGACGCTCAACAGTTGACGGAACACGGGCCAACTCCCCACAAACGGTATCAAGAAGACTGTCAATCCTAACCAGGGAAACATTGGTAGCTTCAAACAAATTCTTGGAAGACACACCACCTGCAGCACTCACACGGGCAGAAGAACCTCCTAGATCTACAGGGGCACCAGTATTAACATCCCGGGAGAATTCAAATCTTGGAGAAGTTCCACTCCCTAGGCCGGCGGCACGAGGCATAGTTAGAACAGGACGTTCGATAACCCTAGAGAACACAACCTCAGCCAGTGTCTTCCACTACATACAAAAATAAAAGTCAATGCGTCAGAAAACAAATGAAGGAACATGGGAACAAAAATATGGAAGATAGTACCAGAAGTTCAAGTTAAACTACACGGGAAAGAATGATGCATATAAACACTCACAGGCAGTTTCCCTTCGAAGAATCAGCATCAAAACCGTGTCCGGGAGGAAGAATCCCATCAACGCGACTAAGACGCTCAACAGTTGACGGAACACGGGCCAACTCCCCACAAACGGTTTCAAGAAGACTGTCAATCCTAACCAGGGAAACATTGGCAGCTTCAAACAAATTCTCGGAAGACACACCACCTGCAGCACTCACATGGGCAGAAGAACCTCCTAGATCTACAGGGGGCACCAGTATTAACATCCCGGGAGAATTCAAATCTTGGAGAAGTTCCACTCCCTAGGCCGGAGGCATGAGGCATAGTTAGAACAGGACGTTCGATAACCCTAGAGAACACAACCTCAGCCAGTGTCTTCCACTACATACAAAAATAAAAGTCAATGAGTCAGAAAACAAATGAAGGAACATGGGAACAAAAATATAGAAGATAGTACCAGAAGTTCAAGTTAAACTACACAGGAAAGAATGATGCGTATAAACACTCACAGGCAGTTTCCCTTCGAAGAATCAGCATCAAAACCGTGTCCGGGAGGAAGAATCCCATCAACGCGACTAAGACGCTCAACAGT
Source organism: Triticum dicoccoides (assembly GCF_002162155.2). Taxonomy (NCBI): domain Eukaryota; kingdom Viridiplantae; phylum Streptophyta; class Magnoliopsida; order Poales; family Poaceae; genus Triticum; species Triticum dicoccoides. Next base: position 309,642,098 of record NC_041382.1, on the reverse strand, counting down.
TGACGGAACACGGGCTAACTCCCCACAAACGGTATCAAGAAGATTGTCAATCCTAAGCAGGGAAACATTGGCAGCTTCAAACAAATTCTCGGAAGACACACCACCTGCAGCACTCACACGGGCAAAAGAACCTCCTAGATCTACAGGGGCACCAGTATTAACATCCCGGGAGAATTCAAATCTTGGAGAAGTTCCACTCCCTAGGTCGGCGGCACGAGGCATAGTTAGAACAGGACGTTCGATAACCCTAGAGAACACAACCTCAGCCAGTGTCTTCCACTACATACAAAAATAAAAGTCAATGCGTCAGAAAACAAATGAAGGAACATGGGAACAAAAATATAGAAGATAGTACCAGAAGTTCAAGTTAAACTACACAGGAAAGAATGATGCGTATAAACACTCACAGGCAGTTTCCCTTCGAAGAATCAGCATCAAAACCGTGTCCGGGAGGAAGAATCCCATCAACGCGACTAAGACGCTCAACAGTTGACGGAACACGGGCCAACTCCCCACAAACGGTATCAAGAAGACTGTCAATCCTAACCAGGGAAACATTGGTAGCTTCAAACAAATTCTTGGAAGACACACCACCTGCAGCACTCACACGGGCAGAAGAACCTCCAAGATCTACAGGGGCACCAGTATTAACATCCCGGGAGAATTCAAATCTTGGAGAAGTTCCACTCCCTAGGCCGGCGGCACGAGGCATAGTTAGAACAGGACGTTCGATAACCCTAGAGAACACAACCTCAGCCAGTGTCTTCCACTACATACAAAAATAAAAGTCAATGCGTCAGAAAACAAATGAAGGAACATGGGAACAAAAATATGGAAGATAGTACCAGAAGTTCAAGTTAAACTACACGGGAAAGAATGATGCATATAAACACTCACAGGCAGTTTCCCTTCGAAGAATCAGCATCAAAACCGTGTCCGGGAGGAAGAATCCCATCAACGCGACTAAGACGCTCAACAGTTGACGGAACACGGGCCAACTCCCCACAAACGGTTTCAAGAAGACTGTCAATCCTAACTAGGGAAACATTGGCAGCTTCAAACAAATTCTCGGAAGACACACCACCTGCAGCACTCACATGGGCAGAAGAACCTCCTAGATCTACAGGGGGCACCAGTATTAACATCCCGGGAGAATTCAAATCTTGGAGAAGTTCCACTCCCTAGGCCGGCGGCATGAGGCATAGTTAGAACAGGACGTTCGATAACCCTAGAGAACACAACCTCAGCCAGTGTCTTCCACTACATACAAAAATAAAAGTCAATGCGTCAGAAAACAAATGAAGGAACATGGGAACAAAAATATAGAAGATAGTACCAGAAGTTCAAGTTAAACTACACAGGAAAGAATGATGCGTATAAACACTCACAGGCAGTTTCCCTTCGAAGAATCAGCATCAAAACCGTGTCCGGGAGGAAGAATCCCATCAACGCGACTAAGACGCTCAACAGTTGACGGAACACGGGCCAACTCCCCACAAACGGTTTCAAGAAGACTGTCAATCCTAAGCAGGGAAACATTGGCAGCTTCAAACAAATTCTTGGAAGACACACCACCTGCAGCACTCACACGGGCAAAAGAACCTCCTAGATCTACAGGGGCACCAGTATTAACATCCCGGGAGAATTCAAATCTTGGAGAAGTTCCACTCCCTAGGTCCGCGGCACGAGGCATAGTTAGAACCGGACGTTCGATAACCCTAGAGAACACAACCTCAGCCAGTGTCTTCCACTACATACAAAAATAAAAGTCAATGCGTCAGAAAACAAATGAAGGAACATGGGAACAAAAATATAGAAGATAGTACCAGAAGTTCAAGTTAAACTACACAGGAAAGAATGATGCGTATAAACACTCACAGGCAGTTTCCCTTCGAAGAATCAGCATCAAAACCGTGTCCGGGAGGAAGAATCCCATCAACGCGACTAAGACGCTCAACAGTTGACGGAACACGGGCCAACTCCCCACAAACGGTTTCGAGAAGACTGTCAATCCTAACCAGGGAAACATTGGTAGCTTCAAACAAATTCTTGGAAGACACACCACCTGCAGCACTCACACGGGCAGAAGAACCTCCTAGATCTACAGGGGCACCAGTATTAACATCCCGGGAGAATTCAAATCTTGGAGAAGTTCCACTCCCTAGGCCGGCGGCACGAGGCATAGTTAGAACAGGACGTTCGATAACCCTAGAGAACACAACCTCAGCCAGTGTCTTCCACTACATACAAAAATAAAAGTCAATGCGTCAGAAAACAAATGAAGGAACATGGGAACAAAAATATGGAAGATAGTACCAGAAGTTCAAGTTAAACTACACAGGAAAGAATGATGCGTATAAACACTCACAAGCAGTTTCCCTTCGAAGAATCAGCATCAAAACCGTGTTCGGGAGGGAGAATCCCATCAACGCGACTAAGACGCTCAACAGTTGACGGAACACGGGCCAACTCCCCACAAACGGTTTCAAGAAGACGTTCAATCCTAACCAGGGAAACATTGGCAGCTTCAAACAAATTCTCGGAAGACACACCACCTGCAGCACTCACACGGGCAGAAGAACCTCCTAGATCTACAGGGGGCACCAGTATTAACATCCCGGGAGAATTCAAATCTTGGAGAAGTTCCACTCCCTAGGCCGGCGGCACGAGGCATAGTTAGAACAGGACGTTCGATAACCCTAGAGAACACAACCTCAGCCAGTGTCTTCCACTACATACAAAAATAAAAGTCAATGCGTCAGAAAACAAATGAAGGAACATGGGAACAAAAATATAGAAGATAGTACCAGAAGTTCAAGTTAAACTACACAGGAAAGAATGATGCGTATAAACACTCACAGGCAGTTTCCCTTCGAAGAATCAGCATCAAAACCGTGTCCGGGAGGAAGAATCCCATCAACGCGACTAAGACGCTCAACAGTTGACGGAACACGAGCCAACTCCCCACAAACAGTTTCAAGAAGACTGTCAATCCTAAGCAGGGAAACATTGGCAGCTTCAAACAAATTCTCGGAAGACACACCACCTGCAGCACTCACACGGGCAAAAGAACCTCCTAGATCTACAGGGGCACCAGTATTAACATCCCGGGAGAATTCAAATCTTGGAGAAGTTCCACTCCCTAGGTCGGCGGCACGAGGCATAGTTAGAACCGGACGTTCGATAACCCTAGAGAACACAACCTCAGCCAGTGTCTTCCACTACATACAAAAATAAAAGTCAATGCGTCAGAAAACAAATGAAGGAACATGGGAACAAAAATATGGAAGATAGTACCAGAAGTTCAAGTTAAACTACACAGGAAAGAATGATGCGTATAAACACTCACAGGCAGTTTCCCTTCGAAGAATCAGCATCAAAACCGTGTCCGGGAGGAAGAATCCCATCAACGCGACTAAGACGCTCAACAGTTGACGGAACACGGGCCAACTCCCCACAAACGGTTTCAAGAAGACTGTCAATCCTAAGCAGGGAAACATTGGCAGCTTCAAACAAATTCTTGGAAGACACACCACCTGCAGCACTCACACGGGCAAAAGAACCTCCTAGATCTACAGGGGCACCAGTATTAACATCCCGGGAGAATTCAAATCTTGGAGAAGTTCCACTCCCTAGGTCGGCGGCACGAGGCATAGTTAGAACCGGACGTTCGATAACCCTAGAGAACACAACCTCAGCCAGTGTCTTCCACTACATACAAAAATAAAAGTCAATGCGTCAGAAAACAAATGAAGGAACATGGGAACAAAAATATAGAAGATAGTACCAGAAGTTCAAGTTAAACTACACAGGAAAGAATGATGCGTATAAACACTCACAGGCAGTTTCCCTTCGAAGAATCAGCATCAAAACCGTGTCCGGGAGGAAGAATCCCATCAACGCGACTAAGACGCTCAACAGTTGACGGAACACGGGCCAACTCCCCACAAACGGTTTCGAGAAGACTGTCAATCCTAACCAGGGAAACATTGGTAGCTTCAAACAAATTCTTGGAAGACACACCACCTGCAGCACTCACACGGGCAGAAGAACCTCCTAGATCTACAGGGGCACCAGTATTAACATCCCGGGAGAATTCAAATCTTGGAGAAGTTCCACTCCCTAGGCCGGCGGCACGAGGCATAGTTAGAACAGGACGTTCGATAACCCTAGAGAACACAACCTCAGCCAGTGTCTTCCACTACATACAAAAATAAAAGTCAATGCGTCAGAAAACAAATGAAGGAACATGGGAACAAAAATATGGAAGATAGTACCAGAAGTTCAAGTTAAACTACACAGGAAAGAATGATGCGTATAAACACTCACAAGCAGTTTCCCTTCGAAGAATCAGCATCAAAACCGTGTTCGGGAGGGAGAATCCCATCAACGCGACTAAGACGCTCAACAGTTGACGGAACACGGGCCAACTCCCCACAAACGGTTTCAAGAAGACGTTCAATCCTAACCAGGGAAACATTGGCAGCTTCAAACAAATTCTCGGAAGACACACCACCTGCAGCACTCACACGGGCAGAAGAACCTCCTAGATCTACAGGGGGCACCAGTATTAACATCCCGGGAGAATTCAAATCTTGGAGAAGTTCCACTCCCTAGGCCGGCGGCACGAGGCATAGTTAGAACAGGACGTTCGATAACCCTAGAGAACACAACCTCAGCCAGTGTCTTCCACTACATACAAAAATAAAAGTCAATGCGTCAGAAAACAAATGAAGGAACATGGGAACAAAAATATAGAAGATAGTACCAGAAGTTCAAGTTAAACTACACAGGAAAGAATGATGCGTATAAACACTCACAGGCAGTTTCCCTTCGAAGAATCAGCATCAAAACCGTGTCCGGGAGGAAGAATCCCATCAACGCGACTAAGACGCTCAACAGTTGACGGAACACGGGCCAACTCCCCACAAACGGTTTCAAGAAGACTGTCAATCCTAACCAGGGAAACATTGGCAGCTTCAAACAAATTCTCGGAAGACACACCACCTGCAGCACTCACACGGGCAGAAGAACCTCCTAGATCTACAGGGGCACCAGTATTAACATCCCGGGAGAATTCAAATCTTGGAGAAGTTCCACTCCCTAGGCCGGCGGCACGAGGCATAGTTAGAACAGGACGTTCGATAACCCTAGAGAACACAACCTCAGCCAGTGTCTTCCACTACATACAAAAATGAAAGTCAATGCGTCAGAAAACAAATGAAGGAACATGGGAACAAAAATATAGAAGATAGTACCAGAAGTTCAAGTTAAACTACACAGGAAAGAATGATGCGTATAAACACTCACAGGCAGTTTCCCTTCGAAGAATCAGCATCAAAACCGTGTCCGGGAGGAAGAATCCCATCATCGCGACTAAGACGCTCAACAGTTGACGGAACACGGGCCAACTCCCCACAAACGGTTTCAAGAAGACTGTCAATCCTAACCAGGGAAACATTGGCAGCTTCAAACAAATTCTCGGAAGACACACCACCTGCAGCACTCACACGGGCAGAAGAACCTCCTAGATCTACAGGGGCACCAGTATTAACATCCCGGGAGAATTCAAATCTTGGAGAAGTTCCACTCCCTAGGCCGGCGGCACGAGGCATAGTTAGAACAGGACGTTCGATAAACCTAGAGAACACAACCTCAGCCAGTGTCTTCCACTACATACAAAAATAAAAGTCAATGCGTCAGAAAACAAATGAAGGAACATGGGAACAAAAATATAGAAGATAGTACCAGAAGTTGAAGTTAAACTACACAGGAAAGAATGATGCGTATAAACACTCACAGGCAGTTTCCCTTCGAAGAATCAGCATCAAAACCGTGTCCGGGAGGAAGAATCCCATCAATGCGACTAAGACGCTCAACAGTTGACGGAACACGGGCCAACTCCCCACAAACGGTTTCAAGAAGACTGTCAATCTTAACCAGGGAAACATTGGCAGCTTCAAACAAATTCTCGGAAGACACAGCACCTGCAGCACTCACACGGGCAGAAGAACCTCCTAGATCTACAGGGGGCACCAGTATTAACATCCCGGGAGAATTCAAATCTTGGAGAAGTTCCACTCCCTAGGCCGGCGGCACGAGGCATAGTTAGAACAGGACGTTCGATAACCCTAGAGAACACAACCTCAGCCAGTGTCTTCCACTACATACAAAAATAAAAGTCAATGTGTGAGAAAACAAATGAAGGAACATGGGAACAAAAATATAGAAGATAGTACCAGAAGTTCAAGTTAAACTACACAGGAAAGAATGATGCGTATAAACACTCACAGGCAGTTTCCCAAACACCCAGTTGGTTGGGTCATCATCACCCTTCTTAACCAAGTCAGGCGCAGCAAGCTCAAGAATCTTGACCTGATCCATGAAATTGATGCAAGGGGTCCTCAAGTCAATATTAGGCGTCTTGCCAATGATAAGGCGGTCCAGATACATATGAAGCAGCACGATGGCACAGCCTATGACAACTTTTCCTCTGCTAGTACCTTACTGATACCTAACAACAGTACTTCGAATATCATCAACAACCAACTGGCAATAGTCCATATCTGCCATATCCTGAAACACAAGATTCTCAGCCATTGCTGCCTCCCTGGACACTCGTGTAGACGTTCCAGGGATAACCACCTTCATGAAAACAATCAGGTAAAACACCTACAGAGCAAGATCATCCTTCGTCTCATCCTTCACAAGTTCCGTGAGGATATTCCGCAAATCATTTGTCTTGATGTCATCACTCCAAGCGTACCCAAGCTTGCCCTTCAACCTCATAATAGCATCATCAAACCCATCATTCGAGGGCCTAGGAGGGGTACGATTACCTTGAGGGAATCCAAACAGATGGTGAATGGCATCACTTGTAATACGCAGAACCTTGTTCGCCTCACCCATGTCCAGAATGATGGTTGTAGGGTCAATCCTTGTGTAGATGTTGCCCATCAAAGGATGAGAAATGTTGGAATCAACCTTCAAGTCAAACACACAACCAAAGCCAGCCTTGATAACCCTCGTCTTGTGCCTAGGTTGTAGCATTTTCGCACACGTCTTGACCTCTCCTAGTGAGCAGCGAACCGTCTTGTTAAAACGTTTCGCCTCACCTCCTCCTTGGCCACCTTCTTCGGGCGCTTTGCCTCCTTTCTTCCTCCTCTCAGGCCGCTCCACAAGCTGATACTAAAAAAATTTAATGACAAGGAAAAAAGGCAGAACAATGAGATACACAAGCTTCACCAAAATTCCACTAATGCCTACATACGCAGTACATTTCAGAAGTCCAACTATGTCTACATAGGCAGTACAACCATGTATGACCATAAGTAAAGATGCTTTCAAAATGTTGGAAATTTACAAAGCATAAGTTCAACCATGTACACCAAGGCAGTAATCAAACATGTATACCAACAAGTTAAGCTAATTTCTTCATGTATATATCCAGGAGTCCAACTATGACACAATGGCAGTAATACCATAAAAGCAAAGGAGATCGGCTAATTTATTCGTCTATATGAAGCAGAAGGTCAGCTATGTACGCCAAGGCAGTGCTAAAAACACAAAACTACAACAATAGCGACAAATGCTCTAAAAAGCGGTAAACATTAGACATTCAAACCTGATTAGAGGCAGCATCATCATCGTCGTCGTCCTCGTCATCAGCGTTGAAATCAGCATCATCCTTGTCCTCTGGATTAACACGAGAACGCTTATTCACACCCTTGTTGACCTTTGCAGGTGCAACCTTGCGCTTGACGCCGCATTTCTTCCCCTTACCAGATGCACCAGCACCAAGTGGAGAAGGGGTAGGCGCGGCAGTGGCAAGCACACGAGGACTACGGTGTGGCGTACCACCGAGGCCTAGCCCTTCATCTTCAACAAGTTCTGTAGGCCATGAAACACGTGGGATCCTCCGAGGAGTAACTTCACAAACTACATGCTTCCTCGCAGCGGTCTTCTTGATTTTCTTCTTAACAGGGACAACCGTGCCATCACTGCCACACGGCATGTCTTCCTCAACCGTGAGCTCAGCCGCATGAACAGATCGAGGAACATCAGAACCTTTCTGAAGGCGGGCCGCCATCTTCTTGTCAAAATCTTCTTGCTTCTTCCTCTTACCTTGGTCCTCTAGAAGAATCTGAAGAGGCACATCCTTAGGTTGCGTGACAGGTTCAGTGTCATCAACAGATTGCGATTGTGTCTCTGACATCTGAAGAGAGCACAAAGGATCCGGAACGGAATCACAACCTTTGACTGACGGAGCCCCCCTGCTCAGCAGCAGCGGGGTTTTCTGATAAATCCAACTCAGATAGAACATCGTTGATGGTGTTCACAGCTTCCTCCTCTATGGACACATCTGCAAAGAACACAAAATATCAAAGCAAAAAGTAAAAAAAGTCAGGAACAAAAAAAGCCGACGAGAACAAGTTAAAAAACATGGCTCAAGAATTTAAAATGAAAAGAAAAGGGGTTTCACATACTAGGTGAAGCAAGAGCTGCAGAAGCAAGATCCTCGAGGCTTGAAAAATTCTCAAGGCTCGAAGAAACCTTAGCAATCACAGTCAAAGGAATAATGGGTGATTTAGCCGCATCAGATATTGGAGCATCAATATTAACTTCTGAAGCTCCATCTTGATCAAAGGTATTTTTTCATAACTATTCAACTCATCACCAACTACAAAAAATGCAAGTAAAAAGGCAGCTGAGTTCTAATCCGCAATCCTACACCAAAGGGACTTCTACTTTTACATCAATGTCCAATACGCAGAAGTTCAACAAAGCAGTAAACACAACAAACAATCTAAAATTTACATACTAAATATAAAAACAATCTACACCAGAGGGGCTACTACATATAAGATGAATGTCCAGAAGTTCAACAATATATAACAAAGCAGTAAAACAAAATGTGCATAACAGAAGTTCAAACAAATTTCATTATAAACAAACAATAATTAAAACCAGAAGTTCAACTATGTGGCCCAAGCAAGTAGCACATAAAAAAGATGTAGCATGGCCACAAATAGTATTTCACAGGAAAACTAAATATCAATACCATGAACATGATAACAAAAAAACAAAGATATACACTATAAATATGAAACATTTGGGAAGTCCAACAACACTTGGTGACATAGTTTCACTTGCAAATCATCAACTAAAAAGTAAGAAACACTCTACTAACTCAAACTAAGGGTAAAATGCATACACATAACCTTTGTTAGAAGTTCACACTATTAAGAATGGCAGTCCAACAATAAAACTAAGTGAAGATATGGTCAGACATATATAAGAATACTGCTATTTAAAATACAAGATCCAACTACATTAAGATACCTGGAGAAGGTTTTGAAGCCATGACAACACAACCGCCTTGATGAATGCAACTCCAAACACTAGAACAGCCTACTAAAAACAGGGGATTGATTGCATGTAGTTAGCAAGTAGAAAATCATACAACAAAATACAAAAAGAAACTGAATCAAACCCTAGGATGAAACAACTAGAACATACCAACAAGTATGAAAAGATGAACAGTAGCACATCTAGGCAAGCACAACAAAAAATGTATCCATAAACTAACTAGAATGTCACATACATAATCTAGACTTCGAAACCCACAGCACTAATGCAATTAGATACATCAGATCCAGCATCAACCATCACACCACACCCTCTCTTACATGCATCTGGCTGCCAAAATCAACAAAGGGGTGAAATCCACACAAGTTTGAAGGGAGAAATAGCACACACAAGCATCTCACAAACAAGTCTGACCACGGGGGAATGCAATCCAACCACCACACACACAAGAACCCTACCTAATGTCCCACCAACCCATCAGAACAAGGGGGTAGGAGGCGGACGCGAGAGCACACAGAAGAAACAGGTCGGCCTCGACAGATCTGGCGAAACTAAAAGCAAGCATTAGGGGGGGCAGCACTTGTACCTCTCCAAACGACCCCCGCACGCACGAATCTGCGGCGGTTCTTCCACTCCCCACGACGCCACGCGCACCTTGGAACCGTGCAGGCAGTTGCCGCCCTCGCTTCAGAGCAGAACAGAGCGGGCTGGGCGAGGGAGAGCGGGGCGTGGGAGAGAAATAGGAGCGGGGGCGTGCGCCGGTTACTCCACTCACGAGGGCAGTGGACAGGGGTGGAGAAATCGGGGGGAGTTGGAGGGGACGAAGGCAGCGGAGCGATGGAGAGGGGGGAGAGCGAGCGACAGGGGGAGAGGGGTTTTCTGACAGATGGTGGCGAGGGAGATGGGCACTTAATGCGTCTTTGTCATGGGTGTTGCAGTGCTGGTGAAATTACATTTTACCCCCCAACGGCTAAAAAGTAAATACATCTATAGATAAATGAATGCACCATTTGAATGCATCTATTATAATGGAGAGAAGTGCATATTTCAACCCTGAACTCTTACCCTAGTCTAATTTACAACCCTGAACTTTAATACCGTCTAAATTACAACCCCCAAGTCTCAAAACCGGTTAGGATTCAACCCTCCCCTCCCTGTTGACCGGTTTTGACCTGGGGTGACCAGTTTTGACTAGTCAATGGGTCCAATCAGCATGCCACGTCAGAATTTTTTTTCAAAATTTCAAGAAAAAGTAAATAAAAATCTATAAGATCAGGGAAAAATATAAAAAGGCAAAATTCCGAAAAAAATTATTCGCGAAAAAAGCTAGGGAAAATAAAAAATGATTTTTTTCTGGAATTTGAGTTTTTGGGTTTTTTCTGGATTTTTTTGGAAATTCGTTTTTTTTTCGTGTTTTTCGGAAATTGGATTTCTTATTTCTTTTCCTAGATTTTCTTCAATTTTACAGGTTGTTTCCTTGGAAATTTTGCATTTTTTGCTGATGTGGCATGCTGACTGGACCTGTTGACTGGTCAAAAGCGGTCAACAGAGAGGGGAGGGTTGAATCCTGGCCGGTTTTGAGAGTTGGCGGTTGTAATTTAGATGGTATTGGAGTTCGGGGTTGTAAATTAGACTAGGGCAAAAGTTGAGGGTTGAAATATGCACTTCTCTCATTATAATGAGATAAGATCACACAGCAGCACTGCTGATGTCCTTAAAACCAAAAATTGATGGCAAATACACTACCAAGGGAAGAAAAATACATACACAAATATGCACCTAAAAACAAGAGAAAGAAGTTCAAAAAATAAAGAACAGAAGTTCAAGTACTCTAATCAAACAAGTAAAGGCATATGAATAAATAAACACTAAGAAACAAAAAGAAGAAGTTCAAGTACAAAAACAGATGAAGTTCATATCTAACTAAAATACACAACATAAAAACAATATAGATAGTGGGGTCACGGATGTGACGGACTCGCCTCCGCATGCGACGACGCGGCATGCCGAGTCGTCGCCTGCTCCGGCTCATTCCTGTCTCGGCCTCACAGGGGGAATGGGAGGGGGCTCGGACCCCCCCTCCCCCTTGCTCTGCCTCAGGCTACCGCATTGTTCCATGCAAGGTTTTGACAGGACACAATGCGGTTATTCTGTTTCCACCATCACCGCACACACCCCTAAGATAGATAGCTAGTGGGGTCACGGATGTGATGGACTTGCCTCTGCATGCGACGATGCGGCATGCCGTGTCGTTGCCTGCTCCGGCTTGTTCCTGTTTCGGCCTCGCAGGGGGAGGGGGTCCCGACCCCCCCTCCCCCCTGCTCGGCCTCGCGCTACCGTATGGCTGCGCGCTAGGTTTTGACAGGACGCCATGCGGTTATTCTTTTTCCACCCCCACCGCACGCACCCGAGAGCCACACCCCTAAGATAGACAGTGGGGTCACGGATGTGACAGACTCGCCTCCGCATGTGATGACGCGGCACGT
>NC_041382.1:309617923-309629705 GCF_002162155.2 Triticum dicoccoides | reverse complement strand
TAGGTTTTGACAGGACGAATTGCGGTTATTCTATTTCCACCCCCACCGCATGCACCCCAGAGCCACACCCCTAAGATAGATAGTGGGTTCACGGATGTGACGGACTCGCCTCCGCATGCGACGACGCGGCACGCTGCGTCGTCGCCTGCTCTGGCTCGTTCCTGTCTCGGCCTCACAGGGGGAGGAGAGGGGGGTCCTGACCCCCCTCCCCCCTGCTCAGCCTCGCGCTACCGCATTGCTGCGCGCTAGGTTTTGACAGGACGCAATGTGGTTATTCTGTTTCCAACCCCACCGCACGCTAGTTTATGTGTATTTTAGACTATGTTTTTACGTTTATAATTTTACATAACATAAAATATTTTTTACGGCGATTATATTTTTTTTACGGTCTCTCTTTGCGTCGAAAATAAGACAAAACTTATGAAACGTAAAATTACGGTGCATTGATGGTAAAATAGAGGGGGTGAAGAATAACTATTCCTCACCCAGGGTGACGAATAGCGTGACCCTATATATATATATATATATATATATATATATATATATATATATATATATATATATATATATATATAGAAACTCTATTAGTGACCCTGGGTAAGAATAAGAAATTATTCACCCCAGTCCATCAACCGAGCTAGGGTCTGGTTTATAGGCAAATCTCGACCGATGTAAATTTTGTTGCGCTGCCGTAAATTTACGTCGACGGGCGCGGTTGCCTGGGAAGAGGTATCCCACACCCCGTATCAATATTTTCTGTAATATAATCCCTCCCAAAAAAATATCTTTTCTAATTAGCTGCGAGCGGTTCACCTTTGAGGATGAACTACCAGCGGCGGCTGTGCTCGACATCCTTCCTCTCTGACGATTGCGGAGGTCGCGGCAACGAAGACAATGGCGCCGGTGCCGGAAGGATGACCCGGAGGCAAGGTATACTCCCCTCTCTCGTACGTCGAGTGCTCCCCCTTTCTCTCTTGATGCGGTGGCGACCAGGGGGCAAATTGGGCAGTGTAAAGGTACGGCGCGAGCTCGGTGACGGCAATGACTTCTTCGGCGTCCCTCTCCACGTCTGGTGGTTTGCTCGCATGTAAGATCTCCCTACTCGTATTCCTTTCCCTGTCCTCGTCCATGAATTTCTGAATTTTTAGGTTTAGGGTTCTTGATTTTTAGGGAACGGGGCAAAGAAAGAGGTAGAAGACCAAGAAAGGAGATGGAAGAAAAGAGGGGAGCTTGCATACTGAATGGGATGACGGAGTAGAACTTCGCTCGAATGTGGGATCAATTCGGAGATCATACATGAGGAGAAGAAGAGGAGGAGCTCAACGCTGCAGCAGAGAAATAACACTAGAGTATCGCCTTAGATCCAGCCTTTGGTGATAGCGTTGTTTCTAGATTTTCTTCTCTGTTTGGATGAACTGTTCCTTCTTTCTTCTTTGGAGCTCCACTGCTTAAAATTTAAAAAAGGAACCATGTTCAGCTGTTTTCACTTGGAGTGGAGTAGGGATGCTTCTACTATATCAGGAGGGTCATCCCATCATTGCGAATCTGCTCTGCTGCAAAAGATGAAACACATGGAAACCAGAAAGCGTAAAGCACAAGAAAATGTGAAAAAACACCCCGCACACAGCGAGCAACGAAGAATCACGCCCCCAAAAGAAGCACAAAACATTCAAGCACAAGTAACTGTGATATTAATGCCCAGTGTCACTGACTCCCTGGTAAGGAGTATAACGTTTTGTTAGGTTTTGAGTGGGTCAAACCACTTCCATCGGAGCTGATCATACCTCTGAATAGACCAAAATTTAAACCTTTTGATTCAATGATCTTGCTAAAGGACACAAATGTGTCTTTTTTTAAAACGTTGACTCGTCCTGAACACTACTAGTGAGGCCTCAGAACTCTCCAGTTGCAGACCTGAACACTACGAGACATGGTAGCAACTAGCAACACGAAAGATGCCAAATCTGGTTTTCCTTTTCCAATTCATGGAAGCACTAACCTTCTGTGAAAGCACTGCATACACCTGCAGTACACTAACCTTTTTTAGGTTTGCTTCTCGGATTTTTACACTGAGCTTAAGGAAAATGATGAATGGTTAAGCACCTATTTATTTCTAGCTTTGATCTATTTGGTTCTTGATACACACTGAAGAGAAGGATATAGCTGGACGGCGCCTATTTTATGTTGATGTAAACAAGTGACGTAATCTACGTCACATGCACGTTTGGAAAATGTATTAGTTGGACATGCTCCTATTTTTTGTTGGCCCCATATATATTACCTTGTCTCTAATAATTCTTACATTAGCTAGCGAACTTGGGCTGGCTCCATACTGTACACTAGATTTTTGTACGTGGCTGGTTGGAAACATCATGTTGGTGGACACTGACCATCTCTCAGTTCGTCAATATTCATGAAAGCTGAGTTAGATTTATTTTAATTACCATGAGTTGGACCCTGATCCTCATCCAGCCTGTCAAACTTTGCTGTTTTATTTTTGTTTAACCCGCCCTCAATCCAGGATTAATCTTCTATTCTATAATAGGAATTTTTTATTTTTCATTCAGGTTGTTGCTTTCTTTTCTGTAGCATAAACCAGATGGGAATGTACTATTTTTGGCGAGTAATCATATGATTCTAGCTAGGCTCCATGAACTGAATTTTTCCTTAGCCATGAATACTGTAAAGAAGATCCACACAATCATTTTGGCTTTAGATTCTTTTATACTGGAAAATGTTGACTTTGTTCACATTTAACCTATTTTCCTATCTTACAGAGCAAGCCATTATGCTTGGCGGTTTTGGCATTTGCCTTACCATTATATGTATCTTACCAATTATGTGTTTCATTTTGATGACTCTTTCATGACAGACAATGTCTTAAATGGTTACAAGACATAGACTAGTTCAGTATGATCACTCCCGGTATTGTATCTGCCACAGTTTAATAAAAGACACGGTTAGTGTGCATTGAAAGTTTCAAACAACAGTTATAGTGTTTGGCCTTTTATCTTATTTCTCTCTATTTTTGATTCAGACCGTGCAGCCAGCGTGTTATGGGTTCGTGTGATTATGATGAATTTAGTCATCCAAATCACTCCGCTAACTTTCATTTCAACCTTGTTTCCAGTTTAGAGTACCAAAGGCTGTTTAATCCTTTTAAGTGTTATATGTGCTTGTGAGTTGGTGGCCTCTACCTGTTCATTGGTATACTTTTGAGAACTAAAAATATTATGTTTTTCAGGTATCTGTTCAAGCGGACGATGTTTAATGTATGAGGGATAGAGAGAAATGTCTTTGTATTTATGGTGGGCAGAGTAATATTGAACAAAATTCAGGCCTTCTTTTACTAATACCCAGAAGCTAAATTCAGGTTTTGGTGAGAAGAAAAGTGAACCTAAAGGCTACAGTACTATTAATAGGAAACTATGTTGGTTACAGCCCATGGATAATAGTGTTTCAGTCACTAGACAGATTGCTGAACAGATGAAGTTGATGTAAAATCTCTGGTCACCTGCCAATTAAGCTGCTTGAAGATCAAGTTCAACATTAGTCACTTTTCAAGTTTGGTAGTATTCAGTTTGCAATAGTGATTTCTGAATTTTCAGCCTGCTGGTAACTTAGTGCTAAGTGGCATTCAATTGTGTCAAGACGAATTTGATTTGTAATTGCAAGGATAGTTTTTGTTACGTGAGGTATTTCTCGGAACCACTATGTATTAGATCACTTTGTTATTCCACAGTTACCAAAAATTCATTGTGTACAAAATGAATAAATTGCATATGTTTCTTACAGTTACCGAAAATTCCTCCTACAGAATTAGGATAGTGGCCTATGTTACTTTTGTTAGAGACACGGTGTACTCAGTACAATAAATAGAAAGAGTAACAGAACTGACGAAATATACATGAAGTAAGGAACACAACATTATATCTAAGAAAATCGGGAACACCTCACTACTGTAAAATTACCTAAGTGGCCTTATGTCTAAAAAATCAGGAAGGACTCGCAACTGTAAGATTACCTGAGTAGACGTAAGATTACAGCAAGATGCACCAGATTGGTTCCTCGACCACGGGACTTGATTGACTCACATGCAAACTGTAAGATTACCATGCTCTTTTTTTTGTTTACGGTGGTTTTAGTGCAGGTACTGGTTCCTCCTTCCAACTATAATATTACCACACAAACCTGATTTTCTTACGGATTGTAGTTTTAAGCGTGGGTACAGAAGCTGACTGGGGTGAGGAATAAGAATTCCTCACCCAGGGTGACGAATAGCGCGACCCTATATATATATATGTGTGTGTGTGTGTGTGTGTGTTTGTGTGTGTGTGTGTGTGTGTTTGTGTGTGTGTGTGTTAGCCACCACCATAGAAGGGGCGATCAAATCCGGAGCCTCACTACCACACACCCAAGCCTCAGGAGCTTGTTCTTCCTCTGTACTAGTTCATCCTCAGCCCCTCGCGACGCTAATCCACACCAAAGCAGGAGTAGGATCTTACACCGCAAGGTGGCCCGAACCTGGGTTAACTGTCGTGTCTCTTTCCTTTCCCGTTCATCGAGCTAGGTCGTGAGAGCGGCAGGTTGGTAGGCTAGGGAGGTTGAGTTCTTCGCACGCGCGGCAGAGTTCCAACCTTTCTTTGGTTTGCGGAGCCCCGAATCCGACAAGTACCAAAAACTTATGCACAGGCAATGGCAATCCCCCGACAAGGAGGCTTACCGGAAGATGACCCGAGACATGATTGCTAGGCTATAGATAAGATCTCCTATAATGACCTCCTATAATGACCTCAACCTGATAAGATTCGATGTCTCTGTGCTCACTGTGCTAGTCCCTAGATCAATTGCTAGCACACAGTACAAGATGTAATATCAAGAATAAACCACATGCCATAATATTACATCGTAGATCCAAAACTTAAATAATATACATACCTGCATAGCTCAAAGCTAGCATACAAACAAAATCCAGCGGAAAAGCAAATAAAATCTTAATAGAATCCATCAATACCCACATGCAAATGTCGAGTATAGACATCGTAACCCTACATCGTATCACTCATTCGTTGTATAAAATATGCAAAATATAAGTTACAACCATAAGGGTCAGTACGTTGAATATACTAGCAAGTCACACAGGAGTTATATAACAGACCTACATGTATATGCAAGGCATATCAAAAGGATGGTGTACTGGTTGTTTTGCAGAAAAGCTAAATTTTCCCTGATAACTACATAACATAATAGTCAAGTTTTAATTTGTCTTCCTACAATTAAATACTTATGGTTGAATTGGGAACTCCAATACCAACATATCCTATTAAATTTCCCACACAACTTTTATGAAGGTATCATCTGTCAAGATCATCCAACAACTGTAATGGCCTGGCTGCTCAAATTTGTGCATTACCAGGAACACGACTAATCATGATTAGTTTTTAATACCTTGCAGAGTTTAATACGCTTTACCCACTGGACCCAATCTGAAGATTGAGACGAAGTCTTTCAAAAGAGGTTCCTTTAACCAGCTGATGGCCACATCCCACCTATATACGCTACATCTGTCGACATTGTCTGGGTAAGGGTTCCAACAACTGATCAACTAAGCCAGAGCCCATATAGCTAGTGGCTGTACATGGAAGCTACTAGTCACTAAGTCGGTCTGATCTTTTTGAACCTGGGCGGCATTCCACTTACATTCAAAGGGTATAAACTATGATGTTCTTGAAACCACCCTAGCAATACCACTTCCACCAATATGTGAATTAAATCCTTAATCTTTCCCTAATAATAAAGCACAAATTGACTCTGTCGGGTTCACTGTCGCTCCCTTTTTGCGAAATAGCCCTTCTATTTTTGGGTAATTGTACCCATAGTCCATATATAAGTAAAAAAACGTTTCACACTACTGGGGCGAATCAGCGGCCCTACAAGACCCAGATCAGGCCCTGGGAAATCCATCAAGGCCCAAGCCGCGCCAGTACGCCGCCGCTTCCTCGAGCTCCCCCTCGAGCTCCCTCCTGCGCCCGACCGCGCCGGCTAGACCTCCTCCACCTCGCCTCGCCGCCTGTCACCGGACCCTCGCCAGACCAGCAGATGAGCAGCGCATCTCTCTCTCTCTCCCTCCCTTCTTCTTCTATCTTCCTCACATCTCCCGCTCTTTAGGACGCCATGAGCTCCACAGCCACCGCCACGAGGAGTCCATGCTTGGATCCGGCGAGATCCGGCCGCGGGCAACCCATCCCCGCCACTCCCGCGCTAGATCTGCACCACCCCTCACCGTCCCCGTCGGAGTTTGTCTCCAGCGTGCCACAAGCCACCTCCTACCTCTTCCTTCATTCGAGGAGAACGACAACCAAGCCTCCCCTGCTCGCTCGTGTGGGCCGCGTGACCCTCCAAGGCCCAGCACAACGCTCGCGACCAAGCCCAGCCTCCCTGGCCCAGCCGCGCATGAACAAATGTCTGGTGTACGCCCAACATTTGCCAAGAAAAATGTGTGTGTACATCCATAAAAGTAGGAACAAATGTTTCACCCCGTACCCTAGTGCTAGCAGGAGGATGGTGTGTGGGTTGATGATGGCGATAATAGCAGCAGTCGAGCGGGTGTTAGGCCATCGTCTCATGAGCGGCCGGTCTGATCTAGGAATATATAAAATCATGCGTACAAGCCTTTTTTATGGAACATGCATACAAGTTGAGCTTAAGGTGAGCACATACAAAATTAGATGCCTTTGCACTAGAAAAAGAAACTTAGATCCTGATCGATCAAGGTTTTGTTGTTCAAAATAATAATGGGATGCACTAACACGCGACTTACACAATATCACCCACGAAGGACATGACAGTAGCAACCAATCAGATCATCATCACATGTGCGGCTGGTCTCACATATTTTTTAACACAGTACACATGCAAGCTCTCGTATACACGCACATACACGCACCCCTATAAACGCACACACGCGCACCCTACCCCTATGAGCACCTCCGGTCTCACATATTAAACGATGTGGCACCCATCGCGCTTGAGGAGATGAGGAAACACATCCGTGCATTAGAATTCCCGATAATAATATTAGACATATTTTTATTAATTAGATGGATAAAAAAGTATAACTTCATTTGCATGTGAATTGCAAAATAATAAACAAGAAATAAAGTATTAAATATATTTCCGTTATTTAATATTGAGGCATAGGGCTTAAACATGAAATTTAACCAGTCAAACAAAACATAAGATTAAAGTTAAAGTAATTATAATATGATTCCAATCTAAGTAGAGTATAAGTCTGTTGAAGAACAATAAGATATTTGACAAGAAAATTAAATACCATTTTTAAATGAATATACACCAAGAATTACTTTACCCCATATACAAGACATTTGGTAATTATGCCGCAAAAATATCATAGTTTTTCTACATGCTCCGAGGCTTATTTAGTTATTGAACTGATGAATTTCTTCTTTGTGTCTAAATCATCCTGAACCCCTTTTTTGTAGCTAAATTGTGAGGTGTTGTGTTTAGGTGCACATGCCACGAGTGAACTACTTTATATATGAGTTGTTGATGTCAAAAACTAAGATACGATACTGTGATTCTAATATTTGACATTTCAGAACTGTTTAACTCAAGAGCAAAATATTGTGACAACACATACAGAAAAACTATGTCTAAATCACAATAAAAACTTTTTATTATTTGTTCGTCATATGCTATATTTTTCTAAGAACAAAACAAATCTTCACTCTTTTTTTCAGCTCGACCCACTAGCGTATGTCACCAAAGTACAAGGAGTTGGACTCGGAGTCTCTACTATGTGTGACAAAAACTGTGCGACACAAACTCCACACGTTTCTCTGCTATATTAGCCAAAGATGGGGGGTCTTTGGACAATGCTCCTAATTTATTTTTTTGTTTCTCGTGTGGCAGTGTGGAGGAGTTCTAAGGAGTTTGTTGATGATGTCATGTCTGATGATGGGTCATTGGGGGGAGGTCTTGAGCCATTGGGTTAGTGAAGTGAGGTTTTCTTTTCTCCTGTTACAATGCATGGGCATTTGTGCTAGTTACTACTCCCTCCGCCCCAGAATTATTGTCGCGGGCGCAGTATAGTGGATGTTTTGCAATAAACACCTCGCAATTTTAAAAATAGTAGCAAACAAGTACATGACTCTTTCTCCTTCCTCCATCCAGCGCCCGCTCGTCGCCAGGGGGCAGAGGCCGACGCCATGGGATTCCTCCGCCGCGCTGGAGATTCTGGTGCTCGCAACCCACCCACAATCACCCACCGCCGCTCACCCGCCACCAGCTGCTCACCGATTCCGCCGTCCATCGCCGTGACCGCCAGGCGAGCTGGTCCTCGATCCACCGCGACCACTTGCCGGCGCCCAGCTGCGTGATTCCGCCGCCCACCTGCGCGACCAATCACTGCGGCGCCGCCCACCTGCACCTGCAACCCTGTCAACCTCTGCGATTCCGTCGCAATCTTTCCCTGCGCCCCGTCTCTGTTGCTGGGAGACACCGATCGCCGGCCCAGCCTCTCCTTCCCTGCCGGCTCCTTCCTCGTCGGCTGTGCTGCTGAGGTGGTCTTTCCCTGCCGGCTCCTTCCTCGCCACCGACGCCTACTACTGCTGCTGCCCCGCCACTGACGCCTACTGCTACTGCTGCATCGACCACCTGCAGCTGGTATTTCTTCCTCGACCAAACGAACTCGCCCAGCCTCTGCTGCTGCTGCTAGGTAGGTAGTCCTGCAAAATTGGTAATGTTAGATTTGGAAACATTCAATCAGGAAGATTTTGTTAATTCTGGAAACATTCAATCATCTTAATTATGGAAACATTAAATCAAGAAATGAGATTTTGTTAATTTTGGAAACAATTCAACCATGTTAATTTCAGAAACAATCAATCGGACAAAATTTTGGCAACTGGAATTATTACGGCATGGATTATGGACTCTCACGATCATCATCAATGTTCAGGTTCTAAAAATGTTCAAACAGACATCATGGATTATGAACTTGAACTAGTTACAATGATTTGAATCTTGCACTAGTTGCAATGAACTTGCTATACTGAAGATCAATCCAAGAAGATGGTATCGGCTTGCCATGCTGAAAGAGAAAACAAAGCACCCAAAAAAGAAACGTTTCTTTTCTTTCATGGAAGGGGCCTGTTTCTCAGTTTGTATCGCCAATTTTTGCGAGAATCATACTGTATCCAGGAGGGGTAATGTGCTCACTGTTAGTGCACTGCTATAGCACATGCTCACCTTGTGAATTCAGCTCACACAGCCAAAATTAACTTAGTAAATTCAGTTAAAGATGCATTTAGTCAATTGATTTGCTTAATACAGTAAGCCCTTTATTTAGTCAGTAATCTTAGAGCAATTTTACTGTCATGTTTACTGAATCTATATCACAGGAGTACTATGATTTCTAAATTCGTTTCAGTCAACTTGTGTCAAATTGGTTTCAAACAATTTTCTGTCAACTTGTGAGCAGGAAAATGGCTTCAGAAAATTCAGTTAACTGAGACTACAGTGAATAATGTTTCAAACAGTTATGAGTAGAAGTGGTTAGAGCAAAGTGTTTGATAGCAGGATTAAGCTAAAATCCTGATTACAAATGACACACTGATTACAAATGACACTTTCTAAAATCCTCCACAGCCATTTTTTGAATTGTGATGATCAGTTGTGCAAGCAAGTCAAGTTTTCACTAAACTGAACATACAAACTATGGATTTTGAATCAATATGCTAACAACTCCATGATATGTTGATTCTTTGCAGGGTGCTGGTCCTGTCAAATGCAGCGGAGTTTCTACGTCTGGACTAGTACTAAAAATCATCAGGATGCAAACTTAACCGATTGAACTCTCCGAAACTTGATGTTTTCAGTTTCTAATGGACTAGGACTGGAATTGAGAAGATGAATGATGGCAGGGCAGGAATGGAGAAGATAAATGAATTGAGTGGGAGCTTCATGGAATTTTTAAATGCAAACCAGCACTAAAACTGAGTTGGATATTGACACAGTACAACTGAGTTGATCCAGACTCAAACCTGAATTTTTAAATGCAAAATATGGATGAACATTGGTGATCACCACTACACTCCATCCAATTGTATTTGTAAACCTAAATAAAGTGGGGGACGACATGGATATTGGCACAGTACATTACATACTCAAATCTATACCACCTTAGTTTGAAGAAAAAGATTGATAGATGCTTCAGAACAAAACAAAGTTAAGGAACAAAAGCAATCAGGACACACAGGAGGATATTTCGTAGCTACGACTTACATTTTCTTATTCCATTTAAACTGAGTTCAATAGTTCAAACATAGGATTCCAACATGACATCCCAATCCATGACAGAAGGGATTGTTGCATCACTGACGACCGACCGACTGAAAGATAACATGTTGTTTCTTCCTCGCGTAACCAGCTCTAATTAACCCCAGACAGAGAGACACTCGAGCTCGCGATCAAAAACACCACAGGACTCAAAGACACGACACACGACTCAGACTGACACATGAACACGACGACGCCTACATTCAGTAACATTCAATACAAATTAAGTACTGGAAGATAACAAATTCAGTAGATTCAGTAACATTTAGTGAATCACAGTGGAGTACATATGCAGAAATTGACAGCGACAGTGGCAGAAATTGACAGCGG
Source organism: Triticum dicoccoides (assembly GCF_002162155.2). NCBI lineage: Eukaryota > Viridiplantae > Streptophyta > Magnoliopsida > Poales > Poaceae > Triticum > Triticum dicoccoides. The sequence continues at coordinate 309,619,016 of NC_041382.1, read as the reverse complement.
CGAAGCAAGGGGAAGATGGGCCAGGGGAACAACCTGAGGGGAGACGAGGCATCGGGCTCGGGGGCTGGGTCGAAGAAGGGGAGCTCGAGTTACTGTGCCACCGCCACCTCCCCCCGGCGCGGCGACCAGGGATGAGGCTGTCGCCATGCACTCCAGATTGAGCACCCGGACGCGCTCCTCGCACGAGTAGAAGCGGTGCTCGGCGACAGCAGGCCTCCTGCGTCCCTCGTCCGTGGACCCGCGGCCTGCTCGTCGTCGTCCGCGAGAACCTTGGCCTCCTGGACGGCCACATCGGCAGCCGGTCTCCGTGCATCACCACCACGCACTGCCGCACCACCACAAAAATCGCATTTTCTCCTTCCTCTATGCAATCCGCGGTGAGAAAGTTGGCATTTGTGAGTGTCGACGGTGGCCAGGGTTTGTTGGGGGCTGCGAATTGGCGGGCAAATGGACTGGACGGAGGTAGGGGAAGGAGGGGGTGGCGACAAAGGTCGGCAGGGCAAGGACAGGCCGGAGTTGGCCGGGATCTGGCCGTGAACCGTGGTGGCCGACTAGGGAATGGGGAAAGTGAGACGCCGTCGCGACTCAACACTTGAGAGAGGGACGCGGGTTGTGTCGGGAAACACTGGAGAGTTTTTTTTAAATTGTCGTCACGACATGAATTTCGGGATGGAGGGAGTACTCAATGAGTTATATATATAATCATCACATAAGCTCAATGTATACACGAAACAACCCCATCTACAAAGCGTAACAAAATTACAACTACCACGATCTACATTGAAGATAGCTCAACAGCATAGCAAAATAATACATTATTCTTATGCATGCATATATTCATAGTGTGATATAGACTACATGCGTAGAAAAATAATAGGTAAAGGAGGATCAGCTAGAGGGAGAGAGTTGGCTCACTGTGCTGCTGTATCCATTATGCGCAAGAGTTACAGAGTACATATAGCCGGATCACCCAACGTCTCCCATGATACACGGCACGCAGGCCAACGTGGAGAGTGGTTGTGATCCATAAGACCAGGAGTTAGTTACAACAGATTCTATACAGAGTACACGGTCATACATGCAATAGATAATG
>NC_041382.1:309581142-309617667 GCF_002162155.2 Triticum dicoccoides | reverse complement strand
CAGGCTAGATCTGAAGTCGTTAAAGACCGTGCTGGGGAGCCCCTTGGTGAAGACATCTGCGTACTGGGAGCCGGATGGTACATGAAGAACTCGTGCTTCGCCCAATGCAACACGGTCGCGTACAAAATGAAGATCAATTTCGACGTGTTTGGTGCGCTGGTGTTGGACGGGATTGGAAGACAAGTACGTGGCACTGATGTTGTCGCAATAGACAAGGGCAGCACGAGTAGGAGGGCACCGGAGTTCGTGGAGCAGCTGGCGTAGCCAGGTAGTTTCAGCGACGCGGTTCGCGATAGCCCGATATTCAGCTTCAGCGCTGGATCGGGAGACAGTGTGCTGGCGCTTAGAAGACCAGGAAATGAGGTTAGCGCCGAGGAAGACACAAAAGCCAGAGGTGGATTTGCACGTGTCCAGACAACCGGCCCAATCGGCGTCGGAGTAAGCTATGAGATCATGAGATGGTGACTTGTAGAACTGGAGACCGTAGTGAGAGGTGCCCTTAAGGTAACGTAGAATGCGTTTCACCAGCTGGAAGTGAGCGGTTCGTGGAGCATGCATGAAGAGGCACGCGTGTTGGACAGCATAGGAAATGTCGGGGCGGGTGATGGTGAGGTACTGGAGGGCGCCAGCAAGACTACGGTACAGGGTGGGGTTGGAGAGGGGTTCGCCATCGTGGATGGAGAGTTTGGCTTTTGTGTCAACGGGAGTAGAAATGGGGTTGCAGTGAAGCATGTTGGCGCGGTCCAAAATCTCAAGGACGTATTGTTGCTGGGAGAGAAAGAGACCGGACTGATTGCGTGTGACATTGACGCCAAGAAAGTGATGAATATCGCCCAAGTCTGACATGGCAAACTCATGTTTAAGGGAAGAAATGATGGAGTGGAGTGTGGGTGTAGTGTTGGCGGTGAGGATGATGTCATCTACATAGAGGAGAAGGTAGGCGACCGAGGAGCCGTTGCGATAAATAAAAAGAGAAGAGTCACACTTGGAGGTAACAAAACCGAGTGATACTATGAAGTGCTGAAAGCGCAAGAACCAGGTCCGGGGGGGCTGTTTTAACCCATAGAGAGATTTCTTGAGAAGGCATACGTGGTTGGGAAAGGATGGGTCGACAAACCTGGTCGGTTGATGACAGTAGACGGTCTCGCCAAGATCGCCATGAAGGAACGCGTTCTTGACATCAAGTTGATGGATGGGCCAAGAATGCGCGGTGGCGATGCTGAGGACGACGCGAACTGTGGCCGGTTTGACAACCGGACTGAAAGTCTCCGTGTAGTCGACCCCTTCTTGTTGAGTGAATCCAAGAAGGACCCAACGTGCCTTGTACCGAGCCAGTGTGCCGTCAGGGTGGAATTTGTGGCGAAAGATCCACTTTCCGGTGACCACGTTAACACCTGCAGGACAAGGAACCAAGCTCCATGTTTCGTTCGTTAGCAAAGCATTAAATTCCTCAAGCATTGCGTCATGCCAATGATGATCCTTGAGAGCAGTTTTATAAGAAGAGGGAAGGGGAGAAATAGCCGAAGTAGTCGCGAGGGAGAAGAGGCGGCATGGTTGAGCGAATCCCCGTTTGGCCCTGGTGGTCATTTTATGTGAGTTAACGGGAGGGGCGACGGGAATTACTGGGCGACGAGGTGGGCTAGGAGTGGTGGGCACGGGGTGCGAGGAATATGTGGTGGGGCTCGGTGTTGGTGCGGAAGTGGGACTCGGAGCAGGCTGGGCGGTTGATCCGAGGTTGGGAGGTGTGGTCATCCGGGGGAAGCCGGATTGGGCGGAGCGAACGAATCAGGCGAGGGCGCAGGGTGGGTGTGGGTCAGGGGGGCCGATCCTGTCGGCTCGGTGGTGGGGTGGGGGGACGCGTGGAGCGGTGGCGATGGAGGGGCAGGGTGCGAGGCGGATTGCGTGGAAGTGCGGGCGTCCGAGGTAGCTGGCGTGGTGGGGATCCCGGAGGGGATTGGGCGCAGGATGGTGGCAGGTGCGGGATCTGCTGCGGGAGGTGCGCCTGTGACCGGTGGTGTGTAGGGAAAAATTGCCTCGTCAAAAATAACGTGTCGGGAGATACTTACACGGCGAGATGCGAGATCAAAGCATCAGTATCCTTTGTGTTCGAGTGGGTAGCCAAGGAACACGCAACGTGTAGAGCGAGGGGCTAATTTGTGCGGGCTGGTGGCGTACAAGTTGGGAAAGTAGAGGCATCCAAAGACACGGAGATGATTGTACCGGGGATGAACACCGGTAAGGAGAAAGAAAGGAGTATAAGGTGCGGTCTTGGTGCTCGGGCGGCGATTGAGGAGATGTGTGGCGGTGTGGAGGGCCTCGACCCAAAAGGGGGGTGGTAGGTGGGCGTGGAGAAGTAGTGTACGAATGACATCATTAGTGGTGCGAAGCATGCGCTCGGCCTTGCCATTTTGCGGGGAAGTGTGAGGGCAAGAGAGGCGATATATGATACCATTGGCAGAGAAGAAAGAGCGAAGGGAAGTGTTAATGAATTCGCCGCCATTGTCACATTGCATGCACTTGATGAGAGTGTGAAATTGAGTAAGTATGTAGGTGAAGAAATGTTGCAAGACAGAGGATGTCTCAGATTTATGACGCAGAGGAAAAGTCCAAGAATAATGTGAATAATCATCTAGAATGACGAGGTAATATTTATAACCAGAAAAACTCACAACCGGGGAGGTCCACAAATCACAATGAACAAGTTGGAAAGGGGCACTAGTACAACTGTTGGAGGAAGAAAAAGAGAGACGAGGCTGCTTGCCAAGTTGACATGTCGTACAAGGAGACCGAGCAGCATTATTACAATCAGGTAGGAAATCTTTGGAGATAGCCGCTAGAGGAGCCTTCCCGGGGTGGCCGAGGCGCTGGTGCCACAGATCGCCAGAAGAGGTGAAGAAGGTGGCGCCACGGACGGAGTTATTGCCATAAAACGGGTAAAGAGGGCCGGTGCTACTGGACGTCATGATGGGTGTCCTGGTTGGAAGTGCCTTCACAGAGAAACCAAGAGGGTTAAATTCCACAGAAACATTGTTGTCAGTAGAAAGTTTGCGAACAGAGATAAGATCCGTGACAATATTGGGGCAGACAACAACATCATTAAGAGAAAGATTGGTGGGGGAAAGGGTGGTTGAGCCAGTGCCAATGATAGGAAGATGATCACATTGCCGACAATAATACTAGAAGAATTATGCTTTGGAAAAGAACGAAACGTAGAGAGGTTACCAGGGCTGCCGGTGACGTGAGTGGCCGCACCAGAGTCGAGGATCCAGTCAGCGCCATGTTGGGGAAGAGGCTACTGGCTGTAGGCCTGCTGGAACAGGGCGGCGTGATCCCATGAAGGTGCGCCAGGCTGGTACAACGAGGATGGTGCAGACGGACCAGACAACATCGGCGGATACGCCTGGGAGTGGACGCCGGGGCATGGGCCGAGCACGCCGGCGGCGTTGGGCGGGATCCAGCCGGAGCGAGGCGCGGGGAGGGCCATGCTGTACGAAGCGAAGTAGCCGGTCCACGGCGACGGCTGAGGCGCGGCAGGGCCACGACCACTCGAGTCAGAGCGGCCACGACCGCGACCGCCGTTGCGTCCGCGGCCATGCCCGCGGTCACCACCGCGGTTGCCACCAGAGCCGCGGCCCGTTGAGGGGGCGCGGTCACCATGATCGTTGCCAGGGCCGCCGCGGTCACCGCGGACGGTGGAGTTGGAGCCGCCGGAGATGGTGAGCACGGCGGAGGCAGCCTCGGTCGCCCGCAGGTTGATGTTGTACTCAGTAAGATCCAAGCGGGAGCGAGCGACGTGGAACAGCGACAGGGGCACCGTGTCGCCGAGGATGGTGCAGATGGTGTCGAAGTGGGCGTCCAAGCCATGAAGGAGCTGCATGGTGAGATCGTGGTCATCGACGGCGTGGCCGGTGTCCGCGAGGCCATCCGCAAGGGACTTGAGAGGTCTCCTTGTTTGAGATTCCGGAACTGGCGGGTCAGGTGAAGTTATTGGGCACCCTGGTTCGCCAGAAAATAGTCCCGGATGCGGCGCCAGGCGGTGAACACATTGACGGCGCCGCCCATGACGTGCTCGAGGATGGAGTCGGCAAGGGTGAAGTAGAGCCAGAGAGTAAGGCGATGGTCGACGGCGAGCCAGACAGCATCAGGGTTGGGAGGAGGAGGGCGATCCACGTGATCTTGCACGCGGTACTGCATGAGAACGCAGTAGAAGAAAGTGTGCCACTTGATGTAGTTGTTGTCGGCCAGATCGAGTTTGAATTTGATGTGGTTTGAGATGTGGTCGTTGTGGAAGGAGAGGCAGAGGGAATCGGTAGGTGGGTCGACGGGAGGCGGGAGGGAGACGGTGACATCAGAGGAAAGGGCAGCGGTGGTGCTCGGAGAGAGGGAGGAGGAGGTCCCAGGGGAGGAGGATGAGTGGGGAATGGCCGGAGAGGGGTGCTAGCCGAAAATGTTCTCGAAATCCATGGCGATTGATACCAAGCTAGAGGGAGAGACTTGGCTCACTGTGCTATTGTATCCATTATGCGCAAGAGTTACAGAGTACATATAGCCGGATCACCCAACGTCTCCCATGATACACGGCACGCAGGCCAACGTGGAGAGTGGTTGTGATCCATAAGACCAGGAGTTAGTTACAACAGATTCTATACAGAGTACACGGTCATACATGCAAGAGATAACGACTTAACAGGATCAACATGTAACTTGTCTGGTATATTTGATGAAGATCGTCGCACTCATAATCCTGATAATTCTATCGTCATGCTCCGAGCAATCTATCGTAAACAAAAGAATCCAAATAAATAACCATGCCATATAAAGGAATCAAAAGAAAAAAACAAATATGGCAAGGCTAACAAAATCAATATAGTTGGGCTTAATATATAATATAGTTTCTAGCGGTAATATAAGGAGACAGGCGAAAGAATCAACTCAAAAGAGTCAATGGATGATGAACGGTTGATATATAAGATTATGTTGGGGATAGTATAGAACATGATCAAAAGTTTATGGATAATAACATGAATATTGTTCTACAAATTGTATATGACAGAGGTGTCCATTTGCAAAAAGAATGAATTGAATAGGAGTACTATAACGCAAGTTATAGCGAAATGAGGTATGCATTGAATTTGAATTCAAATGGGTCAAAAAGTATTTGAATATGATTATACAGAATATGTTCAGTAAGTATTTGGTTCATGTGCTCATTGGCAAAAAGAATCAATTGAATAGGATATACGGTTTGCGGGATATGATCGAATGAAGATTCAAATTTGAATTAGAATTGGTCAAATTTGAAAAGTTTGAACAAATGAAATATTGATTCTTCAGGATAGTAGAGGTCATTATGAAGATGTAGGAAAAAGAATCAATCAATTTGGATATACGGATTGAAAGTTGTGGCTAACAAAAATTGGGCTAAAATCTGTAAATTTATTGAACGGTTGCTGCAGCTGCTGTGCGGTTGTCACGTGGCAACACAGGATTTTCCAATACCTTTTTGGTGGAAAATAAAATAAGGTCGCACAATGAGTTGTGCCACATTGGCTGGAGCTCGGGTACGGCCGCAGAACTCACCGCAGGTGGAGAAGACGGCGGTGGTGACTTCGGGAGCCCGTGATGTGTGGCTGGAGCACGGTGGTGGCGGTGAGTTTCGGGGCAAGCTCCATTTGCTCGACTCTGGAAGCACCTGTGGACTATTGAGAGGTGAGAGAGGTAGAGAACAAGGAGATCAGGATGGATGAAAAGGAGGGCCAAGGGTCCGATGGAGTCGCCGTAATAGCTCACCGGAGTTGGGTGCGGTGGAGGATGTGTTAAGGTCGGTGAGCAAAATATCGGTGCAGATCTGGAGCGGGGATTTGGGGATCGGACAAGGAGATCGCTGGATTCTACGGTGTCCTCGGGAAAAGAATTCTATGAGACCAGGTCTCACGCGAGACCCATCCTAATGGATGACACGTGGCATTCACAAATCACAAAGCATCTATGTCAGGACCCCGACTCAATGTCACATCGATCTAGCCTGTAACACCTCATATCACTTTGCGGCCTCACGCACGGTATTCCCACGGGTGTCGCCTTACCTTTGCCCGGGACCGTTTGCGCCTTTTGGCTCACGTATATGATGATGTCGCTAGCATCCATATGATAAGGAGCCCGGGCTGACATGACTAGTCGTAAACCCAAAGTGGCACAGACTTACAGGGACAGGCATCCATGACCCAGCATCGAACGTGTCGGTCATCAGCAAGTGGGTCCGGGCTGTAGCACTGGGCTAGCAGGACTCCGGTAAACCGGGCTGTAGCGGGCTAACAGGACTCCGGTACTCAATGCGTGACATTTCCCCGAAGGGACAGACACTGGAACGAAGAAGGACACATGCCGGCCAGCCTAAGTGTTCCGGAGCAGTAGCAAGCTACCATGGCTCAATGAAAACACTAGGAGACATTTCCCGGTAAGGGAGGCTACTAAAGATAAACAACTAGATAGTCAGATCCCACACATACCAAGCATTTTAGTAACATACACGCAATATGCTCGATATGTGCAAATACAACATGGCATCACAACATGACTCTACAACTCAAGTATTTATTCATTAGGCTCCGAGGAGCGAGATATTACAAACATAGGTCTCATGACCCAACATTCAGATCATACAAATCAAAACACAAGCGGAAGCTATCATGTCTGAGTACAGACATCTATAAATGAAAAAGGCTGAGAAGCCTGACTATCTACCAAATCCTGCCGAGGCACAAGATCGTAGCTGAGGTAACAAGCTAAACGTCGAAGTCCACGTGGAACTACTAGTGAGACCGAAGTCTCTCTGCAAAAACATAAAATAGGCAAACGTGAGTACAAATGTACCCAGCAAGACTTACATCAGAACTAACTACATATGCATCATTATCAACAAAGGGGATGGTGGAGTTTAACTGCAGCAAGCCAGCTTTGACTCGGTGGCTAACCTAAACTACGACTGCAAGTAACTCTTTTGAGGTGGCGCACACGAGTCCACATATTCACCATATCAATACACCACTATGGATCCGCTCCCGTCTCCCTACGAGAACGCCATCCATAGCACTCACGCTTATCTTGCGCATTTTAAAGTATCCACTTTCACTTGTCTATGAACTGATATAAGCAACCCAGAAGTCCTTTTCCGCGGACACGGCTATTCGAATAGATGATGTTAACCCTGCAGGGGTGTACTTCTTCATACATGTTTCCACCACTTAGCGTCTGCACACGACATGTGCTCGGAAGACTTCAAGCGAAAGCCGACGTGGGTGTAGACCACGACCTACCTAAACACTCAAGTCTCTAGTCCAGGTTTATCGCCTATTCGGGTTCCATCCATGAGGAGATCCGGCCGGAGTTTCGCTCACAGCCCCAAACGATGTGAACAGGGTTCCCGAGATACCAAACGGGCATCCGGTACACCGTGCCACGTACCTACCGCATCACAGCCCACCCCTACGGTCAGCGCTGTCCACGGCCTCCAGTAAGCTACAAACACCAGAAACTACTTGCAACTCCTGGACAGAGGACTAGGGTGAATAAGAAGTCGAGCGGGGTCATATTTCAGGGCCCAATGTATGGTAGTAGCTGAATCATGGATCACAAACACAGAACTCAGTTCCTGAGGACGGCTTCAATGAGACAACCCACCATGTACTCCTACATGGCCTCTATACCAACACTGTCAGGACCCCGACTCGATGTCACATCGATCTAGCCGGTAACACCTCATATCACTTTGCGGCCTCACGCACGGTATCCCCACGGGTGTCGCCTTACCTTTGCCCGGGACCGTTTGCGCCTTTTGGCTCACGTATATGATAGTGTCGCTAGCATCCATATGATAAGGAGCCCGGGCTGACATGACTAGTCGTAAACCCAAAGTGGCACAGACTTACAGGGACAGGCATCCATGACCCAGCTTCGAACGTGTCGGTCATCAGCAAGTGGGTCCGGGCTGTAGCACTGGGCTAGCAGGACTCCGGTAAACCGGGCTGTAGCGGGCTAACAGGACTCCGGTACTCAATGCGTGATATTTCCCCGAAGGGACAGACACAGGAACGAAGAAGGACACATGCCGGCCAGCCTAAGTGTTCCAGAGCAGTAGCAAGCTACCATGGCTCAGCGGTAACACTAGGAGACATTTCCCGGTAAGAGAGGCTACTAAAGATAAACAACTAGATAGTCAGATCCCACACATACCAAGCATTTCAATCATACACACAATATGCTCGATATGTGCAAATACAACGAAGCATCACAACATGACTCTACGACACAAGTACTTATTCAATAGGCTCCGAGGAGCGAGATATTACAAACAGGGGTCTCATGACCCAACAATCAGAGCATACAAATCAAAGCACATGCGGAAGCTTAACATGTCTGAGTACAGACAACTATAAATGAAAAAGGCTGAGAAGCCTGACTATCTACCAGATACTGCCGAGGGCACAAGATCGTAGCTGAGGTAACAAGCTAAACGTCGAAGTCCACGTGGAACTACTAGTGAGACCGAAGTCTCTCTGCAAAAACATAAAATAGGCAAACGTGAGTACAAATGTACCCAGCAAGACTTACATCAGAACTAACTACATATGCATCATTATCAACAAAGGGGATGGTGGGGTTTAACTGCAGCAAGCCAGCTTTGACTCGGTGGCTATCCTGAACTACGACTACAAGTAACTCTTTTGAGGTGGCGCACACGAGTCCACATATTCACCATATCAATACACCACTATGGATCCGCTCCCGTCTCCCTACGAGAACGCCATCCATAGCACTCACGCTTATCTTGCGCATTTTAAAGTATCCACTTTCACTTGTCTATGAACTGATATAAGCAACCCAGAAGTCCTTTTCCGCGGACACGGCTATTCGAATAGATGATGTTAACCCTGCAGGGGTGTACTTCTTCATACATGTTTCCACCACTTAGCGTCTGCACACGACATGTGCTCGGCAGACTTCAAGCGAAAGCCGACGTGGGTGTAGACCACGACCTACCTAAACACTCAAGTCTCTAGTCCAGGTTTATCGCCTATTCGGGTTCCATCCATGAGGAGATCCGGCCAGAGTTTCGCTCACAGCCCCAAACAATGTGAACAGGGTTCCGTGACACCAAACGGGCGCCCGGTATACCCGGCCACGTGCCTACCGCATCACAGCCCACCCCTACGGTCAGCGCTGTCCACGGCCTCCAGCATACTACAAACACCAGAAACTACTTGCAACTCCTGGACAGAGGACAAGGGTGAATAAGAAGTCGAGCGGGGTCATATTTCAGGGCCCAATGTATGGTAGTAGCTGAATCATGGATCACAAACACAGAACTCAGTTCCTGAGGACGGCTTCAATGAGACAACCCACCATGTACTCCTACATGGCCTCTCACAGATACCTTTTACCAAATCGTGTTCACACACTTAGCTCACACATAGTAGGACATGTTCACACACCTCTGATTCATCCCCGATGAATCAGACCTGACTCAACTCTAAGCAGTAGCAGGCATGACAAACAAACATGAATGAGTAGGCACAACAGGGCTCAAACAACTCCTACTCATACTAGTGGGTTTCATCTATTTACTGTGGCAATGACAGGTCATGCAAAGGATAAAGGGGTTCAGCTACCGCAGCAAGTAACAGATGAATCGTTGGTGTCCTAATGCTGTAAAAGAGAGCAGGAGCGAGAGAGTGGGATTGTATCGGAATGAACAAGGGGGTTTTGCTTGCCTGGCACTTCTGAAGATAACATTGAGTCTTCATCAGTGTCAACGATCACATCGTCGGTACAACGTCTACCGAGGGGGAACAACACCGGCAAACACAGAAGAAACACGATCAATGCAATGCACAATATGATGCATGCTACGACATGGCAATATGAATGTGTTTTGGGCTAATGAACCTAGCTATGATTTAAATGAAGTTGGTTTGAATACATGATTCAAAATCCAACTCCATATATGATTATTTAAATGAACTTTATTTGTTTTGTCCAAAACAGAGGACAAATATTGTTCAAACATGCATGAAAATGGTACAGATGGATTCCTTGAATTTTTCTGATAATTTTTCATATATAAATTATTTAATTTGGAGTTACGGTTGAATTTCTATGATTTTTAGAAGTTTTGGACATTTTCTGAAAATAATAAATCATTTAAGATTTATTTAAATTCCAGAAAGGAATTATTGCGTCAGCATGACCTCATAGTGACGTCAGCAGGTCAACGGGCGGCCCAGGTCAAACCTGACGTGTGGGGTCCACACGTAAGTGACACAACTAACTAACCGTGTTAACTAGTGTTAGGTTAAGCACTAATCTAGGTTAATTAGCACTAACTAAACCTAACTAATAACTAACAGGGATGGGTCCACATGTCAGCGACTAAGTGGGTTAACTAAAAGTTAGTTAGCGCTAAGCTAAAATTAGCAGGGCTCTGGGCCCACCTGTCAGTGACACAGGGATTAATTAGCAGGGTCATTAGCCCCTAACGACGGCGCCACGTCAGCACGTCGGAGACCAGCCGACGGCGACCACAGAACACGGCGAGGGCACGCCGGACTTGCGCTAGGGGCGTCGGATTGGCGCACTGAGGGCACCAGGGCATAGCCCTCGCTCTTGCGCATCCAGAGAGCCAAATGGGAGGGGTTGAGGTGGATCGAGCTCGCCGGAGTCGAGCTCGTGGCGGCGGCCGGCATTCGGGAGCAGCCGAGTATGGTGCTAGAGGGCACGGGAGGCGGAGCTACTGGTAGCTGCAGGTTCGTGGAGGCGCGCTGAGCACACTGGTGTGCTCAGATACGGGCTGTAGTGCCCATGGCCTCGTCTGCACCATCACCGGCGGCGAGGAGCTCGCGGCTTTGGTGGAAAAGGTGGCTGGAGGAGGAGAACTTCGGCGAGGAGAGAGGGATTCGGAGCGGGGGCTCACTTTGAGGTTGCAGAGCAGGTCGGCGTGCTCGAGGAGGTGGCGGAGACGGCGAATCGACAGACGGCGTCCGGCGGCCGTGCGTGGAGAAGACGGGTCGCTGGCGAGGCAACAGGGCATCCGACGACGCGTGTCTCAACGGAGAGGTAGCAGGGAACTAGGCGGAGCCGATGGACTCTCTAGTAGGGCGAAACGACGGCGGTGGCTGCGGTGGTATAGGACGGCGGCGGCGGCAGCGGTCGGGCGAGAGAGGGAGAGATCCAGGGAAGGGGGTGAGAGCGCGGGAGAGTGAGGGAGAGAGGCAGGGAGGTGCGTGGCGCCATCTAGACGCGTCGGGGAGAAGGCGGCAAGCAGGACGTGGCCCTGCGCGTGCTGGCGTGCGGCGAGCACACGCCTCGCGTCCTTCTGGCGCGAGGTGGGAGACGACTGGCACTGTGGGCCAGTGGGCTGCACAGTGCTGGGCCAGCTGGGGCGCCAGATGGGCTGCAGGTGAGTTAGGTAGGTTTCCGTTCTTTTTTTTTATTATCTGCTATCTGTTTTTAGTTAATATTCTGCCACTATTTTGAATTCAAACAAATTCAAACAATGTCAAAAACTCCTCTGAATATTTTTATTTGCTAGATGGACTTTTCCAAAAGCTCATAAAATATTTCAGGGGCATTTGAAATTATATTCTAATTATATGAATATAATTCAAATTCAAATAGCTAATGATTTAAATTCAAAGTCCCAAAAATAAATCCTTAAAAATGTTCAATATTTTGGTTGGGACCAGAACCCTTGCCAAAAATTATCAAACATTTAAGAAGAGCATTTTGGAACAATGAATGAGATTTTAGGGTTTTTGCCCTTCTTTTATTTAGGGTTTTGAGGCTTCCAAATTTCCCCAGTTCAAGTTCAAAAATTTAAACATGATGCAAACACTAGGCAGCACCAGAAGCTAGGGATGTGACAACTCACCCCCACTAAACAAGAATCTCGTCCCGAGATTCAAGCGTAGGGTAAGGTGAAGGGGGAACGCAAACTAGCACAATCTTCACGATCCAGTTGCACTTCAAATGAACGTTGATTCGTTCACCATCATTATCTTGATGTCTTGTTCCGAGAACTCTAACCAACATGGCAACGAGAGGAGAAGGAAACTTTAGAAGGATCAATCTTCTCGAAGGTCGAACAACTCAGGATTAACTCTCGGATTGAGACATAGCAACATCTCTCGAGCTGAGACACGAAGCACACATCCATAGGAATGGAGTGAAGCAGATGACGAAGGTTCACTAGGTAGACAACAATTTCACGCTTAAGAAGGTGGTAATCGGTTGTCAGCGCAGCGAGGAGTTGAGTTGCCATGATACCACAACGAGGCATCTTAGGGATGGAGACTCGTGGATATATCCCCTTAAGTGGCAAAAAGAATTACCTTTGATTCAGAGATCATTGAAACTCTTTAAACCAGCCTAAGGCAATTCTCGAGCGATCGTTTGGAGGGGGTCGGTAGAATGGCATACTCGGACTTGGATGATGTGGATTACCTTGTTGAAGACAACGTAATGGATGAATTTGCTTACCACCGGGAATGGAAGAGACCCATGGTAGAATGGCACATTGGTAGTGCAAGCTGGGAACAAAATGCAAATGCTGGGAATGATTCTGATAACTGGGGAAGAACCCAACAATAGAGAGTGAATTCACTGTTTGAAAAGTCATAGCATTGCCGAGGAAACTGAGAGCATCCCAGTTAGTGTCGATGATAACACCTAGCGCTTGTGCGTGCTCTCAAGAACTTGAGCATTTCCATAATCATCAAGGTTTTACCAACATCCATGTCAAGGGTGCTGACAACACAACATACTACCATGATGACTAGCGATGGACGATGCAGATGCAAAGGAGGATAACACTTTCTCAGATTTCACCCTTGGCGGGGCCAAGGAAATAAAATCTGGATGATCGACCGAGAGACATTTAGCACTCCGCTTCTAATGTTCTCCTTGATGTGCTAGTGTAACCCATTCATAGAAATGGTCTGGTATCTAGAACATCAAGTAAAGGTCAGACTTCGGAAACACTAAAATCATAAGGCATAGCTAGGGGGTAAATCCTACGAAGTCCTTATGGGGAGGTGGCCAACTTCCTCAAACAAGATACTATAATAATAGGTCTACCGGATGGGTGTGTTGGCCACGACATCCACCTTACCGGTTATCGAGAGACCAATATTATAGTTCTTGGGAAATGTTCCAACCATCACATCTGCCTGAGATTCAGATCTGGTTGGTGTCAGGATATTCCAGACTCATCGAGTCTAGGAAGAAAAACGAAAGTTTGCAACACAAATCGACGAGATGACATTGCGAGATTCTCGGGAAATGAACTACGATAGTAAGCTCCAAAACATGAGCTGGTTCTGCTACAAACATGTGAACACGTTGTCCCAGACAAGCATGACCACAAAGTAGTCTTATAATAAAACACTACCGAGTTCAGGAGGGGGAACCATCAGCGAGGATATCGAAGTTTTGTACAAATCCGTCTGGTACCTTCGGGACTAGCACTTAGAACTTATTAACCTTGAACAAATCAATCAGTGGCTTGGTGTGCTAGGGACACATATAGAATGGAGGTTGCAAGTCTCCGAACCACATAATACTTCGCACGTATGCATGACTGATTTGGGATGATTCCAAAGGAAACAACATTGACTTTCTCGAATCCACGGCGGCAACTTGCATCAAATGCACATGAACCAGAGGAAGTCACTTCTTACATCCGAACATATGCTTCATGAGCTAGCATGAACAAATGCTTTCAAAAGTTTTCCAACACTAGCTTAATGTTCAGCAAAATTATGGAGAAGACAAGGATGTTGTCGATGGGCTCAACAACAATTCATCCGGGTTTCCTTTTAAAAGGAATTCCATAGTTAAGTGAAAAAGTGATAGCATTGGTCAGACCCAAAAGATATAATGGTGTATGCTCGAGGGATCAACCACGAGTAAGACAACATTATGAATATCGTTGGTTCTGGTCTGATTGGATGATAGCCCATACTCCAATCAAAGGTTGGGTAAGATAATAGATCCAACAACTGATCACGAGGATCAACCAATAAAGATATCATCTTTCTTCAACACACACACACACACACAAAAGATATCCCTTAACATGAACTAAGTCAGACAAGCTTTTATCTTCCAACTCTCCAAGTTGATGCATAGCTTAACCAACTAGCTCAGGGGTATCCAACATGGATTCTTGGAGAAAGGGTGGTTTACAGGATAAACCAACTTGATCACGAGCTCAACATAACAGTCAGGTGACAACCTGGTGATACTTTCGAGAAGATATTTGGAAAGTCACGAACCACCGGTATGTTACTAAGCTTGAGAACAATCTTGCTTTTCAGGGCAAGACGATATAATCAAACAAGCAAGGATTGACACTATCCTAACTCATTGATTGAAAAGTGCACCAGGAATAAGGACTAGGTAGCACGATCAATCTTAGAATGATGACTCAATAATCAGCACACTAAGAATGAGGTTGTTGTCCATTTAACTACCAAGCAACGAGGTTGCTAGGAGTATTGATTTCACACATCACAATTCATTTGTCGGTATTCCGGTTACAATAACACAGGAACCAAGGAATGAACAATGATGGCAAGAAGTATCACTGTACCAAGAGTTCATAGGATGGTGTGCAATTCCTATAACAATCCCGATATAAAGATGGTAATACTCCAAGGTAGAGCAGAACAAAAGCTGGATTAGCAATCTGATCTGCGGAGTACAACTGCTAAGACCCAATCCTAGATATGGATGAGGTACTGGAGTTTGTTTCTCCAAGTCATTCAGGACAGAATGGCTTGACGGACCACAAGAATAATAGGCATCGATGAACGAATGCATACATACTCTTGACTATCAATTGATAAACGAGGGTCAGAAGACAACTAAAGAGGGACAACTCAAAGGAACATACGATTTTCTGAGTTGTGGATGCATGGTTTAGTATGCCGAACAAATTCAGCATATTTCTTCCGGATAAGCCATGCAGAGAGGTAGGACTGGCAGAGTCACAATTTATGAATGGAGAACTCCTCAAGAGTACTCTAATTGTGATCTATTGATCCAATAAACATCTGCCAGAATGGTTCATAGTATTTGGAAGAAGGAAAATACCATGGACCTCGAGGACTAATGCAAAAGTTACTAATAACCTAAGGGAGCTAGCAATTACTATCAACATGAAGTAAGTAGGGTGAATCTCGGTTCGAAAACCCAGAAGTGAAATGCCTACTAACTAAGTGGCATCACGGGATGCTTTCGAGAATGATGGCCAGAATCATCACACTGGGACACAAATCATGGCTAAATTACTATTGATCCCCTAAGACACCTAGGGTCATAATACTAGCTCCAACACATATGTCAAGGCAATAAAGTACCTCAACTCACTGATTTGTGTGATTAATCTGACCAAAGGCACATCGGAAACAGGAGGAAGGGATTTGCAAATGCATCCGACTATTTAGAAACCTGGGATGACTCGGACAACATAACGGCTGTAAATGCTCAGAAAAGATTTGAGACATTCACAAAAATGGTGGCATAACCACTCAGAAGCACAATATCAAGGTTTCGAGATCAACAGTTAACATACAGAAGTCGTAGGAACTGAACTCAAGCTTAAAACCAACAATCTTATAAGTCTACGGATTAGTAACACGTGATCCTGATAGAAATAAGAGATAGCCTAGTTCTTAATCCCCGTAGGAAAGATAAGATGACTCAGATCAGAAGGGCATGAGGTATAAGGAGTAAAAAGAGCCTTACGTTCCAACCCACAATCAATTCCCTTATATAACTAAAGAATTTCTAGACTCAACTTCGACCAGTTTGGCTTGGTAATCCTACAGGCAGTCAAGCTCGGATACCAACGCTGTCAGGACCCCGACTCAATGTCACATCGATCTAGCCTGTAACACCTCATATCACTTTGCGGCCTCACGCACGGTATTCCCACGGGTGTCGCCTTACCTTTGCCCGGGACCGTTTGCGCCTTTTGGCTCACGTATATGATGATGTCGCTAGCATCCATATGATAAGGAGCCCGGGCTGACATGACTAGTCGTAAACCCAAAGTGGCACAGACTTACAGGGACAGGCATCCATGACCCAGCATCGAACGTGTCGGTCATCAGCAAGTGGGTCCGGGCTGTAGCACTGGGCTAGCAGGACTCCGGTAAACCGGGCTGTAGCGGGCTAACAGGACTCCGGTACTCAATGCGTGACATTTCCCCGAAGGGACAGACACTGGAACGAAGAAGGACACATGCCGGCCAGCCTAAGTGTTCCGGAGCAGTAGCAAGCTACCATGGCTCAATGAAAACACTAGGAGACATTTCCCGGTAAGGGAGGCTACTAAAGATAAACAACTAGATAGTCAGATCCCACACATACCAAGCATTTCAGTAACATACACGCAATATGCTCGATATGTGCAAATACAACATGGCATCACAACATGACTCTACAACTCAAGTATTTATTCATTAGGCTCCGAGGAGCGAGATATTACAAACATAGGTCTCATGACCCAACATTCAGAGCATACAAATCAAAACACAAGCGGAAGCTATCATGTCTGAGTACAGACATCTATAAATGAAAAAGGCTGAGAAGCCTGACTATCTACCAAATCCTGCCGAGGCACAAGATCGTAGCTGAGGTAACAAGCTAAATGTCGAAGCCCACGTGGAACTACTAGTGAGACCGAAGTCTCTCTGCAAAAACATAAAATAGGCAAACGTGAGTACAAATGTACCCAGCAAGACTTACATCAGAACTAACTACATATGCATCATTATCAACAAAGGGGATGGTGGAGTTTAACTGCAGCAAGCCAGCTTTGACTCGGTGGCTAACCTAAACTACGACTGCAAGTAACTCTTTTGAGGTGGCGCACACGAGTCCACATATTCACCATATCAATACACCACTATGGATCCGCTCCCGTCTCCCTACGAGAACGCCATCCATAGCACTCACGCTTATCTTGCGCATTTTAAAGTATCCACTTTCACTTGTCTATGAACTGATATAAGCAACCCAGAAGTCCTTTTCCGCGGACACGGCTATTCGAATAGATGATGTTAACCCTGCAGGGGTGTACTTCTTCATACATGTTTCCACCACTTAGCGTCTGCACACGACATGTGCTCGGCAGACTTCAAGCGAAAGCCGACGTGGGTGTAGACCACGACCTACCTAAACACTCAAGTCTCTAGTCCAGGTTTATCGCCTATTCGGGTTCCATCCATGAGGAGATCCGGCCAGAGTTTCGCTCACAGCCCCAAACGATGTGAACAGGGTTCCGTGACACCAAACGGGCGCCCGGTATACCCGGCCACGTGCCTACCGCATCACAGCTAACCCCTACGGTCAGCGCTGTCCACGGCCTCCAGCATACTACAAACACCAGAAACTACTTGCAACTCCTGGACAGAGGACAAGGGTGAATAAGAAGTCGAGCGGGGTCATATTTCAGGGCCCAATGTATGGTAGTAGCTGACCGTAGAGTGGGATTGTATCGGAATGAACAAGGGGGTTTTGCTTGCCTGGCACTTCTGAAGATAACATTGAGTCTTCATCAGTGTCAACGATCACATCGTCGGTACAACGTCTACCGAGGGGGAACAACACCGGCAAACACAGAAGAAACACGATCAATGCAATGCACAATATGATGCATGCTACGACATGGCAATATGAATGTGTTTTGGGCTAATGCACCTAGCTATGATTTAAATGAAGTTGGTTTGAATACATGATTCAAAATCCAACTCCATATATGATTATTTAAATGCCCTTTATTTGTTTTGTCCAAAACAGAGGACAAATATTGTTCAAACATGCATGAAAATGGTACAGATGGATTCCTTGAATTTTTCTGATAATTTTTCATATATAAATTATTTAATTTGGAGTTACGGTTGAATTTCTATGATTTTTAGAAGTTTTGGACATTTTCTGAAAATAATAAATCATTTAAGATTTATTTAAATTCCAGAAAGGAATTATTGCGTCAGCATGACCTCATAGTGACGTCAGCAGGTCAACGGGCGGCCCAGGTCAAACCTGACGTGTGGGGTCCACACGTCAGTGACACAACTAACTAACCGTGTTAACTAGTGTTAGGTTAAGCACTAATCTAGGTTAATTAGCACTAACTAAACCTAACTAATAACTAACAGGGATGGGTCCACATGTCAGCGACTAAGTGGGTTAACTAAAAGTTAGTTAGCGCTAAGCTAAAATCAGCAGGGCTCTGGGCCCACCTGTCAGTGACACAGGGATTAATTAGCAGGGTCATTAGCCCCTAACGACGGCGCCACGTCAGCACGTCGGAGACCAGCCGACGGCGACCACAGAACACGGCGGGGGCACACCGGACTTGCGCTAGGGGCGTCGGATTGGCGCTCTGAGGGCACCAGGGCATAGCCCTCGCTCTTGCGCATCCAGAGAGCCAAATGGGAGGGGTTGGGGTGGATCGAGCTCGCCGGAGTCGAGCTCGTGGCGGCGGCTGGCGTTCGGGAGCAGCCGAGTATGGTGCTAGAGGGCACGGGAGGCGGAGCTACTGGTAGCTGCAGGTTCGTGGAGGCGCGCTGAGCACACTGGTGTGCTCAGATACGGGCTGTAGTGCCCATGGCCTCGTCTGCACCATCACCGGCGGCGAGGAGCTCGCGGCTTTGGTGGAAAAGGCGGCTGGAGGAGGAGAACTTCGGCGGGGAGAGAGGGGTTCGGAGCGGGGGCTCACTGTGAGGTTGCAGAGCAGGTCGGCGTGCTCGGGGAGGTGGCGGAGACGGCGAATCGATAGACGGCGTCCGGCGGCCGTGCGTGGAGAAGACGGGTCGCTGGCGAGGCAGCAGGGCATCCGACGACGCGTGTCTCAACGGAGAGGTAGCAGGGAACTAGGCGGAGCCAATGGACTCTCTAGTAGGGCGAAACGACGGCGGTGGCTGCGGTGGTAGTGGACGGCGGCGGCGGCAGCGGTTGGGCGAGAGAGGGAGAGATCCAGGGAAGGGGGTGAGAGCGCGGGAGAGTGAGGGAGAGAGGCAGGGAGGTGCGTGGCGCCATCTAGACGCGTCGGGGAGAAGGCGGCAAGCAGGACGTGGCCCTGCGCGTGCTGGCGTGCGGCGAGCACACGCCTCGCGTCCTTCTGGCGCGAGGTGGGAGACGACTGGCACTGTGGGCCAGTGGGCTGCACAGTGCTGGGCCAGCTGGGGCGCCAGATGGGCTGCAGGTGAGTTAGGTAGGTTTCCGTTCTTTTTTTTATTATCTGCTATCTGTTTTTAGTTAATATTCTGCCACTGTTTTGAATTCAAACAAATTCAAACAATGTCAAAAACTCCTCTGAATATTTTTATTTGCTAGATGGACTTTTCCAAAAGCTCATAAAATATTTCAGGGGCATTTGAAATTATATTCTAATTATATGAATATAATTCAAATTCAAATAGCTAATGATTTAAATTCAAAGTCCCAAAAATAAATCCTTAAAAATGTTCAATATTTTGGTTGGGACCAGAACCCTTGCCAAAAATTATCAAACATTTAAGAAGAGCATTTTGGAACAATGAATGAGATTTTAGGGTTTTTGCCCTTCTTTTATTTAGGGTTTTGAGGCTTCCAAATTTCCCCAGTTCAAGTTCAAAAATTTAAACATGATGCAAACACTAGGCAGCACCAGAAGCTAGGGATGTGACAATCTACCCTGCCCCTAACTTGAAATCAGGGGGGAGAGATTAGATGCTTTGGGATTTGTGAATGCCACATGTCATCCATCAGGACGGGTCTCACCTGCTAATCATGAGACCTGGTCTCATATAAAAAAAATTCCCTCGGATTGGAGAGGGGGCCAGGGGTTGCGCGAATCACGGGTGGTTCGATCTTGCCGTGGAAGCGTTGACGTGCGGGAGCAGGAGACTGAGTGGAGGTAGGGGATGAGTTATGGGTCCCGTGAGTCAATCGAACGGGGAGAGGAAATAGGCTGGCAGGTGGGCTGTCTACGCTGACGTGGGCAGAGGGTCAGCTGGCTAGCTGGCTGGGCCAGCAGCAGTGCGCTACGCCAAATAAGAGCGGGCCGCGCCTGAAGGACTGCTGGGCTTGATTTTTTTATTTATTAATGTCAGGAAATATATTTTGTTAGTGTAAGATACCAAATCATCTCCTAAAAATCCCGGAAAAATCAAAAGAAAATACAAAAATATATATAGAGCTTAGTGAACATTTTCCAGTCCAATTATATAAAAGTACATGTTATATTCTCATAACTTTACTTTGACACTTATAAAATGTTCCACGAAATATTTTTCAACTCTAGGGAAAAATGCAAATAACATTTAAAGCATTTCCAGCTCTTTTATATTTAAGGAGTCATATTACCTTCTCTCATAAGATTTAATTTTTGAGTTAGAATTGTTGTAAATATTTAAAATCCAAAGGGGAGAGTATTCAATTATTTGCCAATATTATTCTTTACGGAAGTCATGTGATCCTCTCTCATATTTGAATTGTAAATATTATGAATATTCTCAAACCCAATACAAGAACCAATGAATAATTAGGAAAGTCCTTTTATTCGCTCTCGTTTATTATTCATTTAAATATTCCAAAAGTTTCAAATCCTAACAAAAATTAACTAACAACAAGCCACACAAGAAAGTTTTTATTTAATCCTATTTAAATAATAAACATTCCAAAATTTAGAATTTTGGGATGTTACATCTCCGAAGTAAGGAATCAAATCTTTGTGTGGTCAAGGAGCGCATCAAGAAGACCAAGACTCAAGGCCTTGTTGGAGGAAATCCACTAGGAGAAGAGCAAGAAGAAGCATCAATATTAACATCCAAAAGCAACCCTTGCCGACAAGGCTGAGCTGGCAAGGCGAAGGCCCAACAAGCTCCGTCGCCGGCAAGCTCTCGCTAGCCGCCAGCGCTCCGCCTCATCAAGAAGCTAGTCACTAATCGGTGTGGTGTCGAGCCCGCAGGCGGTTAGGTGGGATTTGTTGGGCATGTGGCAGCATGCTGGAAGGAGACTTACCTTTAATGACACCCGTCTAGAAGGCGTATCGAGATAATAGGAGGTAGCTGGGCGAGCGGTGCATCAACCTTGCCGGGGCTCCTCCTCCACACAACACTTAACAGGGCATTTAATGCTTTTGTCCTAGTCCAGCAGAGTCAGGTATGATAGCATTGTTTGCTATCTAATCAACATATAGTTACTATTTTTCCACTATGATAACCCCTTAAGCTATAAAAGGAGGGCCAGGGCAATGTTTATAAGGATAGACCCTTTGCACAACTTGCACGTGTAGCTGCTTTCCATATGCACCTTGCTGGGGAAGTCTCTTTGTACTCGTGCTCTCATACACACCCAATATACAAAGCAGGAGTAGGGTTTTGCACCTCACGGTGGCCCGAGCCTGGGTAAATATCCCTACATCTTGTGTTGATTATGCTCTTTGTGCTTGTGCATCTCCCTAGTTGAACCACGAAGGGGCTAGATGGCCCCATAGATGATCGTCCCCAACGACATCTTTGGCGCACGAGGTAGGGGGGTCACTGGCGTGAACCTAAATCAGCAGACTGCGTGTTAATTTCGTCGAGCTTCATCACCATCTTCATCGTCAATGGCACCCAAGAAGAAGGGCACCCTGACGCCAAAGACTTCTGCTTCTAGAGCTGCCTCACACGCGTCTGTGGGTGGCGCACGCGGCGCCACCGGTGCAGACGACGCGAATGTCATAGCTGGTACAACCGGTGCAGGAGGCCCAGTCGTCGTGCCCACCACGGCGGGAGCGGGAGGTGGAGGCGGTCATCTTTCCCTCGACCCTGTAGCGAGCACAGCAAGAACAACACGGGCAGTATAGATGGATGACTCCTACCCCATCGACGCACCGGCGAGCGCAGCCACCGGAGCGACAACACCCGGTCCGACGCAAGCCAAGATCCTCCTACTACAAGAACCAGGGACGCAGTGTCAGGATGCATGCCACGACCATCGCAAGATGGACACGACGTGACCCTGGGCGACGCTGTCGAGCACAGACAATAGCGCCCGCACAACAAGACGCATGTGG
Source organism: Triticum dicoccoides (assembly GCF_002162155.2). Taxonomy (NCBI): domain Eukaryota; kingdom Viridiplantae; phylum Streptophyta; class Magnoliopsida; order Poales; family Poaceae; genus Triticum; species Triticum dicoccoides. Next base: position 309,595,556 of record NC_041382.1, on the reverse strand, counting down.
ATCACGTTCAAGATCTCCAGGCTCCACTCCACTCCCGCCACGCCAACCCACCATCGCTCTTGAGACGCGGCGGTAATACCGCAATGGTGCTCCTGCTGGTTCTGCTAGGAGTCGAGCCACATCGCGTTCTTCACCCCAATCCATGCCAGCAACGGCGGTGGAGGCAATGGAGCGAGCCAAGATGATGTTGAACTTCGCTCCAACGGCTGATAAGATGGATGAGTGGAGAGCCACAATCTAGAGCTTGATTGGATTCGCTGAGTCGAGCAAGTCACAACAGGAGGAGCCCTCATGGCGTCCACGAACAACACCAGTAGCTCAAACTGATGGCCATGTTGTAGGTGGTGCACCAACGGTGCAGTCGCCTCCACGCCAACAGTTTCAACAGCAGCAACGCCAACAACCGTGGCAAACCGAGCAAGCTGCAAAGCCCGACGAAATGTTGATGCCTCCTCAAATGCACAGACGCGGCGAGATAATCAGCAAATGCTTCAAGATAGATAGGTAGATGCCTGCACCACCATTGAGCGACACCGGGAAGCGCGTTGCCAACACGATGTGCATAACGGCCCAATCGTCGATGAGCCCGCACCCGATGTTGACGGGCATCCACCTTACAAGGTTGGGTGCTTGGCCTCACTCGCAAGCTGTGAGAAGTCCGCTGGCCATTCGTCCGGTCCTATAGGCCGGAACCATCAAAAAAGTGTGGCGGCATGCTGAACCTCGACAAGGTTCTTGGTGTTTCGCAATTCATTTTTGTGCACATTCATTTATGTACAATTACGTGTGATGTTGTGACTACGCTTTGACTTGTATGAAATGACCGACGAACTGCCAAGGTTCCCAAACCACTCCTTTCTCTTCTTTCCTTTTTCCAAGGGACGGAAGGATTCCTAACGTGCAAGTTTCCAGGGGGATGATGATTGGAATACCACTTGAATGGCGTTGGCATTCACATGATCATTTCATACGACAAGAAGTATAACAAAGAAAAGCTAAGTTGAAAATTTTCAACTAAAATTCCTTTATTATATTTGCAATTTCCCTTGTACGGTTCTGTGTTTGTATGAAAAACCTACACGCGAAGGAACCTTGTCGTGATCATTCATGCTCTTACTTTGTTTCGAGTCCACTCAACAATTTAAGTAGCTGCATTGAAAACGCCAAAGGAAAACTCATTGGCGGCAACACTACCGGCAGGCTGCTAACGACCCGCTCCTCGAGTGCTCGCGACAAGTGCTTGCCCTAGCAAGCTTCTGGCATGCGTAAGGAACCCAATCATACAAAGGCAGAGGGAAACAATGCGGATAGCATGCATTCATACATCTACTTAAATTAGTATTACATCACAAAAGCAGTGCAGATCTAACATAAGATCAATTGTATCTTTTACATAACAGCGCATCGGTGAATATGGTGACAAGATTAATCCCGACAATCACCTTGGATCCTGGGGACTCGAAGAACTTTGTCGACAAGAGGACCGGTGATACGTCTCCAACGTATCTATAATTTTTGATTGCTCCATGCTATGTTATCTACTGTTTTGGGCAATATTGGGATTTATTATCCACTTTTATATTATTTTTGGGACTAACCTATTAACCGGAGGCCCAGCCCAGAATTGCTGTTTTTTGCCTATTTCAGTGTTTCGAAGAAAAGGAATATCAAACAACTGGAGAAGTTATTTTTGGAAGGAAAGCTACCGGATGGACTTGGACCCCACGTCAAGAGCCAAGGGAGGTACTGTAACGCCGTGAGACCGATGTGCTAGGTGTCTTCCAGTTATTCGTTGTTGTTGCCTTGTCATTGCTTGTGTGTCATGCATTGCATATCATGTCATCATGTGCATTTCATTTGCATTCGTGTTCGTCTCATGCATCCGAGCATTTTCCCCGTTGTCTGTTTTGCATTCCGGCGCTTCTATCTCCTCCGGTGGTCCTTTCTACCTTCTTTTTGTGTGTGGGGGTTAAACATTTCTGGATTGGACCGAGACTTGCCAAGCGGCCTTGGTTTACTACCGGTAGACCGCCTATCAAGTTTCGTACCATTTGGACTTCGTTTGATGCTCCAACGGTTAACCGAGGGACCGAAAAGGCCTCGTGTGTGTTGCAGCCCAACACCCTTCCATTTTGTCCCAAAACCCACCTAAGACTCCTCCATCATCTCGGTCGTTCGATCACGATCGCGTGGCCGAAAACCGCACCTCATTTGGACTCTCCTAGCTCCCTCTACCTATATATATGTGCTCTCCTCCGTAATTCTCGCGCAGACGAAACCCTAACTCCTCCCCTCGCGCCACCGGACACTTCTCCACCACACCGGACATGTCCGCACCGCCCCTCAGCAAATCCGGGATTGCCACGTGGCCGCAGCCGTCCCACCGCCGCCGCAGCCCGCCAGGCCCATCGTGGACCCGCGCGAGCCCGATTCCGCCCGCCGCCGCCCGAGAGCGCCACCGCCTGCGCCCGGCTCACCGGAGTGCTCCGCCGGCCATGCTCCGCCGCCACCCTCGCCAGCGTTGGCTGCCGCCACCACATCCCGCCGGTTACCGGCCTCGGTTCCCGTGCACAACGGCCGAACTACCCAGCGCCTCGTCCTCCGCCGCGCCCGCGCGGCCTCACCTTCCTCCGCCCCGCGCCCAAGGTCACCGGCCGCCGCAGCCACCGGCCACGACGACCCGCGCCGGCGCTGCCTCACCTCGTCGCTCGCCGCCGCGCCATGGCCGCTGCTGGCCCCGCAGCTCACCCCAGGCCCCGCCTCCGGCTAGACCCGGGCAGGAGCGCCCGGATCCGCTCCTCGCCGACCCCCTTCGCGACCGTCCTCGCTGGAGAAGACCCCTCCCTCGCCGAAGTTGACCTCGGGATGCGTGCCTTCATTGACCTAGATCCAGATCTGGAGGGTATAAATTTCACTAAGTCCCCGAGATTACCAGATTCATATGCCCATGTTCATCATGTCGTAACTTTGCATCCGCAGCTCCGTTTTGCGCGTGTAGCATATCAAAATGTTCGTCTTAGAGAGTACATCATTTAATCTCATTGCATCATTTTCATTTCAGCTCATCTTGATGCCCGAAATGCTGTTGGAAGAGTGCTATTTGAGTTAATTGTCAGATCTGCTGCACCAAATAGCTATTTGTCATTTTTGCCATGATTTTTGTGTGCATGGTATGCCCCTGAGCTCTACATGAGTTTTTTTATATGCCATGCCATCTTTCCAGAGGTGCTATCCATGTATTTTTGTGATATGTGTGGTGACTAGCACAAGCTTGCAAAGTAGTGCATTTGTTAATGCTGATTTCAGGGGCTTAGAATTTCACTAAGTCCTTGATCTGTTTTTATCAATATGCCATATGTTTATGTTGTTTCCTAGTGATCCGTGCCTCTTTTGAGGATGATCATTAAGGATTATTTGTTAATATTGTTGTGCTCTATCCATCCATGTCTTTGTTTGCATTTATGGAGCACCCTAGCTTGAGTCAATCGAGCTCTACTTTTGCTATTTCGTAATTCCTGGCAGATTGTCTACTTGTTAGCGATTTTGCCGAGAATGTTGTTATTGATCCATGCATGCTATGTTGTTGTTCTTGCCATGTCTATCTTATATAATATGTAGTCTTGATGTGTGTATGCTTAGATTGTCATGCATTGCTCTGTAGTGAGTGCATCGAGCTCGTAGACATGCCTACTTGTTAACAGATTTGCCTGCTCCAGTTTTTCACTAAGTTTGTAATCTGATTATGTTTTTGCCATGTTCACATGCTTGCAATTGTATTTTCTGATCCCTTTTGACTCAAGGTCACTAAGGGACTTTTGTTAAGCTCTTTGAGTAGCTCCATGCCATGCTTTACTTTGCCATGTTAAGTTCCTGTAGCATCTAGTTTTCATGCTCCAAAGTGTGCTAGCTGATCTGAAATACCAGACTAGTGTTAATTTCACTAAGTCTGAAATCTGTTTACCGTTTGCATTTTTGCCATGCTTGTTTGAGCCTGTTAATGGATGAATTGGCCGTAGCTCAGTGTTCATCTTTTGTCAAGCATCATGAGTGAATCCTTGCCATGTATTTTGTTGCCATGTTTGAGTGCTGTAGCATAATTATCTCGATGCATTTAGATGGCTACTTGCTGTTTATCGTAGACCGGTGCCATATTTGTTTTGCTTGCCATTTCCAAACCGTGCAACCGATTCCGGTGTTCTTTATATCGATTTCAACCGAAATCACCTCACCTTTCCAGTGGCACACTTGGATTTCCTAGTTGAGGCCAGGTTCATTCATTCCCTTGCAAATCATGCATATGCATCGCATACCGCATCCCGCATATCATACCATGTTCATGTGTTGGTTGTTTACTATGTTGTGTGCTTCTTTCCGGTGTTTGCTTCTTCGGGTTGGTTCCGGTAACGTCGCGTTTGTGAGGACCCGTTCGTCTACGTCCGTTTGTCTTCTTCATGGACTCGTTCTTCTTCTTTGCGGGATCTCAGGCAAGATGACCATACCCTCAAAATCACTTCTATCTTTGCTTGCTAGTTGCTCGCTCTTTTGCTATGCCTATGCTGCGATACCTACCACTTGCTAATCATGCCTCCCATATTGTTGAGCCAAGCCTCTAACCCACCTTGTCCTATCAAACCGTTGTTTGGCTATGTTACCGCTTTGCTCAGCCCCTCTTATAGCATTGTTAGTTGCAGGTGAAGTTTGAAGTTTGTTCCTTGTTGGAACATGGAGATCGTTCCTTGTTAGAACATTGTTTACTTGTTGGGATATCACAATATCTCTTATTTAATTAATGCATCTATATACTTCGTAAAGGGTGGAAGGCTCGGCCTTATGCCTGGTGTTTTGTTCCACTCTTGCCGCCCTAGTTTCCGTCATATCGGTGTTATGTTCCCGGATTTTTGCGTTCCTTGCGCGGTTGGGCTATTATGGGAACCCCTTGACAGTTCGCCTTGAATAAAACTCCTCCAGCAATGCCCAACATTGGTTTTACCATTTTCCACCTAGCCTTTTCTTTTCCCTTGGGAGTCGCGCTCCTGAGGGTCATCATTATTTTACCCCCCCCCCAGGCCAGTGCTCCTCTGAGTGTTGGTCCAAACTAGAGTCCTGTGCAGCACCCCCTCGGGGAAACTCGAGGTTTGGTTTTAGTTGTATGGAGCGCTCATCTGAATGTGCCCTGAGAACGAGATATGTGCAGCTCCTATCGGGATTTGTTGGCACATTCGGGCGGTGTTGCTGGATTTGTTTTAACTTGTCGAAATTGTCTTGTAGAACCGGGATACCGAGTCTGATCGGAATGTCTCGGGAGAAGGTATATCCTGCGTTGACCGTGAGAGCTTGTCATGGGCTAAGTTGGGACACCCCTGCGGGGATTTGAACTTTCGAAAGCCGTGCCCGCAGTTATGGGCAGATGGGAATTTGTTAACGTCCGGTTGTAGAAAACCTGAAGTTGACCTTAATTAAAAAACATCAACCGCGTGTGTTACCGTGATGGTCTCTTTCCGGCGGAGTCCGGGAAGTGAACACGGTGTTGGAGTTATGCTTGACGTAGGTTGCTCTAGGATCACTTCTTGATCATAGTTTCTCGATCGTGCTTTGCCTTCTCTTCTCGCTCTCTTTTGCGTATATGTTAGACACCAAATATGCTAGTCGCTTGCTGCAGCTCCACCTCATACCTTTACATTACCCATAAGCTTAAATAGTCTTGATCGCGAGGGTGCGAGATTGCTGAGTCCCCGTGGCTCACAGATACTTCCAAAACCAGTTTGCAGGCGCCGTTGAACCATGCAGATGACACAACCAAGCTCAAGGAGGAGCTCGATGAAGATCTTGTCCTTTGTGTTGTTTCGTTCTAGTTGATCAGTAGTGGAGCCCAGTTGGGGTCGATCGGGGACCTTGTCGCATTTGGGGTTCTTCCTTTATTTTGGTTCCGTAGCCGGACCTTGATTGTAACTGGATGATGTAATGCTTTATTCATGTATTGTGTGAAGTGGCGATTGTAAGACAACTATGTATCTTTTCCCTTATTGTATTACATGGGTTGTTTGTGAAGATTACCTCACTTGCGACATTGCTTTCAATGCGGTCATGCCTCTAAGTCGTGCTTCGACACGTGAGAGATATAGCCGCATCGAGGGTGTTACAGGTGCTCATGAGGGTGGGCTCCCCCTAGGGCGCGCCCCCTGCCTCGTGGGGCTCCCGAAGCTCCACCGACGTACTTCCTGCACCCATATATACTCACGTACCCTAAAAACTTCCAGAACAGACAATAGATCGGGAGTTCCGCCGCCAGAAGCCTCCGTAGCCACCGAAAACCAATCTAGACCCATTCCGGCACCCTGTCAGAGGGGGAATCCTTCTCCGGTGGCCATCTTCATCATCCCGATGCTCTCCATGACGAGGAGGAGTAGTTCTCCCTCGGGGCTAAGGGTATGTACCAGTAGCTATGTGTTTGATCTCTCTCTCTCTCGTGTTCTTGAGGTGATACGATCTTGATGTATGGTGAGCTTTGCTATTATATTTGGATCCTATGATGTTTTCTCCCCCCTCTACTCTCTTGTAATGGATTGAGTTTCCCCTTTGAAGTTATCTTATCGGATTGAGTCTTTAAAGATTTGAGAACACTTGATGTATGTCTTGCCGTGTGTATCTGTGGTGACAATGGGATACTGCGTGATTCCCTTGATGTATGTTTTGGTGATCAACTTGCGGGTTCCGCCCATGAACCTATGCATAGGGGTTGGCACATGTTTTCGTCATGATTCTTCGGTAGAATCTTTGGGGCACTCTTTGAGGTTCTATGTGTTGGTTGAATAGATGAATCTGAGATTGTGTGATGCATATCGTATAATCATACCCATGGATACTTGAGGTGACATTGGAGTATCTAGGTGACATTAGGGTTTTGGTTGATTTGTATCTTAAGGTGTTATTCTAGTATGAACTCTAGGGCTGTTTGTGACACTTATAGGAATAGCCCAACGGATTGATTGGAAAGAATAACTTTTAGGTGGTTTCGTACCCTACCATAATCTCTTCGTTTGTTCTCCGCTATTAGTGACTTTGGAGTGACTCTTTGTTGCATGTTGAGGGATAGTTCTGTGATTCAATTATGTTATTATTGTTGAAAGGACTTGCACTAGTGAAAGTATGAACCCTAGGCCTTATTTCCACACATTGCAATACCGTTTACGCTCACTTTTATCATTAGTTACCTTGCTGTTTTTATATTTTCAGATTACAAAAACCATTATCGACTATCCATATACCACTTGTATCACCATCTCTTCGCCGAACTAGTGCACCTATACAATTTATCATTGTATTGGGTGTGTTGGGAACACAAGAGACTCTTTGTTATTTGGTTGCAGGGTTGCTTGAGAGAGACCATCTTCATCCTACGCCTCCTACGGATTGATAAACCTTAGGTCATCCACTTGAGGGAAATTTGCTACTGTCCTACAAACCTCTGCACTTGGAGGCCCAACAACGTCTACAGGAAGAAGGTTGTGTAGTAGACATCAAGCTCTTTTCTAGCGCCGTTGCCGGGGAGGTTAGCGCTTGAAGGTATATCTTTAGATATTGCAATCGAGTCTTTTAGTTTCTTGTTTTATCACTAGTTTAGTTTATAAAAGAAAACTACAAAAAAATGGAATTGAGGGTACCTCATATGCTTCATCTTTTTAATGTCTTTCGTGAGAATAAGGATTCCAATAATTGTGCCCAAGTGCTAGAAGAAGAATGCATTAGAATGTTTGGCACTAAATATTTGAATGATGAGCATAATTGCAATGTTGTTAGTATGAATTCCTTGAATATCCATGATGCTAATGATATGCAAAGCCACAAGCTTGGGGAAGCTATGTTTGATGAAGATGATATTTTTTGTCCCCCAAGTTTTGATGAGCAAATTTATTATGATGAAAGCATGCCTCCTATTTATGATGATTATATTGATGAAAGTGGATTTGGAGAGGTCATGACTTTATTTTGTGATGAATCCACTATTCCGGAAGAGGTTCCATTTGATTATGGGAACAAAGTTGCTATCTATGATGATTATTGTGATGACTTGTATGCTATAAAGAATAATGATAACCATGAAACTTGTCATCATGATTTTAGTTTTCAATTGGATTATGCCTCACATGATAATTATTTTGTTGAGTTTGCTCCCACTATTATTCATGAGAAGAATATTGCTTCTGTGGAGAGTAATAAAATTTCTATGCTTGTAGATCATGAAAAGAATGCTTTAGATGCTGGTTATATTGTTGAATTCATTCATGATGCTACTGAAAATTATTATGAGGGAGGAACATATGCTTGTAGGAATCGCAATAATATCAAGTTTCCTCTCTATGTGCTTAAAGTTTTGAAGTTATGCTTGTTTTGCCTTCCTATGCTAGTTGATTATTGTTCCCATAAGTTGTTTGCTCGAAAATACCTATGCATAGGAAGTGGGTTAGACTTAAATGTTCTAGTCATATTCTTCATGATGCTCTCTTTATGTTACAATTCTTATCTTTTATGGGAGCATCATCGAAATCATCATGCCTAGCTAGGGGCGTTAAACGATAGCGCTTGTTGGGAGGCAACCCAACTTTATTTTTGTTCCTTGATTTTTGCTCCTGTTTAGTAATAAATAATTCATCTAGCCTATGTTTAGATGTGGTTTTATGCATTTAATTAGTGTTTGTTCCAAGTAGAACCTTTGGGAAAACTTGGGGGAAGTCTTTGCAATCATGCTGTAAAAAACAGAAACTTTAGCGCTCACGAGAATTGCTACCATTTTTATTCAGAGAGTACTATTTAGTTAATTATTTTTGCATATGATTAATAGATAAATTCCTCAGGTCCATAAATTTATTTGAGAATTTTATTAGTTCAATAAGTGTACGTTTGATCCATATTACTACAGACTGTTCTGCTTTTGACAGATTCTGTTTTTCATGTGTTATTTACTTATTTTGATGAATCTATGGCTAGTAAAAGAGTTTATAAAACATAGAGAAGTTGGAATACAGTAGGTTTAACACCAATATAAATAAATAATGAGTTCATTACAGTACCTTGAAGTGGTGATTTATTTTCTTATACTAACGGAGCTTACGAGTTTTCTGTTAAGTTTTGTGTTGTGAAGTTTTCAAGTTTTGGGTAAGGATTCAATGGACTATGGAATAAGGAGTGTCAAGAGCCTAAGCTTGGGGATTCCCAAAGCACCCCAAGGTAATATTCAAGGATAGCCAAGAGCCTAAGCTTGGGGGTGCCCCGGAAGGCATCCCCTCTTTCGTCTTCGTTCATCGGTAACTTTACTTGGAGCTATATTTTTATTCGCCACATGATATGTGTTTTTCTTGCAGCGTCAATTTATTTTATTAAGATTTTCTTTCTGTTATTTATAACAATGTTTTGCTTCTTATATTTCAATAAAAGTGGCATTGATAGCCTTTACTATGCCTATTTTAGAAGTCCACATGTTGCTGTTTGAAAACAGAAAGTTTACCGCTGTTGCAATAATTCCCTAGAAAATTCAGAATGTGATAAAATGTTGAAACCTTTTGCATATTAAGATGTGATAAATTTAATACAGTGGGAATTTTCTTTCATAATTTTTGGAGCTAGGGAAGTATGGATGTTGCTGCATTCTTTACAGACTGTCCTGTTTAGGCAGATTGCTGTTATGTTTGCATTGTTTGCATATGTTTGCTTCTTTAATGATTCTATTTGAGGATAGGACTATTAAATATGCAGAGGCATTTAGTATGAAATGTTGAATAATAATTTTAGTGATTTTCTACAGTAGAGTATGGTAAGGTTTTTACAATGGTTTATACTAACTTATCTCACGAGTCCTTGTTGAGTTTTGTGTGGATGAAGCTTTTGAGATTTAGGGAGACCGTGATATGAGAGGAATTAAGGAGACACAAAAGCTCAAGCTTGGGGATGCCCAAGGCATTACAAGATAATATTTCAAAAAGTCTCAAGCATCTAAGCTTGGGGATGCCCCGGTTGGCATCCCACCTTTCTTCTTCAACAACTATCGGTTAGTATCGGTTGATCCTAAGTTTTTGCTTCTTCACATGATGTTTGCTATTCTTAGATGCCATTTTATTTTGCTTTGCTTTCTGTTTGAATAAAATACCAAGATCTGAAATTATTAAATGTTAGAGAGTCTTCACATAGTTGCATAATTATTCAACTACTCATTGATCTTCACTTATATCTTTCAGAGTAGTTTGTCGTTTGCTCTAGTGCTTCACTTATATCTTTTAGAGCATGGTGATAGTTTTATTTTGAAGAAATAGATGAACTCTCATGCTTCACTTAGATTCTTTTGAGAGTCTTAAATATCATGGTAATTTTCTTAAAATCCTAATATGCTAGGTATACAAGATTAGTAAAAACTTTCATATAGAGTATTGAATACTAAGATAAGATTGATGCTTGATGATTGTTTTGAGATATGGAGGTAATAATATCAAAGTCGTGCTAGTTGAGTAGTTGTGAAATTGAGAAATGCTTGTGTTGAAGTTTGCAAGTCCCGTAGCATGCACATATGGTAAACGTTATGTAACAAATTTGAAACATGAGGTGTTATTTGATTGTCCTCCTTATGAGTGGTGGTCGGGGACGAGCGATGGTCTTTCCCTACCAATCTATCCCCCTAGGAGCATGCACGTAGTACCGAGGTTTTTTATGACTTGTAGATTTTTGCAATAAGTATGTGAGTTCTTTATGACTAATGTTGAGTCCATGGATTATACGCACTCTCACCCTTCCATCCTTGCTAGCCTCTTCGGTACCGTGCATTGCCCTTTCTCACATTGAGAGTTGGTGCAAACTTCTCCGGTGCATGCAAACCCCGTGATATGATACGCTCTGTCACACATAAACCTCCTTATATCTTCCTCAAAACAGCCACCATACCTACCTATTATGGCATGTCCATAGCCATTCCGAGATATATTGCCATGCAACTTTCCACCATTCCGTTTATTATGACACACATCATCATTGTCATATTGCTTTGCATGATCATGTAGTTGACATCGTATTTGTGGCAAAGCCACCGTCCATAATTTTTCATACATGTCACACTTGATTCATCGCAATCCCGGTACACCGCCGGAGGCATTCATATAGAGTCATCTTTGTTCTAGTATCGAGTTGTAATCATTGAGTTGTAAATAAATAGAAGTGTGATGATCATCATCATTAGAGCATTGTCTCAAGTGAGGAATAAAAAAAGAGAGAAAGGCCATAAAAAGAGAAGGCCCAAAAAAGAGAAAGGCCATAAAAAAAGAGAAGGGACAATGTTACTATCCTTTGCCACACTTGTGCTTCAAAGTAGCACCATAATCTTCATGATAGACAGTCTTGTTTTGTCACTTTCATATACTAGTGGGAATTTTTCATTATAGAACTTGTCTTGTATATTCCAACAATGGGCCTCCTCAAGTGCCCTAGGTCTTCGTGAGCAAGCAAGTTGGATGCACACCCACTTAGTTTCTTTTGTTGAGCTTTCATACATTTATAGCTCTAGTGCATCCGTTGCATGGCAATCCCTACTCCTTGCATTAACATCAATCGATGGGCATCTCCATAGCCCATTGATTAGCCTCGTTGATGTGAGACTTTCTCCTTTTTTTTCTTCTCCACATAACCCCCTTCATTATATTCTATTCCACCCATAGTGTTATATCCATGGCTCGCGCTCATGTATTGCGTGAAAGTTTATAGGTTTGAGATTACTAAAGTATGAAACAATTGCTTGGCTTGTCATCAGGGTTGTGCATGATGAGAGCATTCTTGTGTGACGAAAATGAAACATGACTAAACTATATGATTTTGTAGGGATGAACTTTCTTTGGCCATGTTATTTTGAGAAGACATAATTGCTTAGTTAGTATGCTTGAAGTATTATCATTTTTATGTCAATATGAACTTTTGTCTTGAATCTTTCGGATCTGAATATCCATATCACAATTAAGAAGAATTACATTGAAATTATGCCAAGTAGCACTCCGCATAAAAAATTCTGTTTTTATCATTTACCTACTCGAGGACGAGCAGGAATTAAGCTTGGGGATGCTTGATACGTCTCCAACGTATCTATAATTTTTGATTGCTCCATGCTATGTTATCTACTATTTTGGGCAATATTGGGCTTTATTATCCACTTTTATATTATTTTTGGGACTAACCTATTAACCGGAGACCCAGCCCAGAATTGCTGTTTTTTGCCTATTTCAGTGTTTCAAAGAAAAGGAATATCAAACAGAGTCGAAACGGAACGAAATCAACTGGAGAAGTTATTTTTGGAAGGAAGGCTACCGGATGGACTTGGACCCCATGTTAGGAGCCAAGGGAGGTGCTCACGAGGGTGGGGGCGCCCCCCAGGGCGCGCCCCCTGCCTCGTGGGGCCCCCGAAGCTCCACCGACGTACTTCCTGCACCCATATATACTCACGTACCCTAAAAACTTCCAGAACAGACAATAGATCGGGAGTTCCGCCGCTAGAAGCCTTTGTAGCCACCAAAAACCAATCTAGACCCGTTCTGGCACCCTGTCAGAGGGGGAACCCTTCTCCGGTGTCCATCTTCATCATCCCGGTGCTCTCCATGATGAGGAGTAGTTCTCCCTCAGGGCTGAGGGTATGTACGAGTAGCTATGTGTTTGATCTCTCTCTCTCTCGTGTTCTTGAGGTGATACGATCTTGATGTATCGCGAGCTTTGGTATTATATTTGGATCCTATGATGTTTTCTCCCCCCTCTACTCTCTTTTAATGGATTGTGTTTCCCCTTTAAAGTTATCTTATCGGATTGAGTCTTTAAAGATTTGAGAACAATTGATGTATGTCTTGCCGTGCGTATCTGTGGTGACAATGGGATACCACGTGATTCACTTGATGTATGTTTTGGTGATCAACTTGCGGGTTCCGCCCATGAACCTATGCATAGGGGTTGGCACATGTTTTCGTCATGATTCTCCGGTAGAATCTTTGGGGCACTCTTTGAGGTTCTATGTGTTGGTTGAATAGATGAATATGAGATTGTGTGATGCATATCGTATAATCATACCCATGGATACTTGAGGTGACATTGGAGTATGTAGGTGACATTAGGGTTTTGGTTGATTTGTATTTTAAGGTGTTATTCTAGTATGAACTCTAGGGCTGTTTGTGACACTTATAGGAATAGCCCAACGGATTGATTGGAAAGAATAACTTTTAGGTGGTTTCGTACCCTACCATAATCTCTTCGTTTGTTCTCCGCTATTAGTGACTTTGGAGTGACTCTTTGTTGCATGTTGAGGGATAGTTCTGTGATTCAATTATGTTATTATTGTTGAGAGGACTTGCACTAGTGAAAGTATGAACCCTAGGCCTTATTTCCACACATTGCAATACCGTTTACGCTCACTTTTATCATTAGTTACCTTGCTGTTTTTATATTTTCAGATTACAAAAACCATTATCTACTATCCATATACCACTTGTATCACCATCTCTTCGCCGAACTAGTGCACCTATACAATTTATCATTGTATTGGGTGTGTTGGGGACAAAAGAGACTCTTTGTTATTTGGTTGCAGGGCTGCTTGAGAGAGACCATCTTCATCCTACGCCTCCTATGGATTGATAAACCTTAGGTCGTCCACTTGAGGGAAATTTGCTACTGTCCTACAAACCTCTGCACTTGAAGGCCCAACAACGTCTACAAGAAGAAGGTTGTGTAGTAGACATCAACCGACAACCTTGTCGGCGGTTGCGACATCAGTGTCCCGCGACAGCTTCTTGAAGATCCTAGAGAGATCAAGATCATGATTTCATTGGGTGAGTTTAAGCAAAGGACGCTGACGATGACATGTACCTAGGGTAGGGTCGTAGGCCTGACCTAGACACCCTACCCAAGGACATTGCCCTAGAGTCAAAAGCATTCAAAGCACAAGAAGAGAAATCGACTGAGTTATTGTAATGCCCGGATAATCATGCTACAGTAATCCCTCGTTAATGGTGCCATGTCACCCCGGTTACTGTTGCTAATCTCGCGTTGGATCAAAACTTTTCAAATTCAAAAGATTAAATAAATGTTAGACATCAAACTTTTCAAAAGTTAAAACAAAATTGTTTAAGAGATGCCATATTTTGCATATGTAAATACGGTGTAATAAACATATTTTTATAAAATTCCTAAATTATTTAAATAGAAAGAAAAACCGAAAATAAAACTAACAAAAAAAGAAAAGGAAGAAACCCCCTTCCCCCTGGGCCGAATGGCCCAGCTGGCCAGCAGGCCACCAGGCCGCCCAACTGGCCCAGCCGGCCGGCCCAGCCGGCGCCCCACACCCTCCTCCATACCCCCCACTCGGGGGAAACCCTAACCGACACCCCCACGACGCCCCACTCACTCCT
>NC_041382.1:309568540-309580568 GCF_002162155.2 Triticum dicoccoides | reverse complement strand
GCCGTCCGGAGCCCACGCCGCCGCCCGGACCTCGTTGAAGCCACCTTGCCGGCCTGCTTCCTCTCCGACGCATCGTCTCCACCTTCCTCCTCGAGCCCCGTTGCCCCGAACCCAACGCCCGTAGTGAGGCCCCGCCTCCCTCCGCTCCCCTGCTCACCGTGCCGACCACCCGTGCCTGCCCGCGTGCTGCGCGCTCCCCGTGCACCCCCGATGCATGCCTAGTAGCGCCAGACCGCGCCCGCGCCCGACACCGTCGGTGCCCCCTGTAGCACCCGCACGTCGCCTGCGCCCCGGACCTCCCTCGCTTGCGCAGCCCCGCACCCGCGTCCCGCTCGCTGCCGCTTCGCTGGCCCGGCCTCGCATGGCCTCTGCCGCCCCGCTTCTCATCACCCGCCGGCGCCCGCTCATGCCGCCCCGCAGCACCCGCTCGTGTGCTGCACCGTGCCCCGCCCCTGACTCGCACCCCCCCGCAGCCTCGTGCCCTCGCCATGGCTCGCGCGCACCCCCACCAGCGCCCTTTGCCTCCATCGCGCCACGGCCGCGCCGCACCTTGCGCCCGCTTGCAGCGTGCCTCGTGCGCCTCTCCCCGCTGCTCGCTGCTGCTCCAGCGCGGCTCTGCCCGCACCACCACGCAGCCGCCTGGTCCGGCCCTGACCACGCACCCGCGTCCGACGAACCAACCATGGCGACCCCCCGCCTTGCGCCCCACCTCGTCGTCTCGTCGCTCCATCACTTCTCACAGCTGCTACAGCCCTGTGCTACATCTTGAGCACTGCGTTGGTTTTCCTCGAAGAGGAAGGGATGATGCAGCAAAGTAGCGTAAGTATTTCCCTCAGTTTTTGAGAACCAAGGTATCAATCCAGTAGGAGGCTACGCGCGAGTCCCTCGTACCTGCATAAAACAAATAAATCCTCGCAACCAACGCAAATAGGGGTTGTCAATCCCTATAAGGCCACATACAAGAGTGAGATCTGATAGATATGATAAGATAATATTTTTGGTATTTTTATGATAAAAGATGCAAAGTAAAATAAAGGCAAAGTAAATAGCAAAGGAAATAACTAAGTGGTAGGAGATCAATATGATAAAGATAGACCCGGGGGCCATAGGTTTCACTAGTGGCTTCTCTCGAGAGCATAAGTATTCTACGGTGGGTGAACAAATTACTATTGAGCAATTGATAGAATTGAGCATAGTTATGACAATATCTAGGTGAAAGTGCTAGTGATCGACTAGAGGGGGGGTGAATATGCGATTTTTATGAAAGTCTTCAAAACATGGAAGTTTCGAAGACAAACGATAGAAATAAACCTATTACCATGCAGCGGAAGGTAGACTACACTAGGCAAACCATAGTCAAGTATTCAATGAAGTGAAAGCACAATGACTAATAGCAGCTAGGCAGTAAGGATCAGGTAGGAAGATATTGTGAAGCCAATCAGAACAAGCAGTCACTCAGTGAAGACAGAAGATAATGCAATCATACAATGACTTCACAAGGACGAACAGTAAGTAAAGGGAAGGGAATGATGAAACCAGTGACTCGTTGAAGACAATGATTTGTTGGACCAGTTCCAGTTGCTGTGACAACTGTATGTCTGGTTAGGGAGGCTGAGATTCAACTCAGAAGACCTCATCTTCACCTTATTCCCCTTGAGCTAAGGACACCCAATCCTCGCCCAATCACTCTGGTAAGTCTTCAAGGTAGAGTTCCAAACCTTCACAGACTTCATTCACCGGTGATCCACAATGACTCTTGGATGCTCAGAACGCGATGCCTAACCGGCTGGAGGATTCACAATCCTCAAGTGTAATAAGTCTTCAGATCACACAGACAGGAAGACTTAAGTGATGCCTAACACTCTTTAGCTCTGGGTGTTTAGGGCTTTATCCTCGCAAGGAATTCTCTCTCAAAGGCTTCGAGGTGGGTTGCTCTCAAACGACAAAAGCCGTACTCTAACTCTGAGCAGCCAACCGTTTATGGTTGTAGGGGGTGGGCTATTTATAGCCACTAGGCAACCCGACCTGATTTGTCCGAAATGACCCTCGGTCACTAAGGAACTGACACATGTTCCAATGGTCAGATTTTAAACACACACGACAACTTTACTTGGGCTACAAGCAAAGCTGACTTATCCAACTCTGGACAAGATTTGCTCTCATAGTCTTCACTCGAAGATATAGGATTTTGGTTAAGCATCACTTCAGTCATTCTGACTGGTTCTCTTGGACCCCACTTAACAGTACGGTGGTTCCTATGACTCAACAAAGAAGAAAAAGAACGACGAAAGAACTAAGTCTTCGCGCTCCATAGTCTTCATGCGATGTCTTCTCTTTTCATAGTCTTCAATGTGAATGTCTTCACATACCACCTTTGTCTTCAATGTCTTCTTACATTTTTAGGGGTCATCTCTGGTAGGAAAACCGAATCAATGAGGGACTTCTACCTGTGTTATCCAGCAATTCTCACAAACACATTAGTCCCTCAACTAGGTTTGTCGTCAATACTCCAAAACCAACTAGGGGTGGCACTAGATGCACTTACACTAGGTATGATCATGTATATAGGCATCACATCCGAGACAAGTAGACTGACTCCTGCCTGCATCTACTACTATTACTCCACTCATCAACCGCTATCCAGCATGCATCTAGAATATTAAGTTAAAAACAGAGTAACGCCTTAAGCAAGATGACAAGATGTAGAGGGATAGACTCATGCAATATGAAGAAAACCCCATCTTGTTATCCTCGATGGCAACAATACAATACGTGCCTTGCTGCCCTTACTATCCCCGGGAAAGGATACCGCAAGATTGAAACCAAAGCTAAGCACTTCTCCCATTGCAAGAAAGATCAATCTAGTAGGCCAAACCAAACTGATAATTCGAAGAGACTTGCAAAGATAACCAATCATACATAAAAGAATTCAGAGAAGATTCAAATATTATTCATATATAGACTTGATCATAAACCCACAATTCATCGATCTCAACAAACACACCGCAAAAAGAAGATTACATCGAATAGTTCTCCACAAGAGAGGGGGAGAACATTGTATTGAGATCCAAAAAGAGAGAAGAAGCCATCTAGCTACTAACTATGGACCCGTAGGTCTGAGGCAAACTACTCACACTTCATCGGAGAGGCTATGGTGTTGATGTAGAAGCCCTCCATGATTGATGCCCCCTCCGGCGGAGCTCCAGGACAGGCCCCAAGATGGGATCTCATGGATACAGAAATTTACGGCGGTGGAATTAGGGTTTTGTCTCTGTCTCTGATCGTTTGGGGGTACGTGGATATATATAGGAGGAAGGAGTATGTCGGTGTGGCAACAGGGGGCCCACGAGGGTGGAGGGCGCGCCTGGTGGGGGTGGGCGCACCCCCCTACCTCGTGGCCACCTGTTTCTTTTCTTGACATAGGGTCCAAGTCTCTCTGGTCTTATTCGTTGAGAAAATCACGTTCCCGAAGGTTTCATTCTGTTTGGACTCCGTTTGATATTCCTTTTCCTCGAAACCCTAAAATAGGCAAAAACAACAATTCTGGGCCGGGCCTCCGGTTAATAGGTTAGTCCCAATAATAATATAAAAGTGGATAATAAAGCCCAATAATGTCCACAACAGTAGATAATATAGCATGGAGCAATCAAAATTATAGATACGTTGGAGACGTA
The DNA here is from genome assembly GCF_002162155.2 of Triticum dicoccoides. Taxonomy (NCBI): domain Eukaryota; kingdom Viridiplantae; phylum Streptophyta; class Magnoliopsida; order Poales; family Poaceae; genus Triticum; species Triticum dicoccoides. The sequence continues at coordinate 309,576,894 of NC_041382.1, read as the reverse complement.
TCAAGCATCCCCAAGCTTAATTCCCGCTCGTCCTCGAGTAGGTAAATGATAAAAACAGAATTTTTGATGTGGAGTGCTATTTGGCATAATTTTAATGTAATTCTTCTTAATTGTGGTATGAATATTCAGATCCAAAAGATTCAAGACAAAAGTTTAATGTTGACATAAAAATAATAATACTTCAAGCATACTAACAAAGAAATTATGTCTTCTCAAAATAACATGGCTAAAGAAAGTTATCCCTACAAAATCATATAGTTTGGATATGCTCTATCTTCACCACACAAAATATTTAAATCATGCACAACCCCGATGACAAGCCAACCAATTGTTTCATACTTTTGACATTCTCAAAACCTTTTCAATTTTCACGCAATACATGAGCGTGAGCCATGGATATAGCACTATACGTGGAATAGAGTGGTGGTTGTGGAGAAGACAAAAAGGGAGAAGATAGTCTCACATAAACTAGGCATATCAACGGGCTATGGAGATGCCCATCAATAGATATAAATGTGAGTGAGTAGGGATTGCCATGCAATGGATCCACTAGAGCTAAAAGTATATGAAAGCTCAAAAAGAAACTAAGTGGGTGTGCATCCAACTTGCTTGCTCATGAAGACCAAGGGAATTTTGAGGAAGCCCATCATTGGAATATACAAGCCAAGTTCTATAATGAAAGATTCCCACTAGTATATGAAAGTGATAACATGAGAGACTCTCTACTATGAAGATCATGGCGCTACTTTGAAGCACAAGTGTGGGAAAAGGATAGTAACATTGTACCTTCTCTCTTTTTCTCTCATTTTTTATTTGGGCCTTTTCTCTCTTTTTTATGGCCTCTTTTCTTTCTCCCTTTTTTTATTTTTCGTCTGGAGTCTCATCCCGACTTGTGGGGGAATCATAGTCTCCATCATCCTTTCCTCACTGGGACAATTCTCTAATAATGATGATCATCACACTTTTATTTTTCTCACAACTCAACAATTACAACTCGATACTTAGAACAAAATATGAATCTATATGAATGCCTCCGGCGGTGTACCGGGATATGCAATGACTCATAAGTGACATGTATGAAAGAATTATGAATGGTGGCTTTGCCACAAATACGATGTCAACTACATGATCATGCTAAGCAATATGACAATGATGGAGTGTGTCATAATAAAAGGAATGGTGGAAATTTTCATGGCAATATATCTCGGAATGGCTATGAAAATGCCATAATAGGTAGGTATGGTGGCTGTTTTGAGAAAGGTATATGGTGGGTGTATGATACCGGCGAAAGGTGCACGGTATTAGAGAGGCTAGTAAAGGTGGAAGGGTGAGAGTGCATATAATCCATGCACTCAACATTAGTCATAAAGAACTCATATACTTATTGCAAAAATCTACAAGTTATCAAAGCAAAGAATTACGTGCATGCTCCTAGGGGGATAGATTGGTAGGAAAAGACCATCGCTCGTCTCCGACCGCCACTCATAAGGAAGGCAATCAAAAAAATAAATCATGCTCTGACTTCATCACATAACGGTTCACCATACGTGCATGCGACGGGAATCACAAACTTCAACACAAGTATTTCTCAAATTCACAACTACTCAACTAGCAAGACTTTAATATCACCATCTCCATATCTCAAAACAATTATCAAGTATCAAACTTATCATAGTATTCAACACACTCATAAGAAAGTTTTTTTATTAATCTTGTATACCAAGCATATTAGGATTTCAAGCAAATTACCATGATATTTAAGACTCTCAAAATAATCTAAGTGAAGCATGAGAGATTAATAGTTTCTATAAAACAAATCCACTACCATGCTCTAAAAGATATAAGTGAAGTACTAGAGCAAAATTATATAACTCAAAAGATATAAGCGAAGCACATAGAGTATTCTAACAAATTCTAAATCAGGTATGGACCTCTCTAAAGGTGTGTACAGCAAGGATGATTGTGGTAAACTAAAAAGTAAAGACTCAAATAATACAAGACGCTCCAAGCAAAACACATATCATGTGGCGAATAAAAATATTGCTCCAAGTAAAGTTACCGATAGAAGTAGACGAAAGAGGGGATGCCTTCCGGGGCATCCCCAAGCTTTGGCTTTTAGGTGTCATTAGATTATCTTGGGGGTGCCGTGGGCATCCCCAATCTTAGGCTCTTGCCAATCCTTGTTCCATAGTTCATCAAATCTTTACCCAAAACTTGAAAACTTCACAACACAAAACTTAAAGTAGAAAATCTCGTGAGCTCCGTTAGCGAAAGAAAATAAAAGACCACTTCAAGGTACTGTAATGAACTCATTCTTTATTTATATTGGTGTTATACCTACTATATTCCAACTTCTCTATGGTTTATAAACTATTTTACTAGCCATAGATTCATCAAAATAAGCAAACAACACACGAAAAACAGAATCTGTCAAAAACAGAACAGTCTGTAGTAATCTGTAGCTAGCGCAAGATCTGGAGCCCAAAAATTGTAAAATAAATTTCTGGACGTGAGGAATTTATCTATTACTCATCTCCAAAAATAATTAACTAAATAGCACTTTCCAAATAAAAATGGCAGTAGTTCTCGTGAGTGCTAAAGTTTCTGTTTTTTACAGCAAGTTCAACAATACTTTCCCCAAGTCTTCCCAACAGTTCTACTTGGCGCAAACACTAATTAAACACAAAAAACACAACCAAAACAGCGGATAGATAAATTATTTATTACTAAATAGGAGAAAATAGCAAGGAAGAAAAATAAAATTGGGTTTGCCTCCCAACAAGCGCTACGTTTAACGCCCCTAGCTAGGCATAACAAGCAAGAATAGATCTAGGTATTGCCATCTTTGGTAGGCAATTCTTCAATGAGGCATCTACCATCTTTAGGAATTTCTTTCTTTTTATTAATTATCAAACTTTTAGGAACAAGATCTAAAAATTCATTCATAACAAATGGTTCCTTAATGATAGCAAAAAGATTGGGATGAATACTTATAGATTTGAGTTCCGCATCCTTACTAGAGGATTCACCCTTATTTTTAGGAACGTACATAAGCTTGGCAACTTTAGTGGAAGGACTTGGAGTGTTCTTTATGGAATAAAAAGCGGTTCCCAAGTTAGTAATAATATTCTCAAGTTTATCGATCCTAATGGAATCGTGATTTATTTTCTCATTAACTATGGGTTCCTTTTCTTTAATATCTTTCAAAGTAACTCCTACTTCAGATCCATATTGAGAGATTCGGCTGTGGATCTTTTTATCCAAAATTTCAATTAATTCTATGATAGCAACCTTATTTTCAATAATTGCAAGCCTTTGCATTACATTCTCCAAAGTTAATATAGTTCCATTAACCAAGAGAGGGGGTGAGCCAAATAAATCTAACATAGCATTATAAGAATCAAAAGTATGGCTACCCAAAAAGTTCCCTCCGGTAATAGTATCAAAAACATAACGGTGCCAAGAAGTAATGCCTACATAAAAATTGCGAAGGAGAACGGAAGTGGATTGCTTCCTAGTAGATCTATTTTGAGCATTGCAAATTCTATACCAAGCATCTTTTAGATTTTCTCCCTCCCTTTGCTTAAAATTTAGAATTTCATTCTCGGGAGACAACGGAGAAGATAAGGGACTAGCCATAACGACAAGCAAACAAACTAACACACAAGCAAATAGAAAGCAAGCGGGCAAAAAGAGGCAAATAGAGAGGGAGGATAGAGAGAGAGAGAGAGAATAAAATGGCAAGGGTGAAATGGGGGGAGAGGAAAATGAGAGGCAAATGGCAAATAATGTAATGCCGGAGATAAGGATATGTGATGGATACTTGGTATGTTGACTTTTGCGTAGACCTCCCCAGCAACGGCGCCAGAAATCCTTCTTGCTACCTCTTGAGCACTGCGTTGGTTTTCCCCGAAGAGGAAGGGATGATGCAGCAAAGTAGCATAAGTATTTCCCTCAGTTTTTGAGAACCAAGGTATCAATCCAGTAGGAGGCTACGCGTGAGTCCCTCGTATCTGCACAAAACAAATAAATCCTTGCAACCAACGCAAATAGGGGTTGGCAATCCCTATAAGGCCACTTACTAGAGTGAGATCTGATAGATATGATAAGATAATATTTTTGGTATTTTTATGATAAAAGATGCAAAGTAAAATAAAGGCAATGTAAATAGCAAAGGAAATAACTAAGTGGTAGGATATCAATATGATAAAGATAGACCCCGGGGCCATAGGTTTCACTAGTGGCTTCTCTCGAGAGCATAAGTATTCTACGGTGGGTGAACAAATTACTGTTGAGCAATTGACAGAATTGAGCATAGTTATGAGAATATCTAGGTATGATCATGTATATAGGCATCACGTCTGAGACAAGTAGACCGACTCCTGCCTGCATCTACGACTATTACTCCACTCATCGACCGCTATCCAGCATGCATCTAGAGTATTAAGTTAAAAACAGAGTAACGCCTTAAGCAAGATGACATGATGTAGAGGGATATACTCATGCAATATGAAGAAAACCCCATCTTGTTATCCTCGACGGCAATAATACAATACGTGCCTTGCTGCCCTTACTATCATCGGGAAAGGACACCTCAAGATTGACCCCAAAGCTAAGCACTTCTCCCATTGCAAGAAAGATCAATCTAGTAGGCCAAACCAGACTGATAATTCAAAGAGACTTGCAAAGATAACCAATCATACATAAAAGAATTCAGAGAATGCAAATATTATTCATAGATAGACTTGATCATAAACCCACAATTCATCGGTCTCAACAAACACCCCGCAAAAAGAAGATTACATCGAATAGTTCTCCACAAGAGAGGGGGAGAACGTTGTATTGAGATCCAAAAAGAGAGAAGAAGTCATCTAGCTACTAACTATGGCCCCGTAAGTCTGAAGTAAACTACTCACACTTCATCGGAGAGGCTATGGTGTTGATGTAGAAGCCCTCCGTGATCGATGCCCCCTCCGGCGGAGCTCCGGTGTCAGGTCCCCGACTCAATGCCACATCGATCTAGCATGTAACACCTCATATCACTTTGCGGCCTCACGCACGGTATCCCCACGGGTGTCGCCTTACCTTTGCCCGGGACCGTTTGCGCATTTTGGCACACGTATATGATGGTGTCGCTAGCATCCATATGATAAAGAGCCCGGGCTGACATGGCTAGTCGTAAACCCAAAGTGGCACTAACTTACAGGGACAGGCATCCATGACCCAGCATCGAACGTGTCGGTCATCAACGAGTGAATCCAGGCTGTAGCACTGGGCTAACAGGACTACGGTGAACCGGGCTGTAGCGGGCTAGCAGGACTCCGGTATTCATCGCGTGACATTTCCCCGAAGGGACAGACACAGGATCGAAGAAGGACACATGCCGGCCTGCCTAAGTGTTCCGGAGCAGTAGCAAGCTACCAGGGCTCAGTGGAAGCACTAGGAGACATTTCCCGGTAAGAGAGGCTACTAAGAATAAACAACTAGATAGTCAGATCCCACACATAGCAATACACATTACACGTACGCATAACATGCAAGTATGTGCTGTACAACATGGCATCATAGCATAACTCAACAATCATATAGATAAAGGCTCAGAAGAGCCATCACAGCATTATTACAAACAGGGGTCACATGACCCAACAGTCAGAGCAATCAAGCAACAAGCGGAAGCATTACATGTCTGAGTACAGACATCTATAAATGAAAAAGGCTGAAAGCCTGACTATCTACAACGTTCGCTCAAGATCGTAGCTCAGGTACTAGCTACTAGTCGAAGTCCACGAGATCACTAGTAAGACCGAAGTCTCCGCTGCAAAAACATAAATGAAGCAACATGAGTACAAAGGTACTCAGCAAGACTTACATCAGATCCTAGCATACATGCATTTGTGTCAAGGGGGTAATGTGGAGTTTAGTTGCAGCAAGCCAGCTTTGACTCTGTGGCTATCCTGTTCTACGACTACCAGAAACTCTTGAGGTGATATGGCGCACACGAGTCCACTAATCACCACACAATACACTACTATGGATCCATCCCCGTCTCCCTACGAGAAGGCCATCCATAGCACTCACACTTGTCTTGAGCATTTTAGAGTATCCACTTCAAGTTGTCTATGTACCATGTAAGCATCCAAGAAGTCCATAACCGCGGACCCGGCTATTCGAATAGATCATGTTAACCCTGCAGGGGTGTACTTCTTCACACACGCTCTCGCCACTTACCGCCATGTACATGTCATGTATCTCGGCAACCTTCAAGCGGAAGCCTGGCGAGGGTGTCGGCCACGACCTGACTAACCACACAAGACTCTAGCCCAGGTTTATCGCCTATTCGGGTTCCATCCGCAAGGAGATCCGGCCGGGGTGTCACTCACGGCCCCAAACGATGTGAGCAGGGTTCCCAAGCCCACCATCCGGGTGCCACTTGGTACACCGTGCCACGTGTGCCTAGTCTGTCCCAAGCCCACCCTGCCGGGTGCCACTTGGTAGAAAAATAGCACTACCTACAAACACCAGAAACTAGTTGCGACTCCTGGACAGAGATCAAGTTGGCTAATAAGTCGAGAGGGGTCGAGTTACCGGAACCCAATGTGTGGTAGTATCGAGTCATTGGACAACATACATAGAACTCAGTGCTTAAGGACGGTTCCAATGAGACAACCCACCATGTACTCCTACATGGCCTCTCACCGCTACCTTTACCAAATCGTGTTCACACACTTCACTCTCAGCATCAGAACATATCGTGACACCCCAATTCATTCCCAATGAATCAGACCTGACACAACTCTAAGCAATAGCAGGCATAGCATGGTAGGAACACATCAGTGGCTTCAATCAACTCCTACACATGCTAGTGGGTTTCAACTATTTACTGTGGCAATGACAGGTCATGCAGAGGAATGGGTTCAACTACCGCAGCACAAAGTAGCAGATGAATCGTTGTTGTCCTAATGCAATAACTGAGAGCAGGAGCGAGAGAGTAGGGTTTTATCGAAATGAACAAGGGGGTTTGCTTGCCTGGTAAATCAACAAGGGAGGCACTGCTTCACAGACACGTACTCTGGAACGTCTCCGGAGCAGGACCTATCGAGAAGGAACGGTGCCGGCAATCAATACACAATCATATGCAACAATATGATGCATGAACATGGCATGTAGATGTGATGCTGTTTGAGCTAATGCAACTAGTAAACATTTGGTTTGAAGTCCATTTGAACCAAAGGTTCAAATGCATTACTAAATTAAGTCTCTTATATATGCCATAATGTGTTTTCCCATATTCAGCATGTATAAGTTGGTTTTTCATGCATGAAACTAGTACAGATGGAAAGATTGCATTTTTCTGATAATTTTTCATATATAAATTATTTTAATCTGAGCTACGGTTGAATTGATATGAATTTTTGAAGTTTAAAACAATTTCTGGAATTTTCTGATTAAATTTAATTCCAGAAATCATATTATTGCGCCAGCATGACGTTAGCACGACGTCAGCGGTCAACTGGGCTGGTCCGGGTCAAACCTGACGTGTGGGGTCCACACGTCAGTGACAGGGGGTTAAATAGGGGTTAAATTAACTTAATTAAAAGGTTAGGGGGCACCGGGGCCCACATGTCAGCCTCAGGGGGTTAATTAACAGTGATTAGCACTAAGCTAATCACCTGCCGACGGGGCCCACTCGTCAGGCCGGCGAGGTTGTCGGCGGCGACCTCTGGACGCGGCGGCGTCCGCGAAACAGGCCACGGGGGCGGCGTCGGAGAGCACCGGTGCGTAGCCCGGGCTCTCGCGCATCTAGTAGGGCAGGTGGAAGCAGCGGGGGAGGCCGGAGCTCGCCGGAGCAAAGCTCGTGGCGGCGGCTGGAGCTCAGCTTCGAGCGGGAACGGGCTGCGGGGCACGGGGAGGCCACCTGAGGGGCTCGGCGGCACCCTCGTGGCACTGGGAGCGCGATGGAAGGCTCGGTTTGGGCGGAGGCGGGCCGAGACGGCGGCGGCGAGATGGACAGCGGCGAGAGGCTTCGGCCGTGGTGGGGAACAGCGCTACGGCGCGGAAACGAGGGGGAGAAGAGAGGGGAACGGCGGCGGAGCTCACCGCGGACCTCCAGGGCTGCTTGTTGTGGCCGGGGACGCGTTGGAGACGGCGAATCGGAGTCGGCGGTCGACGGCGTCCGAGGAGGAAGACGACGGCGACGGCGGCTACACAGGGCGTCCGGAGGTTCGTGGCATCGACGAGGAGGTGGAGGGGGTTGTGGCGGAGCTCGGAAGCGTGTCGGGGAGGCGAGGGGAGGCCGGTGGCGATGGCTATGGCGAACGGCGGCGACCGACGCGTTCGGACACGGGAGAGAGAGA
>NC_041382.1:309558756-309566897 GCF_002162155.2 Triticum dicoccoides | reverse complement strand
ACACGCTCTGCTTGATCAAGAATGCGAACCGGGTACTCTCGGTATGTGAGGTTATCTTGGAGATCAAGCGTTTCGTGGTCCACTCCGCGGATGGGATCCGAGAAGCAACGCCTGAGTTGAGATACGTGGAAGACATCATGAATTCGAGAAAGATGTGGGGGTAGTTCCAATTGGTAGGCAACCTCTCCTCGTTTAGCGAGAATACGAAAAGGACCAATGTAACGAGGAGCCAACTTGCCCTTGATACCGAAACGATGGGTACCCTTCAAAGGAGTAACCCGAAGGTAAGCTTGGTCGCCAATTTCATAAGTCATATCCTTATGATGACGGTCATACTGACTCTTTTGACGAGATTGGGCTGTTTTCAAATTCTCACGAATGATGCGAACTTGCTCTTCTGCCTCCTGGATCATGTCCGGTCCAAAGAATTGTCTTTCACCGGTTTCTGACCAGTTCAAAGGTGTTCGACATCTTCGTCCATAGAGAACATCAAAAGGAGCTTTCTTGAGGCTGGATTGGTAGCTATTGTTATAAGCAAACTCGGCGAAAGGAAGACATTTCTCCCAATCCATACCGAATGAGATAACGCAAGCTCTGAGCATGTCTTCGAGAATTTGATTGACCCGTTCCACCTGACCACTCGACTGAGGGTGGAAAGCGGTACTGAAGGAAAGATGGGTTCCCATGGCAGTTTGGAAACTCTCCCAGAAATGAGAAGTGAAAAGACTGCCACGGTCCGAATTGATCTCTAGTGGAACACCATGAAGTGACACTATTCGAGAAATATATAAGTCAGCAAGCTGACTAGCAGTGATATTTTCTCGAACAGGAAGGAAGTGAGCCACTTTGGAAAGACGATCAACGACTACGAAGATAGCGTTATTCCCTTTCTTGGTCCTGGGAAAGCCGGTGATGAAGTCCATACCAACTTTATCCCACTTCCATTCAGGAATAGCTAAGGGCTGAAGGGTGCCAGCAGGTCTTTGATGCTCTGCCTTAATGCGACGGCAAACGTCACAGTTAGCAATAAACTGAGCGATTTCTCTCTTCATCCTAGTCCACCAGAACCTCTGGCGTAGGTCCTGATACATCTTAGTGCTACCGGGATGAATCGTGAGAGGAGATTCATGCGCCTCCTTAAGAATCAACTGCCGAAGATGTTGCTTCTTGGGAACCACCAAGCGATTCTCAAAGAAAACAACACCACGATCATCCATAGAGAAACATCCACCAACTCCCTTCTTAATGTTTCTCTTGATCCGGGTAATCCCCGTATCATGCTTCTGGGCTTCTATGATAAGGTCCACAAGGGTAGGTTTCGCCACCAAGGTAGAAAGAAATCCGCGAGGAGCTATGTGAAGATTAAGCTTACAGAATTCCTCATGGAGAAGTGGTTGGCCTTGCTGCAACATGAGATTGTTGCAATAGGATTTACGGCTTAGAGCATCAGCCATGACATTGGCTTTGCCTGGGGTGTAGGTAATCCCTAGATCATAATCTGTGATTAACTCCAACCAACGTCTTTGCCTAAGGTTCAGATCCGGTTGGGTGAAGATATACTTGAGACTCTGGTGATCGGTGTAGATCTCGCAATGTTTACCAAGGAGGTAATGTCGCCAGGTCTTGAGTGCATAGACTACGGCTGCAAGCTCTAGATCATGTGTAGGATAATTCTCCTCATGTGGATGCAACTGTCGAGATGCATAGGCAATCACATGACGATCCTGCATAAGAATGCAACCTAGTCCCTGTCGTGAGGCGTCGCAGTAGATAATAAAGTCTTTAGTGAAATCCGGTGGCACAAGTATGGGAGCAGAAGTCAGGCGTCTTTTCAGTTCCTGAAAACTGTACTCACACTGTGGGGACCACTCGAACTTTTTATCTTTCTTGAGAAGTTCCGTGAGGGGTTTGGCTACTTTGGAGAAATTTTCAACAAAGCGGCGACAATAGCTGGCTAGACCAAGGAAACTCCTAACTTGTTTAACGGTCTCAGGTGGAGTCCAATCGAGAACAGCCTGAACTCTCTCGGGATTGACAGCAATGCCCTTACCCGAGATTACGTGGCCTAGGTAGGTCACTTCTGGCAACCAAAATTCACACTTGGAGAACTTGGTATAAAGGCGGTGCTCTCTGAGTTTTGCTAACACAAGTCTAAGATGTTCGGCATGCTCTTCCTCGTTCTTCGAGTAAATAAGAATGTCATCGAGGTAAACCACGACGAACTTATCTAAGTACTCCATGAAGATCGAGTTCATCAATCGGGAGAATGTAGCTGGAGCATTAGTTAGACCAAAGGACATGACGGTGTACTCGTACTGGCCATAACAAGTGACAAAAGCTGTCTTGGGAATGTCCCCGTTTCTGATTTTGATTTGGTGGTATCATAACCTTAAATCCATCTTGGAGAAGACTGAGGATCCAGCGAGCTGATCATACAGGTCGTTGATCCTGGGGAGCGGATACTTGTTCTTTATCGTGACCAAATTAACGGGACGATAATCTACAACCATCCGGTCCGTACCATCCTTCTTCTTGACGAAGAGAACGGGGCAAGCCCAAGGAGAAGAACTAGGACGGATGAAACCGTTTTGCAAGGACTCATCAAGTTGTTTCTTAAGCTCGGCTAGTTCTAAGGGTGCCATCTTGTAAGGTCTCCTAGAGATTGGAGCTGTTCCTGGGATAAGATCTATGACGAACTCTACATCTCTGTCAGGTGGAACACCTGGCAGTTCCTCTGGAAAGTCACGGACTACCGGGATATCTTCAAGGTCTGGAAGAGGGCTGGCATTAAGAGAATAGAGCTGACGCTTTGCAACTCTAGTGGAGACGGTGACTATCTTGCCAGATGGGTGTGTAAGCTGAACAGATCTGGTGTAACAATCAATCTTGGCATGATGAGCTGTCATCCAGTCCATACCCAAGATGATGTTAATATCTGAGGACTTGAGGGCTACAAGTGATGCAAGGAATACAAGTCTGTCAACAAGGATTTCATTACCATGGCTTACACTAGAGGTTTGCCATTTGGATCCAGGAGTTAGGATGACTAGCGGAGTTGGCATATCACAAAATGACATGTTGTACAAGTTAGCATAGCTTTCAGAAATGAAGGAGTGAGATGCTCCAGTATCGAATAGAACTGATGCTGGGTGACAATTGACAAGGAGTGTACCAAGAACGACATCTGGATCATCATGAGCGTCTTTAGCTGAGACGTGATGCACACGTCCACGTTCAGTGGGGGCTGACTTAACACTGTTCATCTTGTGTGATGGCTTAATACAGCCAACAGTCTTCTCGGCCTTGGGTGGAGCATAACTAGTCTGAGAGCAGTCACATGCATAGTGTCCTAGCTTCCCGCATGTGAAGCAAGTCCCTGAGGTTGGACGTGGACCCGCACTGACAAACGGTCTACCAGTAGGCAAGGGTGGAACATACGACTGAGCTGGGGAAGGCACCACATAGGATGGCCCCGGCGTATATCCGGAAGGAAGAGCGGAGTTTGGAACCCAAATCCGGCGCTTCTGGGAACTAGAGCCAGAGGAAGATCCCAAATTACGGGTGTGCTTACGGGACTCCTCGTAAGTGAGCTGAGCTGTCTCTGCATTGATGGCCTTGTTCACAAGGGCTTGGAATGTATCACAATGATGCAGGTGGAGATCACGGCGCAACTTGGGGTTGAGACCCTTTCAGAACCTAGCCTGCTTCTTGGCGTCCGTGGACACTTCTTCTGTGGCATAACGGGCGAGGTTCTCGAACTCTCTGCTGTAAGCATCAACAGCCATCTTATTCTGGGTGAAACTACAGAACTCTTCTCTCTTGCGATCAATGAGGGCCTGGGGAATGTGATGCTCGCGAAAAACCTCAGTGAAATCCTTCCAGGTAGGAATCTGGCCAGCTGGAAGCATAGCCTCATAGTTCTGCCACCAAAGACTAGCAGGACCTTCCAGGTGGTATGTGGCATAAGTGACCTTGTCATCTTCAGCTACGCTCGCGGAACGCAGCTTATGAGTGATGCTACGGAGCCAGTCATCTGCATTGAGTGGCTTGATGGAATGATGAAAGGTGGGGGGATGCAAACGAATGAAATCATGAATGGTAGCAGACCCTTTGAACTGATGTGCAGTGTTCTCCTCGATACGTGCCAGCAAACGGTTAGACTCACGCTTGTTCCTCTCCATCTCTAGCATGAACTCGGTCAACGAAGGCTGGTCGGGAGGATCCTCATCCCTACCATCTCCGTGGTTCTGGCTACGAGCAACGGAACTTTGCTTAGCTGATGACATCCTGAGAAACGAAACCAAGGACGGAATCAGCATCAACTATAGACTGTAGAATGTAGGACAAGGAATTAGTATCTCTCGAACTCCTAGGGAAATTCCGGCAGCATAACGGCAGTAAAATGCTCGGAATGAGACATCCTACTAAAAATGGGGTGGTAACATACTCATCAGCATTACTCAAGGTTCTGAGATCATACTAACCAGACTACACCAGAAATACTCAAAACTGGGATATGACTCTGATCAACCAATCCTATGGAACTACGGAGTAGTAACACGTGATCCTGATAGACGGAAGAGAAAGCCTAGTTCCTTAATCCCGTCGGGAAGATAGGATGACTCAGATCAGAAGGCCATGAGGTAAAGGAGTAAAAAGAGCCTTACGTTCCTTCCCACAATCAATTCCCTTGCATAACTAAAAGATTTTCTAGACTCAACTTCGACCAGTATGGCTTGGTAAACCTACAGGCAGTCAAGCTCTGATACCAGCGCTGTCAGGTCCCCGACTCAATGCCACATCGATCTAGCATGTAACACCTCATATCACTTTGCGGCCTCACGCACGGTATCCCCACGGGTGTCGCCTTACCTTTGCCCGGGACCGTTTGCACATTTTGGCACACGTATATGATGGTGTCGCTAGCATCCATATGATAAAGAGCCCGGGCTGACATGGCTAGTCGTAAACCCAAAGTGGCACTAACTTACAGGGACAGGCATCCATGACCCAGCATCGAACGTGTCGGTCATCAACGAGTGAATCCAGGCTGTAGCACTGGGCTAATAGGACTCCGGTGAACCAGGCTGTAGCGGGCTAGCAGGACTCCGGTATTCATCGCGTGACATTTCCCCGAAGGGACAGACACAGGATCGAAGAAGGACACATGCCGGCCTGCCTAAGTGTTCCGGAGCAGTAGCAAGCTACCAGGGCTCAGTGGAAGCACTAGGAGACATTTCCCGGTAAGAGAGGCTACTAAGAATAAACAACTAGATAGTCAGATCCCACACATAGCAATACACATTACACGTACGCATAACATGCAAGTATGTGTTGTACAACATGGCATCACAGCATAACTCAACAATCATATAGATAAAGGCTCAGAAGAGCCATCACAGCATTATTACAAACAGGGGTCACATGACCCAATAGTCAGAGCAATCAAGCAACAAGCGGAAGCATTACATGTCTGAGTACAGACATCTATAAATGAAAAAGGCTGAAAGCCTGACTATCTACAACGTCCGCTCAAGATCGTAGCTGAGGTACTAGCTACTAGTCGAAGTCCACGAGATCACTAGTAAGACCGAAGTCTCCACTGCAAAAACATAAATGAAGCAACATGAGTACAAAGGTACTCAGCAAGACTTACATCAGGTCCTAGCATACATGCATTTGTGTCAAGGGGGTAATGTGGAGTTTAGTTGCAGCAAGCCAGCTTTGACTCTGTGGCTATCCTGTTCTACGACTACCAGAAACTCTTGAGGTGATATGGCGCACACGAGTCCACTAATCACCACACAATACACTACTATGGATCCATCCCCGTCTCCCTACGAGAAGGCCATCCATAGCACTCACACTTGTCTTGAGCATTTTAGAGTATCCACTTCAAGTTGTCTATGTACCATGTAAGCATCCAAGAAGTCCATAACCGCGGACCCGGCTATTCAAATAGATCATGTTAACCCTGCAGGGGTGTACTTCTTCACACACGCTCTCGCCACTTACCGCCATGTACACGTCATGTATCTCGGCAACCTTCAAGCGGAAGCCTGGCGAGGGTGTCGGCCACGACCTGACTAACCACACAAGACTCTAGCCCAGGTTTATCGCCTATTCGGGTTCCATCCGCAAGGAGATCCGGCCGAGGTGTCACTCACGGCCCCAAACGATGTGAGCAGGGTTCCCAAGCCCACCATCCGGGTGCCACTTGGTACACCGTGCCACGTGTGCCTAGTCTGTCCCAAGCCCACCCTGCCGGGTGCCACTTGGTAGAAAAATAGCACTACCTACAAACACCAGAAACTAGTTGCGACTCCTGGACAGAGATCAAGTTGGCTAATAAGTCGAGAGGGGTCGAGTTACCGGAACCCAATGTGTGGTAGTATCGAGTCATTGGACAACATACATAGAACTCAGTGCTTAAGGACGGTTCCAATGAGACAACCCACCATGTACTCCTACATGGCCTCTCACCGCTACCTTTACCAAATCGTGTTCACACACTTCACTCTCAGCATCAGAACATATCGTGACACCCCAATTCATTCCCAATGAATCAGACCTGACACAACTCTAAGCAATAGCAGGCATAGCATGGTAGGAACACATCAGTGGCTTCAATCAACTCCTACACATGCTAGTGGGTTTCAACTATTTACTATGGCAATGACAGGTCATGCAGAGGAATGGGTTCAACTACTGCAGCACAAAGTAGCAGATGAATCGTTGTTGTCCTAATGCAATAACTGAGAGCAGGAGCGAGAGAGTAGGGTTTTATCGAAATGAACAAGGGGGTTTGCTTGCCTGGTAAATCAACAAGGGAGGCACTGCTTCACAGACAGGTACTCTGGAACGTCTCCGGAGCAGGACCTATCGAGAAGGAACGGTGCCGGCAATCAATACACAATCATATGCAACAATATGATGCATGAACATGGCATGTAGATGTGATGCTGTTTGAGCTAATGCAACTAGTAAACATTTGGTTTGAAGTCCATTTGAACCAAAGGTTCAAATGCATTACTAAATTAAGTCTCTTATATATGCCATAATGTGTTTTCCCATATTCAGCATGTATAAGTTGGTTTTTCATGCATGAAACTAGTACAGATGGAAAGATTGCATTTTTCTGATAATTTTTCATATATAAATTATTTTAATCTGAGCTACGGTTGAATTGATATGAATTTTTGAAGTTTAAAACAATTTCTGGAATTTTCTGATTAAATTTAATTCCAGAAATCATATTATTGCGCCAGCATGACGTTAGCACGACGTCAGCGGTCAACTGGGCTGGTCCGGGTCAAACCTGACGTGTGGGGTCCACACGTCAGTGACAGGGGGTTAAACAGGGGTTAAATTAACTTAATTAAAAGGTTAGGAGGCACCGGGGCCCACATGTCAGCCTCAGGGGGTTAATTAACAGTGATTAGCACTAAGCTAATCACCTGCCGACGGGGCCCACTCGTCAGGCCGGCGAGGTCGTCGGCGGCGACCTCTGGACGCGGCGGCGTCCGCGAAACAGGCCACGGGGGCGGCGTCGGAGAGCACCGGGGCGTAGCCCGGGCTCTCGCGCATCTAGTAGGGCAGGTGGAAGCAGCGGGGGAGGCCGGAGCTCGCCGGAGCAAAGCTCGCGGCGGCGGCCGGAGCTCGGCTTCGAGCGGGAACGGGCTGCGGGGCACGGGGCGGCCACCTGTGGGGCTCGGCGGCACCCTCGTGGCACTGGGAGCGCGATGGAAGGCTCGGTTTGGGCGGAGGCGGGCCGAGACGGCGGCGGCGAGATGGACGGCGGCGAGAGGCTTCGGCCGTGGTGGGGAACGGCGCTACGGCGCGGAAACGAGGGGGAGAAGAGAGGGGAACAGCGGCGGAGCTCACCGCGGACCTCCAGGGCTGCTCGTTGTGGCCGGGGACGCGTTGGAGACGGCGAATCGGAGTCGGCGGTCGACGGCGTCCGAGGAGGAAGACGACGGCGACGGCGGCTACACAGGGCGTCCGGAGGTTCGTGGCATCGACGAGGAGGTGGAGGGGGTTGTGGCGGAGCTCGGAAGCGTGTCGGGGAGGCGAGGGGAGGCCGGTGGCGATGGCTATGGCGAACGGCGGCGACCGACGCGTTCGGACACGGGAGAGAGAGA
>NC_041382.1:309548315-309558372 GCF_002162155.2 Triticum dicoccoides | reverse complement strand
GGGGGGGCTGCGTGGCGTCGTCCGGCGTCCCAGGGCGACGAGGAGGCTCCAGGAAAGCAGGGAGGGAGGTGGCGTGGCGCGGTGGCGCGCGCGCGCGCCGGGCACGCGCCGTCCCCCTGTCGGGGAGGAAGACGACAGAGGAGGGGGGGCAGGTGGGCTGGGCCGCCTGCTGGCTGGGCCGGCCTGCTGCGGCTGGGCTGCACAGGGGGGAGCCCCAGGTAAGCCCCTCCTTCTTTTTATTTTTGTTTTCTAATTTTTCTGACATTGTTTTGATTTAATAAAATACTAAATCAATTTATTACCTTATGCCAATTTTTGCAGGAGCTAGATATATTATTCCAGAGCTCCTTTATAAATGGCATAATTTTTGGACCATATTTCATATATATAGAAATATATTTCCAATGCAAATATTTATCGAATTAACCCAAATGGCCAAAATAAATATCCATGAGCTCCTAAAAATATTGTTTTGATTTTTATCTCTGTCCAATATTTTCAGAGGGCATCATGAGCATTTTCTTGGACCCTTTTGGAGAAATTTTTATTTGGGTCATTTTCAAAAATGATTCTGAGGGTTCCACCAATCCTCATTTAAAATTTAAATGAAATTTAAATATGATGCACAAATGGCTAGCTAGTCTAAGTCATACCAGACTAGGGATGTGACATCCGGGACAGGCCCCAAGATGGGATCTCGTGGATATAGAAAGTTACGGCGGTGGAATTAGGGTTTTGGCTCCGTCTCTGATCGTTTGGGGGTACATGGATATATATAGGAGGAAGGAGTACGTCGGTGGAGCAACAGGGGGCCCACGAGGGTGGAGGGTGCGCCTGGTGGGGGTGGGCGTGCCCCCTACCTCGTGGCCTCCTGTTTCTTTTCTTGACGTAGGGTCCAAGTCTTTCTGGTCTTATTCGTTGAGAAAATCACGTTCCCACAGGTTTCATTCCGTTTGGACTCCGTTTGATATTCCTTTTCTTCGAAACCCTAAAACAGCCAAAAAACAACAATTCTGGGCTGGGCCTCCGGTTAATAGGTTAGTCCCAAAAATAATATAAAAGTGGATAATAAAGCCCAATAATGTTCAAAACAGTAGATAATATAGCATGGAGCAATCAAAAATTATAGATACGTTGGAGACATATCAACCTGCGGCCGCGCGTCGTCGCCGTCCCGTCACCGCTCCGGCCGCCTGGGCGGCGCCATGGCTGGCGGCCTCCCCTGCTCCGGCGCCTTACGGGTCTACCCGCTCTTGGGTAATGCGCCCGCTCGGGTAGTGCCCTGTGCCCGTTAGCGCCCGAACCCGATAGGCCCCTCTAGGCAAGTGACATGGGGGCCCAGCCCTAGAACGTTTTTTAAATTAATTAATTAATTAATTAATTAATTTTGATTAATTAAACTAAATAACTAATTAAACTAATTAATCATGATTAGTTAGTCTAGTCAATGATGAACGGGACCCACACGTCAGTTGACCAGTCAACACCCCTGTTGACTGCTGACGTCATACTGACGTCGGCATGCACTGTTCCGGATAATGTTGAATTAAAAATAATCAAATAAATGCTAAAAATGATTTAAATCTTTTAAAATCAATATAAAATAAACCGTAGCTCGGATGGAAAAACTTTGTACATGAAAGTTGCTCAGAACGACGAGACGAATCCGGATACGCAGCCCGTTCGTCCACCACGCATCCCTAGCATAGCGAACAACAACTTTCCCCCTCCGATTCATCTGTTCGAAAATGCGAAACACCGGGGATATTTTCCCGGATGTTTCCCCCCTTCACCGGTATCACCTCATACCGCGTTAGGGCACCCCTTGCACCGCTACTTGTCAATTCATGCATCGCTATGCATCTGTTTGCATTATATTCATTGTTTCTTCCCCCTCTTCTCTCTGATAGACTACGAGACTGATGTCGCTGCTAGTGCCCCGACCGACTACGCTGTTGACGACCCCTCTTTCTTGCCAGAGCAACCAGGCAAGCCCCCCTGATCACCATATATCGCCTATTCTTCTCTCTACTGCTTGCATTAGAGTAGTGTAGCATGTTACTGCTTTCCGTTCATCCTATTCTGATGCATAGCCTGTCATTGTTGCTATAGTTATTGATACCTTACATGCAATCCTAAATGCTTAGTATAGGATGCTAGTTTATCATCAGTGACCCTACATTATTGTCTGTCTGCCATGCTATACTATCGGGCCGTGATCACTCGGGAGGTGATCACGGGCATATACTTATATACATATTATATGATACTTGTGGTGGCTAAAGTCGGGTCGGCTCGTAGAGTACCCGCGAGTGATTCACGGATTGGGTCCTAAAGGACGTTTGTCCCGACGGCCGTCTGAGTGGATCTTTGTGGCGGAGAGACAGGGCAGGTTGAGGCCACCTAGGAGAGAGGTGGGCCTGGTCCTGGTCAGCGACCGCGGTTATATCAAAATAACACGCTTAACGAGATCTGGGTATTTGATCTGAGTCTGGCCACTGGCCTATATGAACTAACCAACTACGCGGGAACAGTTATGGGCACTCGACGTCGTGGTATCAGCCGAAGCCTTCGTGACATCAGCGACTCAGCGGCACGTGCCGGGTTGGACTGCGTAACGCAAGTTCCTTTGTAATGGAGGTTGCTAGGTCTGCTCACCGGCCGCGTATGCAATGTGCAGGTGTGCAATGGGCGATGGGCCCGGACCCCTGCGCCATATGATTTAGACCGGTGTGCTGACCTCTCTGTTGTGCCTAAGTCGGGCTGCGACGTGTTGATCTTCCGAGGCCGGGCATGACCCAGAAAAGTGTGTCTGGACAAAGGGGATCGAGTGTGTTGGGAAATGTGGTGTTCCCCTGCAGGGAAGTTGATCTATTCGAATAGCCATGTCCCTCGGTAAAAGGATGACCCGAAGTTGTACCTTGACCTTATGGCAACTAGAACTGGATACTTAATAAAGCACACCCTTCCAAGTGTCAGATACAACCAGTGATCGCTCTCTCACAGGGAGAAGAGGGGAGGATCACAGGGTAGGAGTATGCTATGCGATGTTACTTGGTGAACTTACCATCTACTCTCTTCTACATGCTGCAAGATGGAGATTGCCAGAAGCGTAGTCTTCGATAGGACTAGCTATCCCCCTCTTATTCTAGCATTCTGCAGTTCAGTCCACATATACTGCCCCTTTTATTTGATACCAATGCATATGTAGTGTAGCTCCTTGCTTGCGAGTACTTTGGATGAGTACTCACGGTTGCTTGGCTCCCCCTTTTCCCTCTTTCTATACCTGATTGTTGCGACCAGACGTTGGAATCCAGGAGCAAGACGCCACCGTTGACGACGACTCCTACTACACTGGAGGTGCCTACTACTATGTGCAGGCCGCTGACGACGACCAGGAGTAGTTCGGGAGGATCCCAGGCAGGAGGCCTGCGCCTCTTCCAATCTGTATCCCGTTTGTGCTAGCCTTCTTAAGGCAAACTTGTTTATCTTATGTCTGTACTCAGATACTGTTGCTTCCGCTGACTCGTCTATGATCGAGCTCTTGTATTTGAGCCCTCGAGGCCCCTGGCTTGTAATATGATGCTTGTATGACTTATTTTATTTGTAGAGTTGTGTTGTGATATCTTCCCGTGAGCCCCTGATCTTGATCGTACACGTTTGCGTGTATGATTAGTGTACGGTCAAATCGAGGGCGTCACAAGTTGGTATCAGAGCCGACTGCCTATAGGAATCCCCCTTCCACACTCCTTGGCCGAAGTCGAGTCTAGACATTACAAAACTTTTTACTAACAGGTTGTGTGTCTTACGGGCCCACGTCGCCATTTGGGTGGTATTAGGATCTTTTACTCCTCGATCTTTACTCTGGGACTCTGAACTCTCTTCTACTTGGTTTAAACGAATTTACTAACTCTAACATTAGGATCGTGTGACCACGTTCACCCCAAAGTTGGATAAGCCCTAGTTATTCCTTAGAGTAGTATATTGAACATTATCCACACTGTCATTTGACTCCTTTGAAACATCTTTGTTTTCAGATGGAACCCATGAGACAGGTCCTGTGCCACACGACGGCCATTGGTGCCTCAGGATCACCTGCTGTGTTGGTTGAGATGATTGCCTATCTGGGTTATCGCTGGCACCCTGAGTACACCGTCTACGAGGAGTACCGGGACTTTAGCCAAGAGTAGTACCGGGCCATGGTCCACCTCTACTCTCGGGAGTATGACTCCACTACCGTGTTGCACACTGCTCATGGTGTTGGAATGACTATCAACATGGCGGTCCACGATGCTGCTTATCCTGCTCTGACACGTCTTCGTGGAGAGTATTGGGAGTTGGATACCTCCCCTTTCAGGCACATTGCTATCACATCCGATGTTGGTGCGGAGGGGTACTACACTACTGCCTACTCCACTGTCACCTGAGAGCCCTTCTACCATCAGAACCTGGTTCTGCATGCTGATGGGCTGGATAGAGCTAACTGAGCTCTTCGCCACGAGTTGTACACCACCCATCAACACTTGTATTGTGCTCTGACGCTGTTGCACCCCCTTGTCCGATCTGGTGATCTGTCGCGTTCTGAGATCTACCCTACCAGGACCGTGATGCCCCAGGGTGTCGGCTGGCCAGATGTGGGAGGCTACTCTCCCGCACTTGGTCCTCTTCTACCACCCGCACGTTGGATTCTGCACCAGAGTATCCGCAGACCCCAGTCTACTGACGCGGAGGACTTCCCGTCACGTCACTACCAGTTGTCAGGCTACATCTACCTCCACAGTTCCTCCTGGGACTGATGTAGTCTTGCTTATTAGTATTAGATGCATTCGCCGCGAGCCTGCGTGCCGCCTATGATGTCTTTAGTCTATGTACTGAACTCGATGTACTGAACTCTATGCATGATACCTTTTGTAAGATATGCCAACTACTATGTAGTATCCATCATGTTCCTTTCATTACGCATGCTTCATCATGAATGATGTTTGTCTTTGCAAATTCCTCAATGCTGAACTACCCCTGTTATATTTTAGCAGGATGGTTAGACCAGGTGGTCGTGGTCGTGGTGGCCATGCCCCACCACCGCCTGAGTACATGGCTGGTATGATGCAACAGTTTGAGCTGAATTGCCAGTTTATGGAGAATATTATGGCTCAGTTTCCTCGCCCCAATATGAACCAGCAGCCAGCCCAAGTGACTCTGCAGGATTTCATGCGCCTCAACCCAACTGTGTACCGCAGCTCAACTCAGCCTCTGGATGCCGATGACTGGCTCCGTGACATCACCTATGAGATGGAATCTGCTGATGTAGCCCCTGCCAGCTATGTCACCTTTGCTTCCTTCTTCCTGAAAGGACCCGCTGGTCAATGATGGGACAGCCACAGGCATACTCTGCCGGTAGGAACAATCATCACCTAGCTAGACTTCCAAGTTGCTTTCTGTGCCCGCTTCATTCCTCAGGGAGTCATGGACCGGAAGAAGCGCGAGTTTCGCAACCTCACCCAAGGCAACAAAACTGTGGAAGCTTATCAGCGGGAGTTTCTGGACTTGTCCCGCTATGCTGAAGAAGACGTTGCAACTGATGCACGCAGACATGAGAAGTTCCGTGATGGCCTTCAAGCTGACATCAAGCTCAAACTTCTAGTGCATGACTTTGCTGATTTCGCCACCTTGGTGAACAAGGCCATCAATGTCGAAACTGGTCTGCAGGAACACCAGAGCTCTCACAGGCACAACCGTGACACGGGCTCATCTTCGGGGCTGTCCTCGCAGAAGTGTAGGATATGGATTCCCAACAGCATGTACCAGCCAACTGCACCCGCACCAAGACAGTCCTATGCTGCACCGCGTCTGCCTCCCCCACCAACTAGGCAGGCGAGACTTCCAGCTCCACCACCCCGAGCTCCTATTCCCACTCCCAATAATGGTCTATGCTACAAGTGTGGTCAACCAGGTCACCTCGCCAGGAACTGCTTTCAGAACCAGAATCAACTAGCCCTTCCCGCAGTTGGCCGTGGAAGCAACCATCCCCGCAACACCAATGCCAGGTCTTATGGCCGTGTTCATGCCAACCACGTTGATCTCAATGAAGCTCAAGACCAGCCTGCTACTGTGATGGGTACACTCCTCGTAAATTCAGTACCTGCATCTATTTTATTCGATTCAGGAGCATCGCATTCATTCATGTAAGAAGATTTTGCATACAAGCACGGCGTTAGATGTGAGGAGATGAACACTTCGGTAGTGGTAAAAAACCCCGTGGGACAATGTCAAACCTCCATGGTTGGCATCGACATCCCCGTGGAAATCGAAGGGATGGAATTCTATGCCTCCCTCATTATCCTAAAGTCGTCTAACATCGACCTCATTCTAGGGATGGATTGGTTGAAAGCGCATACTGCTTCTATAGTTTGCGCCACTAAGACCGTCCATCTGCTACACCCTTTCGATGAAATAGTTACTTACCACGCTCATCTGGTTCAAAATGCCGAGGCACGGCTTTATGCCTTGATTGCATTGAACGCTACACCACTCGAGGGCATTGAAAACATTCTCGTCGTTCGCGAATTCCAAGACGTCTTTCTGGAAGAACTTCCAGGGATTCCCCCTGCTAGAGCTGTCGAATTCATCATCAACTTGAAACCAGGCACAACCCCTATAGCCAAACGACCCTACAAAATGCCGCCGCATGAACTCATTGAGCTTAAGGAGGAAATCGACAAATCTCTTAGCAAAGGTTTCATTCACCCTAGTTGCTCTCCTTGGGGAGCACCTTCTCTCTTTTATAAGAAGAAGGATGGGACAAACCGATTGGTCCAAGATTATCGACCTATTAACCAAGCCACTATTCAGAACAAATATCCCCTCCCTCGGATCAATGATCTTTATGATCAACTAGCTGGTTCATCAGTGTTCTCCAAACTCGACTTGAGGTTGGGTTACCACCAGATCCATGTTCGTGAAGAGGATATCCCAAAGACCGCCTTCGTGACTCAATATGGATCATACGAGTACACCGTCATGTCATTCGGCTTAACGAATGCTCCTGCCACCTTCTCTCGTCTGATGAACTATATATTCATGGATTACCTCGACAAGTTCATCGTGGTTTACCTGGATGATATCCTTGTATCTTCCAAGAACAAAGAAGAACATGCTGAACATCTTCGTCTTGTGCTGGAAAAGCTTCGAGAGCATCAACTCTACGCTAAGTATTCCAAGTGTGAATTCTGTCTCCCCGAAGTAACCTATCTTGGGCATGTCATCTCCAAGGATGGTATTGCCGTCAACCCTGAACGAGTCCAGGCTATTCTCGATCGGACTCCTCCAGAGAATGTCAAGCAAGTCAGAAGTTTTCTCCGACTCGCCAGCTATTACCGTCGATTTGTCGAGAACTTCTCTAAGATCGCCAGGCCTCTGACTAACCTGTTGCATAAGGGCGTCAAGTTCCAATGGACAGACAAATGCCAGGAAAGTTTCCAGGCACTCAAAGACAAGTTGACTTCTGCCCTAGTGCTTGCTCCACCTGATACTATGAAGGACTTCGTCATTTACTATGACGCTTCCCATCAATGGTTAGGCTGTGTCCTAATGCAAGAGCGCAGAGTGATTGCTTATGCCTCTCGTCAACTGCGCCCTCACAAAGAAAACTACCCAGTTCACGACCTTGAGCTTGCTGCTGTCATTCATGCTCTAAAGCAGTGGCGACATTACCTTCTCGGTAATCGTTGCGAGATCTTCACCGACCACCAAAGTCTGAAGTATCTGTTTACTCAGCCAGACCTAAACCTCCATCAGCAGAGATGGATGGAGACTGTTGCGGACTTTGACATGGGTATATCCTATACCCTAGGCAAGGCTAATGTAATGGCTGATGCCTTGAGCCGCAAGTCCTACTGCAACCACCTCCAGGTTCACAAGGTTCATCACTCGCTTGTTGAAGAATTCAGAAAGCTGAACCTCCATATTGTCCCCCCTGGTGCCCTCGCTCCCCCTCCTAAGGAGTTTCACAAGATGAACCTCCGTGTTGTTTCCCAGGGTTCCCTCAATACCCTGGCTATCGAACCAGATCTCTTGGACTCCATCAAGAGAATTCAGGGATATGACTCTCAAGCCCACAAGATTAAGCACTACCTCATAGAAGGCAAGCCCTCCTTCTTCACTATTGTTGATGATGGCACCTTGTACTTCAAGGGCCACCTAGTGGTGCCATGTTCAGAGAAAAACCATGATATGACACAGGAGGTTATGAAAGAAGATCATGATACGCCTTTGTCTATTCATCCCGGTAGTACAAAGATGTACCACGACATCCGTCAGAGATTCTGGTGGTCTAATATGAAGCAAGACATTGCTCGTTATGTTGCTAAGTGTGACGTTTGCCGTCGTATCAATGCTGAGCATCAAAGGCCTGCTGGAACTCTGCGACCTATCTCTATTCCTGAATGGAAATGGGACCATGTTGAAATGAACTTCATCACTGTATTTCCCAAATCGCAGAAAGGCAATGATGCTATTCTTGTCTTCATTGACCCGCTTTCTTAAGTTGCACATTTTCTGGCGGTCAAAGAAACAATCACTGTTAGTCAGCTTGCAACTCTCTACATGTCCAGAATTGTTTCACTTCACGGTATTCCACTGGTTATCAGTTCGGACCGTGGCAGCTTGTTCACTTCAAGATTCTGGGCAAGTTTCCAAGAAGCTATGGGAACTCATCTGTCGTTCAGTATGTCGTTTCATCCTCAGTCGCAAGGACAAGTTGAACGTGTCAACCAAGTTCTTGAAGACATACTTCGAGCTTGTGTAATTTCCTTCGGCAAGAAATGGGAGGAGTCTCTTCCATATGCCGTGTTCTCTTATAATAATAGCTATCAAGCTAGTCTGAAGATGGCCCCCTTCGAAGTGTTATATGGACGAAAGTGTCGGACCCCTCTGAACTGGTCAGAAACTGGGGAACCTCCACTCTTCGGTCGGGATATTATCCAACAGGCTGAAGAACAAGTCCGCATTATTCGTGAGAATCTTAAGACCGCTCAGTCACGTCAAAAAAGTCAGTATGACCGTCATCACAAAGACATGGTCTATCAACCTGGCGAAAAGGCTTATCTTCGAGTTACACCAATGAAGGGTGCTCACCGCTTCGGGATCAAGGGCAAGCTAGCTCCTCGCTATATTGGCCCATTCACTATTCTTGAAAGGCGTGGAAAAGTGGCATATTAATTGGGGCTCCCGTCGAACCTTTCTCAGGTTCATGATGTGTTCCACGTGTCACAGCTCCGTAGTGGATCATGAAGTGCTCGAATTGCAACAGGACCTCTCTTATAAAGAGCATCCGGTCAGCATTCTCGACCAAGCTAAACGCCACACACGTCAGAAGGCGGTCAAATTCCACAAGGTCCAGTGGTCGCATCACTCTGAAGATGAAACCACTTGGGAACGCGAGGACCGCCTGCGTGATGAATACCCCGCACTGTTTCCCTCTACCTCCTAAAATCTCGGGACGAGATTTCTTGTAGTGGAGGAGTTTTGTAATGCACGGATAATCATGCTACAGTAATCCCTCATTAATGGTGTCACATCACCCCAGTTACTGTTGCTAATCTCGCGTTGGATCAAAACTTTTCAAATTCAAAAGTTTAAATAAATGTCAGACATCAAACTTTTCAAAAGTTAAAACAAAATTGTTCGGGAGGTGCCATATTTTGCATATGTAAATATGGTGTAATAAACACATTTTTATAAAATGGCTAAATAATTTAAATAGAAATAAAAACAGAAAAGAAAACTAACAAAAAAAGAAATGGAAGAAACCCCCCTCCCCCTGGGCCGAATGGCCCAGCTGGCCAGCAGGCCACCAGGCCGCCCAACTGGCCCAGCCGGCCGGCCCACACCCTCCTCCATATCCCCCACTTGGGGAAAACCCCTAACCGACACCCCCACGACCCCCACTCACTCCTCCCACTCTCCCCCCGATTGGATCGGGGGCTCAATCCGCCCCGACCCCATCGCCTCGTCGCCGCGCCGACGCCGTCTGGAGCCCGCGCAGCCGCCCGGACCTCGC
>NC_041382.1:309524972-309547786 GCF_002162155.2 Triticum dicoccoides | reverse complement strand
ATCCCGTGCTCTCGCCACGGCTCGCGCCCCCCTCCCCCGCCGGCGCCCTTTGCCTCCATCGCGCCATGGCCGCCCCGCACCTTGCGCCCGCTTGCAGTGTGCCTCGTGCACATCTCCCCTCTGCTCGCTGCTGCTCCGGCGGGGCTCTGCCCGCGCAGCCGCCCAGTCCGGCCCTAACCACGCACCCGTGTCCGACGAACCAACCATGGCGACCCCCCCGCCTTGCGCCCCACCTCGTCGTCTCGCCGCTCCACCACTTCCCGCAGCTGCTACTGCCCATCGGCCGCGCGTGGTCGCCGTCCCGTCGCTGCTCTGGCCGCCTGGGCGGCGCCGTGGCCGGCGGCCTCCCCTGCTCCGGCACCTTACGGGTCTGCCCGCTCCTGGGCAATGCTCCCGCTTGGGCAGTTCCCTGTGCCCGTTAGCTCCTGAACCCGATATGCCCCTCGAGGCCAATGAGATGGGGGCCCAACCTCAGAACATTTTTTTAAAATTAATTAATTAAAAAATAAAATTAATTAATTAAAGAATTAATTAACTTAATTAATTTTGATTAATTAAACTAAACAACTAATTAAAATAATTAATCATGATTAGTTAGTCTAGTCAATGACGAACGGGACCCACACGTCAGTTGAACAGTCAACACCCCTGTTGACTGCTGACGTCATGCTGACGACAGCATGCACTGTTCTGCATAATGTTGAATTAAAAATAATTAAATAAATGCTAAAAATGATTTAAATCTTTTAAAATCAATATAAAATAAACCGTAGCTCGGATGGGAAAACTTTGTACATGAAAGTTGCTCAGAACGATGAGACGAATCCGGATACACAGCCCGTTCGTTCGCCACGCATCCCTAGCATAGAGAACACGCAACTTTCCCCTCTGATTCATCTGTCCGAAAACGTGAAACACGGGGGTTATTTTCCAGGATGTTTCCCCCCTTCACCGGTATCACCTCATACCGCGTTAGGGCAGCCCTAGCACCGCTACTTGTCATGTCATGCATCGCTATGCATCTATTTGCAATATATTCATTGTTTCTTCCCCCTCTTCTCTCCGATAGACTACGAGACTGACGCTGCTGCTGGTGCCCCGATCGACTACGCTGTTGACGACCCCTCTTTCTTGCCAGAGCAACCAGGCAAGCCCCCCCCCCTTGATCACCAGATATCGCCTATTCTTCTCTCTACTGCTTGCATTAGAGTAGTGTAGCATGTTACTGCTTTCCGTTTATCCTATTCTGATGCATAGCCTATCATTGTTGCTACAGTTATTGATACCTTACCTGCAATCCTAAATGCTTAGTATAGGATGCTAGTTTATCATCAGCGGCCCTACATTCTTGTCTGTCTGCCATGCTATACTATCGGGCCGTGGTCACTCGGGAGGTGATCACGGGCATATACTTATATACATATTATATGATACTTGTGGTGACTAATGTCGGGTCAGCTCGTAGAGTACCCGTGAGTGATTCATGGATTGGGTCCGAAAGGACGTTTGTCCCGAAGGCCCTCTGAGTAGATCCTTGTGGTGGAGCGACAGGGCAGGTTGAGACCGGCTAGGAGAGAGGTGAGTTTGGCCCTGGACGGAGACCGTAGTTATATCAAAATAACACGCTTAACGAGATCTGGGTTTTTGATCTGAGTCTGGCCACTGGCCTATACGCGCTAACCAACTACGTGGGAACAGTTATGGGCACTCGACGTCGTGCTATCAGCCGAAGCCTTCGTGATGTCAGCGACTAAGAGGCACGCACCGGGTTGGACCGCGTTACGCAACTTCCTTTGTAATGGAGGTTGCTAGGTCTACTCACCGGCCGCGTACGCAATGTGCAGGTGTGCAATGGGCGATGGACCCAGACCCCTGTGCCATAGGATTTAGACCGGCGTGCTGACCTCTCTGTTGTGCCTAAGTAGGGCTGCGGCGTGTTGATCTTCCGAGGCCGGGCATGACCCAGAAAAGTGTGTCCAGACAAAGGGGATTGAGTGTGTTGGGAAATGTGGTGCACCCCTGCAGGGAAGTTGATCTATTCGAATAGCCATGTCCCTCGGTAAAAGGACGACCCGGAGTTGTACCTTGACCTTATGACAACTAGAACTGGATACTTAATAAAACACACCCTTCCAAGTGCCAGATACAACCGGTGATCGCTCTCTCATGGGGCGATGAGGGGAGGATCACCGGGTAGGAGTATTCTATGCGATGTTACCTGGTGAACTTACCATCTACTCTCTTCTACATGCTGCAAGATGGAGGTTGCCAGAAGCGTAGTCTTCGATAGGACTAGCTATCCCCCTCTTATTCTAGCATTCTACAGTTCAGTCCACATATACTACCCCTTTTATTTGATACCAATGCATATGTAGTGTAGCTCCTTGCTTGCGAGTACTTTGGATGAGTACTCACGGTTGCTTTGCTCCCCCTTTTCCCCCTTTCTATACTCGATTGTTGCGACCAGACGTTGGAGTCCAGGAGCAAGACACCACCGTTGAAGACGACTCCTACTACACTGGAGGTGCCTACTACTACGTGTAGGCCGCTGACAACGACCAGGAGTAGTTCAGGAGGATCCCAGGAAGGAGGCCTGCGCCTCTTTCGATCTGTATCCCAGTTTGTGCTAGCCTTCTTAAGGCTAACTTGTTTATCTTATGTTTGTACTCAGATATTGTTGCTTTCGCCGACTCGTCTATGATCAAGCTCTTGTATTCGAGCCCTCGAGGTCCCTGGCTTGTAATATGATGCTTGTATGACTTATTTTATTTGTAGAGTTGTGTTGTGATATCTTCCCGTGAGTCCCTGATCTTGATCATACACGTTTACGTGTATGATTAGTGTATGTTCAAATTGAGGGCGTCACAGTTATCGAGGAGTGCAATCCACTCCACCTTCAACCTCACTCGGATACCCCAATTCCATTCGACGAAGAGAATGAGTCACTCGACGATACAAGAAATCACTAGGAGTAGAGAAGTCCTAACGTCACTCAGGATGGCTACGGTCAGGCAATCACTCTGTAGACTGAAAGATCATTTACACTCCTTTATTGCTGGCGTTATCAGTAACGCTTTGTCTTAATGTACATTGAACCCTTTGTAACGTGGGCTGGCTACGGTCCTATCGCACTCTATATAAGCTACCCCCTCCACTGGCACAAGGGTTCGCAACCCCTGTAACTCTCACGCATAAACCAGTCGACCAAGCCTCCGGGCACCGAGACGTAGGGTTGTTACTTCCTTTGGGAAGGGCCTGAACTCATAAATCTTACGTGCATAACCTTGCCGTACCTAGGATCTTGCCTCCTCCTACATACCGCCTATTCTACTGTCAGACTTACTCCCACGACAGTTGGCGCCCACCATGGGGCAGGTATCTTAGCGACTTCCGGTGAGGTTGCAATTTTCACGATCACCATCATCATGGTTTCCAGCGGCGATTTGGCTGAGGGCTGCGAGATCCGTCTCGACACACTCGTTTTCATCGTCGACGACTCCGCCTGGCTCCAGGAAGCCCCCCTCGACGTCGAGACGCTCCTCATCTGCGGGGCGACGCACTTTCGCACATGTGTCCGCGGCGTCCTTCTGCGGCAGCCGTTGACCCAGTATCAGTCGGCTCCCGCTGCTCATCGTCGCAAGCGATCTGGTCGATCATGGCTTCAGCGATGGGTAAATCTTGCGGTGGCGCGTCAGTTGGCCACTCCTCAAGTCGCGGCAATCGAGCCCGACGAATCTCTCTACGGACTATTCGACTGGTTCCGTCGAGACTCTATCCGAGTGCGACAGCAGCGACCCTGCGGTGGAAGTCCTGATGGTCGACATGCCGTGCAGCCCTCCAGGTTTCTGTCGTGGCGACGGTAGAGATGGCGATGGCGGTTCATTGCACGGTCATGAGGAATATCGTCCCGAAGCCCTCACTTCGTAGCAGAGGGACGAGCTGCACCGTCGCCATGTGGAGGCACTCCACACTCCCATCATCGGAGAGACCTCCGAGGCTCGGGCTTAGGAGTATGTGCGCCTGGCCACTTTGGCCGAGCGCGCGCGGCTGGAGAACCTTCAACATTCACTCGACGAACATGCAGGCGGAAACAACTGTCATTGTCAGCTGAATCAACCTCTGATAGTGATAGTTGTTTCCGCCTGCACCCCAGGTATACCGCACTCCGATCCAGAATTTTACAGCTGCAGCCCGTATAGCAAAGTTGATTCAACCATCCCAATCAGAGGTTGGAAGAGGTTTGATGCAGATCCGAGCACTGCTCCAGGTAGCAGGAGAACAAAACACAACCGTTTCTCAGTCTCGCAACAGGATCCATAGCAGATCCATGGTGGCGGACACAGTCCAGTCGGCTCACAACCCAAGATCGCTTCTATGTGTGAGGGTCGTGGACACCGCCAAGAGCAGTACCTGGGTCGGAACCACGAGCAGTATGATGATCGGCTCGCCCGTGATAACCGTCGTCGAGTGCCTATGCCCCCTCCGAGGGGCGGATCATACGTGCCCTGGTAGTATGATGACAGGCGCCCGTATAGCGATGAGCGTAGGGTTCCAGTCGACCCAAGAGAGCCTGGATTTGATGTGAGGTCAATTCTTGTACAAGGTTTGGTCGACAGGAACCGAGCACAGAGAGAAGGGCTGGATAGAGACCGTCCGGCTGGCAGCAGAGTACATGTCTTTGGACCTGAATGCTTCAGCAGAGCCATCAAAACCGCTAAGACCCCTCCAAACTTTAGGTTGGCAACAGGAGTGAGCAAGTTCACCGGTGAGTCTAAGCCGGACACTTGGCTGGAAGATTATCGAGTGGTCGTGTAGATTGGCGGTGGCAATGACGATGTAGCCATGAAACATCTCCCCTTGATGTTGGAGGGTTCGGCCAGAGCTTGGTTGAATCAATTGGCTCCTGGTAGTATATTCAGTTGGGAAGAGTTGGCCCGAGTGTTTGTCAAGACGTTTAAAGGCACTTGCAAATAGCCTGCAGGGTTGACTGAATTGCATCATTGTGTGAAGAAACTGAATAAAACTTTGAGGTATTACATCCAGAGGTGGACCACTTTGCATCACACAGTGGAAAATGTGTCACCGCACCAGGCTGTTTGCGCCTTCAAGGAGGGTGTTCGGTACAGAGAGCTTAACCTGAAATTCGGTCAGACAGGAGATATGACTCTGACTTGAATGATGGAGATAGCCACTCGGTACACTAACGGTGAAGAAGAAGACCGACTATGCAGTGGCAAGAACAAACCAGTCGCCCAGGACACCGGAGGAGGGAATTCCAGTCGGAAGCAAAAGCGCAAAGCCGAACACGCAGGCCCTGGTGAGGCCACAGTTGTGACCCAAGGAAAGTTCAAAGGAAAACCTAAGGGTCCATGGATACCTAAGAAAGTGAAGGATCAAGCAGGAAATGATGTGCTAGATTTGTCTTGTCATATACACACTAAGGAGGATGAAGAGGGAAACCTGATTTACCCCAAGCATACCACTCAACAGTGCCGACTCCTAATTCAGAGCTTCCGAGAGGGTTAGCCCAGCGAGAAAGAAAAGGAATCTGATAAGGATGAAGACAAAGAAGGGGACGATGGTTACCCTAGTGTCAATGCCACTCTAGTGATTTTTGCTGACCTCGAGAGCAAAAGTTGACTGAAAGTTATCAACAGAGAAGTGAACATGGTCGCTCCGGTGACAACGACATATCTGAAGTGGTCCAAGACTCCTATCACATTCGACCAGTCCGATCACCCAGCACATGTTGCTACCCACGGGTGGCAAGCGTTGGTGGTCGACCCAATCGTTGGAGGCACTCGATTGACTAATGTTCTGATGGATGGTGGAAGTGGTCTAAATATTTTGTATGCTGAGACCCTTCGAGGGATGGGCATTCCGATGTCCAAACTCACCGAGAGCAACATGCGTTTCCACGGAGTCATTCCGGGGAAGAAGGCTGATTCACTCGGCCAGATCACCCTGGATGTGTTTTTGGTGATTCCAAAAATTACCGCTGGGAAAAGTTGACATTTGAGGTCGTGGACTTTCATAGTGCCTACCATGCTATTCTGGGCAGGACTGCACATGCTTGTTTCATGGCTCGGCCATGTTACATGTACCTCAAATTGAAGATGCCTGGTCCTAGAGGTGTGATTACAGTCACTGGTAAATGGCAGAGAGCATAAGAACACCTCCATAAAGGTTCAAAAATTACCGATGAGCAGATGGCAGCAGTAGAGATGGAAGAGTACAAAAAGATTGCCGACCCAACTGATTAGTTCCGCACTAAGAAGCCTGCTTCAGAATCTGCATTTCAGTCCTCCCGTGAAACAAAACCCGTACACATTCATCCTACTGACCCCAATGCTGCCCTGACTCATATATCAACGACACTCGACAGCAAATAGGAAGAAGCGCTCGTCCAGTTCCTCCATGAGAACTGGGACATCTTCGCTTGGAAACCGTCTGACATGCCAGGTGTACCTAGGGAGCTGGTTGAGCACCGTTTGCGAGTCGACCCAAAAGTAAAACCGGTCAAGGAGTATCTCCGTCGGTCCGCCGTGGAGAAAAGGAAGGCCATTGGCGAGGAAGTGGCTCGGCTTCTGGCAGCTGAGTTCCAAGAGATATACCACTTCGAGTGGCTCGCCAATGTCATCATGGTCCCCAAGAAAGATGATTCAGTTGCATGTGCATCGACTTCAAACACATCAATCAGGCCTGCCCAAAAGATCATTTTCCTCTCCCCCGAATTGACCAGATTATCGACTCAACTGCGGGGTGTGAGCGTTTATCCTTTTTGGATGTGTATTCTGAGTACCATCAGATCCGACTGTATAGACCCGACAAAATAAAAACTGCCTTCATCACCCCATTCAGGTGTTTTTGCTATGTTACCATGCCTTTTGGTCTCAAAAATGCTGGCGCCACATTCATGTGCATGATTCAGAAGTGCTTGCTCACTCAAATCAGTCGTAATGTGGAAGCATACATGGATGACATTGTGGTTAAGTCTGTCGGCGTTCTGGGAACGGGGGTCCCCAGACTTGCCTGCCTGCGGCCTGCGGCGTGGCTCAAAGGGGGGCCCAGCACGGCCCATCTTCACCAACACAGACCCAAGACCCTCGCGAGGGGCCGAGCCTCGCGGGGCGGACGACGCGGAGCTTCCTCGGGCACGACCTCATCAGGCTGGCAAGCAAGGAGGCGGAGAGATCAAGGCGGGGTACCTCACGAGGTGCCCGTGACGCAAGCCATGAGGACCAAAGGCGCCAGGCGGGCGCCAGCCCGCGCAGCGTCCTCCTTTCCTCTTTGGTGCAAAGGGAGCAAGCGCAGCCACAGAGTACCGAGGCATCAGGCAAAGGTTGCCATTTCGGTGCAACAAGACCAAGACCAGGAGGACTGCAAGATGGAGGTCATTGTGGAGCCCAAGACGGCGTCACCACCAGAGCTTTGTGCAGGCGAAGACTACTTTTGTCAGGATAGCTGGTACTAGTTGTCCCCCTTCAAATTAGCCCGCCATTTTTGGCTCCCTTCCCGCTCGATATTTGGGAAGAGGACCAGGGCCTCTATAAATAGGACCAACCACCCACAGAACAAGGGGAGAAAAGATAGAGGAACGAAGGACGGAGGACGATGGGGGGGAAGAGGAAAAGGACGAGAAAGGGAAAGAAAGAGAGAGAGAAGGGTGACTGAACTCCTCCCAGCAGTTCATCGCCCCAGCCAAGAGCAGACCCTCGCGAGGCTGTTCTTCCTTGTATTGTTCATCATCATCAGCCCAAGAGGCAATCCACCACCACACTGGAGTAGGGTATTACACCACAATGGTGGCCCGAACAGTATAAACCCTGTGTCATTCGTGTTGTTCTTTCCATTGCTTAGATCTTAGCGAGGCGGAGGGGAGCAGGTAGGTAGGAGGCGAAATCTCCGCGCGCACCCCAGTGTTCGAACCTCAAGGGTCTGCCGGAACCCGAAATCCGACATTTGGCGCGCCAGGTAGGGGTGCGCCGGAATTCGTCTTCCACCGCCCCGTTCTCCTCCGACCATCGCGCACATGTCTGACGCTCGTCGGGCCCGCGCCGAGCGCCGGGCCGCTCTCGCTTCCCGCGTCGCCCAGACGGCTCCTATTGGTGGGCGTCCTCGCCGTTCCCCATCACCTGCCGTCAACACCGCCACCGGCCCGGCGGGGGACGAGCAGCAAGCATCGTCTCAGCATCCGTCCGTGCGGCAAGACGGCCGCACCGCTACTCCCTCGCTCACCCCAGCTGGTTCTCCGTCCCACGCGCTCCGCGCACCCATGGAGGCTCGAGCTGCGCTCATCACAGCAAACGAGCTCCTGCGCTACCGTCCCGTCGACGACGTCTACGAAAAATGGCTCGACCGCGTCGCCGAGCTCGTCCGCACCGCAGGGGGCTCTCCTGCGCCGTCCACTCCGCTGCATCGCACCCCGCCCCGCGCGGGCAACGAAGCTCCGGCGGCGCCCCGGCCGCCTCCTCCACAAGAAGGCGCCATGGCTCCAAGTCGCGCGGCCCCTGGGCAGAACCCGCTCCGTTAGGTGCCAGCGCGACAAGAGCAGAGCTGCCAAGAAGTCCCTCGCCTGCAAGAAGCTGCCCGGGCGCTCCCTGCTCCAGCACGTCGCGACCATGCTCCTGCTCCCGCACGTCAAGACCCAGCCGCAGCGCGTGGGGACATGCAGGACCAAGCTCTCCGTCACCCAAGGCCTCCCGTGGCCACAGCTGCCGTGCCTTCACCACTGAGCTATGCAGTGTCGTGTGGCCCGTCAAGTTCAAGCCGGACCTGCCTCCTCGTTACGACGGCACGGCTGACCCTGCGGAGTTCCTCCAGCTCTACGAGCTGGGCATCGAAGCTGCCAACGGAGACGAGAAGGTCATGGCGAACTGGTTTCCCATGGCGCTCAAGGATGGGGCCCGCACCTGGCTCCTTAACCTGGCTCCAGGCACGATCTCCTCCTGGGACGAGATGCGCACCCGCTTCATCGCCAACTTCCAAGGCACTCGCGACTGGCCACCCACCGTGAGCGACATGCGCCGCATCAAGCAACAACCCGAGGAGACCCTGCAGAAGTACATCCAGCGCTTCAACAACGCACGCCTCAAGATTCCCAAGGTGACTGAGGAGGCCATCATCTCAGCCTTCTCCGACGGCGTGCGTGACGTCAAGATGAAGGAGGAGCTGGCGATGCATGAAGACCTGTGCACTTCCTTGGAGCTGTTCAACTTGGCGACCAAGTGCGCCAGGGCTGAGGAAGGGTGTCTCTCCCTCCTCGAGCTGCTTGCCGCAGACCCAGAAGAGAAGAAGCCCAAGGCCAAGGACGTGAAGCGCAAGGGGGCTGCCGTGCTCGCGGCAGAACCAGACACCAAGCGGGGAAGAGATCAGCCCGAACCTTCCAAAGGCAGCCGATACTGTGTGTACCACGACCTCCACACCCACAACACCAACGAATGTCAAGAGCTTCGAGCCGTGCGAGAAGGAAGGATCGGCCGTCGCCCCGACCGCGGCGACCGGGGCTACGGTCGAGGAGGAGGAAGGAACGCAGGACGCTGGGAAGACCATGGCCCGCGCCAAGGGTGGCGCGATCAACCTCGCGAGGATCGCTGGCAAGACCCGCCTCGCGAGGGAGACTGGAGGGATCAGCCTCGTGAGGATCGCCCGCATGGCAACGCAGGCCTCCCTCCGCTGCCGCCGCAGCCAAGGAGAAATGAGGACCGCCACCAAGACGAGGGGGCTGGGGGCTTCCAGGAGCCGCACCCGATCGCCTGCATCCTGGGCGGGGCTCAGGCCCCTGCCTCTCAACGCATCTTCAAGCAGTTCGCCCGCGAAGTGAATGCAGTCCTCCACAGGCTTGAAGCCACGCACCCTCTCAGGTGGTCAGCGTGCGTCATCACGTTCAGCTCAGCAGATCAGTTCAAGTGTGCGGCTACAGCCGGAGTCCTCTCGATGCTTTGTTCCCCGATCATCAGCAACGTGGTGGTCACCAGGACCCTCATCGATGGCGGGGCAGGGCTCAACATCCTGTCCGTGGAAACATTCAACAATCTCCAAGTGCCCTACAGCCAGCTTCAGCCAACCAAGCCCTTCTCCGGAATCACCGACGGCTCCACGGTCCCGATTGGGCAGGTCCGCATCCCTGTCACCTTTGGGGCACGCGACAACTACCGCACCAAGCACATCGACTTCGATGTCGCTCACATTCGCCTGCTGTACAACGCCATCCTTGGGTACCCAGCGCTGGCCAAGTTCATGGCCGTAACTCACCACGGCTACAACGTCCTCAAGATGCCAGGAAGTGGCGGAGTCATCATGGTGCCCTGTGAAGAGAAGGACGCGGTGTGTTCCCTGGAACAAGCCTTTCAGGCCGCGTCACTGGAAGACCCAGATCACGGAAGCAGGAGGCTTCCCGAGACCGCCCCCAAGAAGAAGAAAACATTGCCCGGCCCGGCCCCTCAGGAGGCAGGCCCCTCTGGGCCCGTGCCTGCCCAGGGGGAACCTCCTTACGTTGCATAGGAAAGCGCGCCCAGCGCCCTCCTCAGGCAGTGCTCAGGGGCTCTCCCCTGGAGGGCCACCGACCTAGCTAGGGTCACGAGGGAGGAGCTTGGGCACCACAGGGAGGCGTGCTTCGAAGCACGTTTCCCTCAAGAACGAGTAAGGCAAGGAGATCCAGACCCTCAGGAGTTCGTCAGCAAGGCCATTCAGGAGCTACAGGAGTCAAGGGTCATGAAAGGCGGCCGCCGTCTACTAGCAGTGGCTCCCCATCCAGGCGAGGATGGTGGGCTGCGCGTCTGCATCGACATACCAGGGCTCAACCGAGTCGCCTTTCTGGAGCGCCTCTGGCCCTCGCGAGTGGGGCGCTGCGGAGGTCCATCCCACAGCTGCGTTCGCATGCCTTACGGCTTGCCAAACGCGGCTGTCACGTACCAGCGCCTCATGAGGGGCATCATGGAGGCACAAGAGGCCAGGCGTTCCGCAGCCCTGGCGGAGATGGAGATGGCCCGCAGGGAGCCACCAGCACCCCCGGAGCCTCCTGAGGCCCTTGGGCCTGGGGGCTCGTGAGGATCGGCTTCCGCAGCCCACCGGGTCTACTACACCAACACCCCTTCGTCCTCAACGTCATCAGGTGACATCTTTCAAGTTTCACTTCCAGCTGGGAGTGCCCCCCAGGGCTGCATTATTCTCAGGCCGCGTGGGTCCGTCCCTGCGGCATGTATCTCTTTTATTTCATGTTGTTAGCCTACCTTGTTGGGGGCGCCCCTCGGGCTGCACGATCCCCAAGTCGCTCGGGCCAGACCCAGCGGCGTGTATCTCATTTGCAGTTATTTCTGGTTATGCATCATACCCACCATGCTTGATTATTTGATGCCGGCCCACGGCACCTCTTCTTCTCCATGCCGACCGCTTGCACGTTAAAGGGGGGTACCTGAGCATCGCGACTCAGGGCTCTTACTGGCTCTCCAGCCCTCATCCTTTGGCCTTGTCCACGGCATCGCGACCTGGCATACCAGCGACGGCTGAGACCAGCTCGAGGGCCGGGACCCGAGGACGTAGAGCGCTGGCATCTAACCAAATGTGAAGATGTCGCATTTTGGAAAAGGCCCAGAGCCTGTGAAGAAGGCGAATGCCTGTGAAGCTGTCGCGTTTTGGAAAAGGCCCAGAGCCTGTGAAGAAGGCGAATGCCTGTGAAGCTGTCGCGTTTTGGAAAAGGCCCAGAGCCTGTGAGGAAGGCGAATGCCTGTGAAGCTGTCGCGTTTTGGAAAAGGCCCAGAGCCTGTGAAGAAGGCGAATGCCTGTGAAGCTTCGCATTTTGGAAAAGGCCCGGAGCCTGTGAAGAAGGCCAACGCCTGTGAAGCTCGCCGCCCGTGACACTCTCACGTAATAATGAGTTGGGGCTGTACACGCTCCGGAGTCTCATGAGCGCCGGCCTCAGGCCCTGGGGCTCCCTCCCACGCCCAGTGGCAGCACTTAGCTCCGCGCTGGTGAGAAGACGTCGAAGACTAGATTAGGTGCCGGATGCGGCTTTTCATTTGCTTTCTGCAGTTGGCTTGTTCCTTCTCATTCGAAGTTTTATTGAAGTTGTTGCCGTCTTTGGCTTGTGGTTCTTCGACTTTTCACTCTCCTGCCTCGATTTCTCTTATACAAGGCCTCGCGAGGGGGGGGGGACTGCCAAGCGCCCTCGCGAGTGTTCCCATCCTAGTCGTTCAAAGGGTTCGCGACCTGGGTCCATTACAGGAGCACCCCTCCAGTCCGTGCCCCACGGGCATTGCGACACGAACACAGGGCCTGGGTCAGTCGCCCCCCCACGGCTGGGGCCGGGAACTATCCACACGCGGGCACGTAGCCGGAAGGCACGATAACGGAAGCAAAACTATGATTAACAGCAATAACCCAAACACGCCCCCGCGGGGCTCCATACTACTGTATTTTTTACGCAGGAAAAAAGGAAAAGAAAGAACAGATCAGGCGCAGCTCGCCTCACATCGGCCTGCAGGGAAGACTCGAGCTGCCTCCGGGGCTCAGGTAGACTCCCTCTAGCGCTTCACTGGGGCACGACGGCGGGCGGACACGCTACCACCCCCCAAGCAGATGCGACAGCGTGGAGGCTGACCGCGGCCACCGCTGAAAGAGTCGCCGCCTGAAGAAGAACCGGAGAAGCTTGGGGAACCCCGAGCGCCACCAGTCATGCGAGCGCTGTCTTCTCCATTGTCGCCAGAGCTAGGCTCCCGGCCGCGGTCGTCGTCCTCGGGGCAGCACCCTGCGCAGCGACCATCTTCCCCAAACACCCTCATGTAGAGGGTGGCATCACCATCAAACTTGAAGTGCAGGGTGCAACGATGGCTCAGGCCACGCGCGCGGGCAAACGTCTGCCAACCGCGGGCTAGGGCCAGGCTCCCGGCTGCGGAGACCTCCGGTGAAGCCCATGAGGCCCGGCTGCAGCAGCCGTCGGCCTGAAGCCAGAGGCCGCCCGGAGCGCCGGCCGGGAGCTCGCCGAGGAGGAAGCGAGGAAGCGGAAGCCGGGTGCTAGTAGGCTCCGCCGACCACACGACGAACTCCGGTAGCACCTCCGCAGCGCGAAAGCGCAGCCTAGGGGGACGCGCGACCAGAGTGCGCCCCCCGGCCGCGGAGATCCGCCCGTCGCCGCGCTGGAAATCGTCTCCACGGCCGCGGGGAGCTGCCCTGGTGGCCACAGGATGTTTGCGAGGGCGCCCTCGGCCGCGCTTGGGCGGGGGAGAGGCAGGCTCAACCTGGTGAGCCTTCCCCTTCTCTGCGGCCGAGAACCTCCTCGACGGGGCCATGAAGAAGAAGGAGAAGCAAGGGGGGATGAATTGGAAGGGCGCGCGCCGTTCCGTACTTATGGCCGGCGAAGGCCAGCCATCGACCTCCACGATCGCAGGTAATCATGACCCGCTTTGCATGCAGGGACTTGTCCAATCCGTGCAGTTGCCGAGGCGCCATGGGGAAGTGGAGACGCCCACGTCCAATCAACCACCACGCGGCGCCCAAGGCCGCAGGCTGTTAGGGCCCGCGGCGCTTCGCTCTTGTCCTTCCGCCTCCCTGCACGGCCAAGTCCGGGCGCGCCTTGGGCCCGGGGGCTACTGTCGGCGTTCTGGGAACGGGGGTCCCCAGACTTGCCTGCCTGCGGCCTACGGCGTGGCTCAAAGGGGGGCCCAGCACGGCCCATCTTCACCAACACAGACCCAAGACCCTCGCGAGGGGCCGAGCCTCGCGGGGCGGACGACGCGGAGCTTCCTCAGGCACGGCCTCATCAGGCTGGCTCGCGAGGAGGCGGAGAGATCAAGGCGGGGTACCTCACGAGGTGCCCGTGACGCAAGCCATGACGACCAAAGGCGCCAGGCGGGCGCCAGCCCGCGCAGCGTCCTCCTTTCCTCTTTGGTGCAAAGGGAGCAAGCGCAGCCGTGGAGTACCGAGGCATCAGGCAAAGGTTGCCATTTCGGTGCAACAAGACCAAGACCAGGAGGACTGCAAGACGGAGGTCATTGTGGAGCCCAAGACGGCGTCACCACCAGAGCTTTGTGCAGGCGAAGACTACTTTTGTCAGGATAGCTGGTACTAGTTGTCCCCCTTCAAATTGGCCCTACATTGTTGGCTCCCTTCCCGCTCGATATTTGGGAAGAGGACCAGGGCCTCTATAAATAGGACCAACCACCCACAGAACAAGGGGAGAAAAAAGAGAGGAACGAAGGACGGAGGACGAAGGGGGAGGAAGAGGAAAAGGACGAGAAAGGGAAAGAAAGAGAGAGAGAAGGGTGACTGAACTCCTCCTAGCAGTTCATTGCCCCAGCCAAGAGCAGACCCTCGTGAGGCTGTTCTTCCTTGTATTGTTCATCATCATCAGCCCAAGAGGCAATCCACCACCACACTGGAGTAGGGTATTACACCACAACGGTGGCCCGAACCAGTATAAACCCTGTGTCATTCGTGTTGTTCTTTCCATTGCTTAGATCTTAGCGAGGCGGAGGGGAGCAGGTAGGTAGGAGGCGAAATCTCCGCGCGCACCCCAGTGTTCGAACCTCAAGGGTCTGCCGGAACCCGAAATCCGACAAAGTCACGTAAAGGTTCTGACCTACTGACTGACCTCACTGAAACCTTTGCCAACTTGAGGAAATATGATATCAAGCTTAATCCATTGAAGTGCACATTCGAACTCCCAGGTGGAACGTTACTCGGTTTCCTCATTTCCGAACGAGGGATCGACGCAAACACAGAGAAAGTTGGTGCAATCCTCCAAATGAAATTCCCTGTGCATGTGTACGACGTTCAGAAGCTTACTGGTTGTTTGGCCGCTCTGAGTCGATTCATTTCTCATCTCGGTGAAAAGGCATTACCTCTTTACCGACTGATGAAGAACTCTGACAAGTTCGAGTGGACTCCTAAAGCTGAAGCAACGTTTGTAGAGCTCAAAGCCCTGCTTTCCACCCAGCCGGTGCTTACTACCCCAGCCAGCAAAGAGCCTCTACTACTATATATAGCAGCCACTGGACTGGTTGTCAGCACAGTACTCACGGTCGAGCGGGAAGAAGAAGGAAAATCCTACAAAGTTCAACACCCAGTGTATTATATTTCTGAAGTCTTGACTTCGTCCAAGCAGAGATAACCACATTATCAGAAGCTTGTCTATAGAATCTACTTGACTACAAAGAAAGTTGCACACTACTTTTTAGATCACTCAGTTTCAGTCGTCAGCGACGCTCCATTGTCAAAAATTCTGCACAACAGAGATGCAACCGGTCGAGTGGCAAAGTGGGCGATTGAACTCCTTCCGTTGGATATCAAGTTTGAGGCAAAGAAAGCAATCAAGTCCCAAGAAATAGCAGATTTCCTCGCCGAGTGGATTGAGCAGCAACAATCGACTCAGATTCACTCGGGACATTGGACTATGTTCTTTGATGGGTCCAAGATTGTAACACCCACAATGCGGCTATATCTCCCACGTGTCAGGGCACGACTTAGAGGCATAGCCGCATGATAGGTTTGTCGCAAGAGGGGTAATCTTCACACGATCCCATGTACTGAATAAGAAAGGGATAAAGAGTTGGCTTACAATCGCCACTTCACACAAATACAAGTTAAACATACATCATCCAGAATACAATCATGGTCCGACTACGAAACCAAAATAAAGGAAGACAACCCCAAATGCTAGATCCCCGATCGTCCCAACTGGGCTCCACTACTGAGCAACAGGAAACGAAACAAAACAATGATCAAGATCTTCATCGAGCTCCCACTTGAGCTCGGTTGCGTCACCTGCACTGGTATCATCGACACCTGCAACTGTTTGGAAGTATCTGTGAGCCACAAGGACTCAACAATCTCACACCCACGTGATCAAGACTATTTAAGCTTATGGGTAGGATAGGTTAATGAGGTGG
Source organism: Triticum dicoccoides (assembly GCF_002162155.2). Classification (NCBI taxonomy): domain Eukaryota; kingdom Viridiplantae; phylum Streptophyta; class Magnoliopsida; order Poales; family Poaceae; genus Triticum; species Triticum dicoccoides. Next base: position 309,531,902 of record NC_041382.1, on the reverse strand, counting down.
AGCTGCAGCAAGCACTAAGCAAAATGGTGGCTAACATATGCAAATAAGAGTGAGAAGAGAAGCAACGCAATGGTTGAGAAGCTAGAAGTGATCAAGAAGTGATCCTGAAACTACTTACGTTCAAGCATAACACAAGAACCGTGTTCACTTCCCGGACTCCGCCAAAAAGAAACCATGACGGCTACACATGCGGTTGATGCATTTTAATTAAGTTAAGTGTCAAGTTCTCTACAACCGTACATTAGCAAATTCCCATCTGTCACATGACCACGGGCACGGCTTTCGAAAGTTCAAACCCTGCAGGGATGTCCCAACTTAGCCCATCACAAGCTCTCACGGTCAATGAAGGATATTCCTTCTCCCGAAAAGACTCAATCAATCTCGGAATCCCGGTTACAAGACATTTTGACAATGGTAAAACAAGACCAGCAAAGCCACCCGATGTGCCGACAAATCCTGATAGGAGTGGCACGTATCTCGTTCTCAGGGCAACACCGAATGAGAAAGGCTACGAGTAAAGCCAACCCTCGAGTTTCCCCGAGGTGGCCCCGCAGGCGGCTCGGTTCGGACCAACACTCAGAGGAGCACTTGCCTGGGCGGGGGGTTTAAAATAAAGATGACCCTCGGGCTCGCGAAAACCCAAGGGAAGGTTATAGGTTGTTAGGCAAATGTAAAACCAAGGTTAGGCCTTGCTGGAGGGGTTTTATTCAAAGCGAACTATCAAGGGGTTCCCATAACACCCAACCGCGTAAGGAACACAAAATCAAGGGACATAACACCGGTATGACGGAAACTAGGGCGGCAAGAGTGGAACAAAACACCAGGCATAAGCCCGAGCCTTCCACCCTTTACCAAGTTTATAGATGCATTAATTAAATAAGATATATTGTGATATCCCAACATATCCATGTTCCAACATGGAACAAACTTCGTCTTCACCTACAACTAACAACGCTATAAGAGGGGCTGAGCAAAAGCGGTAACATAGCCAAACAACGGTTTGCTAGGAAAGGTGGGTTAGAGGCTTGACATGGCAATATGGGAGGCATGATATAGCAAGTGGTAGGTAGCGCGACATAGCGATAGAGCGAACAACTAGCAGGCCAAGATAGAAGTGATTTCGAGGGTATGGTCATCTTGCTTGAGATACCACAAGGAAGAAGAACGAGTCCATGAAGAAGACAAACGGACGTAGTCGAACGAAGCCTCACAACTCTGGAACGAAATCAAAGCTAACGAGAGAAGCATCCCGAAAAGAAGCAAACAACATAGTAAACAACCATCACATAATCATGGCATGATGCACAACTAAGTATGATGCATGTCCGGTTTAATGAGGCATGGCATGGCAAAGTGCACAAACAACACTACAAGTTAAGTGGAGCTCAATATGCATCAGGATGCATATTGACAAAACACCGCATTCCATTATTTAGTTCACTCCCGATTAGGTACTCAACAAAATCAAATGTTGGTTAACATGGCAAGAGGTGAAACATGAGTAAAATACACAACTATGCATTTTAAATGAGGCCGGAAACAACAACAACAATTCCGATAAATCCCCATATGTCAAATAGCAATTTTATAGCAAGCAACAATTTAAACATTTTAAATGTTATTATCATGATGTGGATGATATGTTCAAGTGTTACGCAATATTTATGAAAATGTTGATAAGAGTATATTATGAAGCATTTGTCACCGTGGCGGTACCGAAAGGGGTGCCACGACGACGATAACGAAACGGTGCCACGACAACGTTCCGGTTCCGACAACTCATTGAGACGTCGGTGCAAAAGAAAGTGACGGGAGCGTCTCATGCAAGGATGGTGGGGTGCTCCCGGTAATCGGGTTCCCACGGGTCGACGACGGTGCCAAGCGAGGGAAACAAGTAACGTTCACAGGAGGATACAACATCCAAACATGCATCTCATACAACACAAGCATTCGTTCTCGGACGGTCGTCTCGGGGTTATACCTTCGAAGCGTGTGTTTTTGAAGCATATCGAGTTCGTAAAGTAAGTAGGTGTTCTCGGGACGGTCGTAGGAAGTAGTCGTTCTCGTGATGGTAGTGGTGCATGGTCGTCGTGGAAGTAGTTATACACATCGTCGAAGAGGAAGTAGTTGTTCACTCCACGGTCTTGGCGGATCCACGCCATGGTAGTGGTACTGGTGAAGAGGTACTCGACGGTCGTCGTGTAGACGTTCACGGGGTCTTGGCGACGGTAGTTATACATGGGTCTTCGGCGACGGTAGTCGTACACGGTTCGTAGATGCTCAGGTCATCGGTAGATGTACTTGGCGCATCACCGTGTAGTCGTACATGGCGATCTCGGCCTGGTCTTAGCGCTCGAAGTACACACCTTGGTGGTGCCGGCAATGGTGCCGACAACAGCTCGGGTCGTAGGTAGAGGAGGTCCTAGCAGGGTCAAAACATGACCCAGGGTGGTATTGTCGGGCAGCGATGGTGGCGCTGGCCAACAGCAAAGGAGGCGGCAAGGGTTGCAGCGGCGATAGGGGCCCGAGGAGAGGCCGGCTGTGGAGGCGAAGCTGGGACACGGGAGGATCTGGAGGTGTTGCCGGCCTAGGAGTGGTCAATGGGCCTCGTCCCTTCGATGCAGGGAACAGCAACGGCGACGGGGGTCCTCTGGATCCGGACGGGAACGGGACGCCGGCGAGCGGGGTCTAGCGAGGAACTCAATCGGCGGCGATGGCGGGTCTTGGCGCGAGCGAAGGGCATGGGGGCGGCGCTGGTCCTCTCCTCCAGCAAAGCAAGACGACGGGCGAGCGGGCGACCTTCAGGCGACGCAGGGGAGTCCTGCTGGCTTGGTGGCGCGACGAACGGGTGAGGACGATGGGAACGAGGTCGGTCTCGGGAGGAGGCAGGCCATGGCAGAGGAGGGCGGCATGGAGCAGAGGCACGGTGACGGAGGGAGCTCGTGAGGTCCCTGGCGGGGAGGCAGTGGAGGTCGCCGGCGGGCAGTGATGCTGGCGACAGGGAGGTCTCGCGGCGCGGGGACGAGGAAGGGCGAGGAGAGGGGTGACGGGGTCTGGAGGAGGACGAGTGAGAGGATCTCCTCTCGCTGGCGATGCGTGAGTGGCGGCGCGAGGGAGAGGGACGGGATCGAGGGAAGGGGGTGGATCGGGCAAGGGAGCGGCTAGGGTTAGAGCTGGTGGGGGTCAGCTGGGCCTCCAGGGGTTTGGTTGGGCCGGCCTGGAGCAAATGGGCCGGCCTCGCTGGGCTGGGCAGACAAAGAAAAGAAAAAAACAGAAGGAGAACGAGAGTTGAATGGCCCCGAAGAAAAACGAAAAAAAGGTTTGAATTTATTTGAAGGATCAAATTAATTTGAGTCGAGCTCAAACTTGGAACGTGGCTACTTTGACATATTTCAAAGCTCCAAAAGAAAAGTGGAGTGAACGGAAAATAGTGCATGGATGGAAATATTTGGAGAAGGAAGGAATTTAAAATGCAAGTTTGTTTATGGGTATCTCCAAATTAATGGAGTATTTTAATATAGCTCCCGAATAATCATGAAAAAAAGAGGAGGTACATGATACGGTAAGTAAACGGACTCAAAAAATCTGCAAAAAATATTTTTTGTCAGTTTTAGAATATATCAAAAATTGGGAAAATAAGAAACAACCAGGAAGGCACCCCTGGTGGGCACAAGACACCAGGGTGCGCCTAGCAGGTGGGTTGTTCCCACCACTTGTACTTTCCGGACTCCGTTTGCTTGTTTCCCAAGATAAAAAAAATCTTTATATACCCCCGAACCTATTGACCATTGTATCACGGAGAAATCTTTTGTTTGCCTTTCTTGCTGTTTTCCAACAGATCTGAAATTATGTCATCCCAAGATTCGGAGGGTGAAAGCTATGTAGCTGATTATGTCGCAAAACCCCAAAGCTTATGGGGATGTGGAGCACTACAGTTGGACTTCGGAGGAAGAATGAGACTATGATCCTAAAGGGGAGGAGGAGACGAGCTAAGACGAAGATGGAGCTCCATTGCCTCAACCTGGGGACATGCACGTGGAATTCAAGAAGTCAAGTCTCCCCAACAAAGCAAAGAAACCTAAGATCCAGTTTATCCCCTTTCGTCTTTTGCAGGAAAACAAGCAAGAATTGTGCAAAAAGGTATTGGAGCTCAAGCAGGAAATCGGTGAATTGAAGGAGGAAAGTTCCATCCTCAAGCGTGAGCTAAGGAAGAAGGATAAACCTTCTACTTCATCACCACCACCTACTTCTTCATCACCAAAGGAAAATTGAGTATCGGGTATGGGCACTCCCCTTGGCTTGTTCCAAGCTTGAGGGAGGTGCCCCGGTATCGTATCACCTCCACTATATTTTGCCTTTAATTATCTTAGTTAGAACCATAGTTATCTTTTGCTTTAGATGAATAAAAGTCTAGTTCGATCCTTTCTTTTCGAGAGTTTGCTTAGTGACCTATCCTTGTAATCTTGTGCAAGATATATATATAATAAACCTTAGTTTGAGTTTTGTTTTCTTTAATTTCATGTTCAATAAAAAGAAAGGAAATAAATGAAAAAGATCATATGCTAATCTTATGGCAAGTAATTACATCACATAAGGAAGAGTATAAGTAGGAAAATTTATTGGAGATATACAAACATAGCATTGGTCAAGGATGCAATTCATGAAAGAATTAATAAGGGAAGAGAAGATTCACATGGAAATACACTATCTTGGACATCTTTTGTGATTGTGAGCCCCCATCAAAATATTATATGCCAAAATTGTTGACATTGGACAAGGAAGACAACGTAATGATTCATGTTTGTTCATATTCACATAGAAGTTATATTGTCATAGATCCTTTAACATGTGGTGCTTGCCCCCCATCTTTGCTAGCCAAAAATTCCGTACTAAGTAGAGATACTACTTGTGCATCCAAAAACCCTTAAACCCACACCTTCTTTTGGGAGTCCACCATACCTAACTATGAATTGACTAAGATCCAAGTAAGTTGTCATCGGTACAATAAGGCAATAAAAATTGCTTCTAAAAGTGTTGGATCATTTAGTGTAAGAGAAAATTCAGCGTTGTACGAACTTGTGATGGCAAAGAATAAAAGCGATAGACTGCATAATAAAGGTTGCTATCATAAGGGGGAATATCACGTCACGTTCTTTTGCAATAAGAGATTGAGCATACAAACAAAGAGCGGATGACAACCTCTGCTTCCCTCTACGAAGGTCCTATGTTTTGCTTTTATGTATTTAATTTTATGCAAAAGTCAAAGTATTTCTCTCTATTCCTTTTTATTTCTCATTTGGCAAGCATCATGTGGTGAGGAAAGATCTAGGCACATATATACAGTTGGATATGGGTGGCATGAGTTATTATTGTTGACATCAACCTTGAGGTGAATACATTGGGAGGCGAAATTATAAGCCCCTATCTTTCTATGTGTCTGATTAAAACTTTTTGCTCATGTGTATGCAGTGAGTGTTAGCAATCATAGAAAACTATATGATGGTTGAGTATGTGGACTTTCCTAAAGGCTCCGATACGTGACCTTTCCTGAAAAGATGATGAATTGTAGTTGCAAAGTTGACTAAGAACATAGTTTGTTGGTTTTCAATAGAGTTTATGCTTTATACATCGATGTTGTGATGAATTGTTACTTATTCATGAGAAGCTATATGATAAAAGTTCTATGATAAAGTTTTATGTTAAAGTTTGTTGCTGTTATAATAATATACATGATGCTTCTATGTTCGTAATTTTTTACCTACACCTCTCTCTCTCTCTAAGCATGTGGACATGTTTTTCGAGTTCGGTTTTCGGTTGAGGACAAGCCAGGTCTAAGCCTGGGGCAGTTGATACGTCCATTTGCATCATGTTTACCTACTGTTATTTATATTGTTTTATGCATAATAATGCCTTTCGGAGTAATTATAATGCCTTTTTCTCTCATAATATGCAAGGTTCACACAAATAGGGAGAATACCGGCAGCTGGAATTCTGGAGATGGAAAAGCTACGTCAGGCTACCTATTCTGCACAACTCCAAATGAGCTGGAACTTCACGAAGATTTTTTTGGGAATATATAAGAATTATTGGAGCAAATAAGTACTAGAGGGGGCCCACCAGGTGGGCACAACCCACCTAGGCGCGCGAGGGATCCCATGCGCGGCTTGGCGGGTTGTGCCCTCCTCGGCCCACCTCCGGTGCCCCTCTTCTGGTATATAAGTCATTTTGACCTAGAAAACAATAAGCAGAGGACTTTTGGGATGAAGTTCCGCCGTCTCGAGGCGGAAGTTGGGCAGGAGTACTTTTGCCCTTCGGTGGAGCGATTCCGCCGGGGGAACATCCCTCCCCGAGTGGGAAATCATCATCATCATCATCACCAACATCTCTCCCATCTCGGGGAGGGAAATATCCATCAATATCTTCAATAGCACCATCTCCTCTCAAACCCTAGTTCATCTCTTGTGTTCAATCTTTGTACCGGAACTATAGATGGGTGCCTGTGGGTGACTAGTAGTGTTGATTACATCTTGTAGTTGATTACTATATGGTTTATTCGTTGGAAGATTATATGTTCAGATCCACTATGCTATTTAATACTCCTCTGATCTTGAGCATGATTATCTTTTGTGAGTAGTTAATTTTGTTCTTGAGGTCACGGGAGAAATGTTTTTGCAAGTAATCATGTGAACTTGATATGTGTTCGATATTTTGGTGGTATGTATGTTGTGATTCACTTAGTGGTCTCATGTGAATGTTGACTACATGACACTTCACCATATTTGGGACTAAGGGAATGCATTGTGGAGTAGTTATTAGATGATGGGTTGCGAGAGTGATAGAAGCATAAATCCTAGTTTATGTGATATTCCGTAAGGAACTGATAATCCAAAAGTTTAATGCTACGGTTAGATTTATTCTTAATACTTTTCT
>NC_041382.1:309500839-309524736 GCF_002162155.2 Triticum dicoccoides | reverse complement strand
GGGGGGTTAATCATAAGTAGGAGGTTTGTTCAAGTAAGAACAACACCTAAGCACCGGTCCACCCACATATCAAATTATCAAAGTAGCGAACACAAATCAAACCGACATGGTGAAAGTGACTAGATGAAATTCCTGTGTACCATCAAGAACACATTGCTTATAATAAGAGACTGTGTTCTTTGCCTCAAAAGGATTGGGCTACCTTGCTGCACTTTTGTTACCGTTACCGTTACTTGCTCGTTACAAATTATCCTGCTATGAAACTACTCGTTACTTATAATGTCAGTGCTTGCAGAGTATACCTTACTGAAAACTACTTGTCATTTCCTTCTGCTCCTCATTGGGTTCGACACTCTTACTTATCGGAACGACTACGATTGATCCCCTATACTTGTGGGTCATCAGCCCCCAGCGCTATGTTTATTTCTCTGTTGCTCAGGGTCTGCACCTGGCTTTGTACAAAGGGTTACATGCAACATCGAAAAGGCTTGTACAAAAGGGTGGCTGTCGGGCAGGGCCCAATAGTCACACATTATGGGTAGAACTTACGGAGATGCTCAATGTTCCATGAGTTTTGCAATTTAATGTCGTTGCCGGTCTAAAGACGGACTGCGCTGGGTCTGGTGCCTCATACTATCCCAGTAAGGGCCTTCCCACTTTGGCGTCAACTTGTTTGTACCCTTGGCGGACTAAACACACCTAAGGACAAGGTCGCCTTCCTCAAAGCTCCAGGCATGAACCCAGCGGTTGTGGTAGCGACGCAGGGCTTGCTAGTAGCATGCAGCACGCATAGCAGCCTGGAGACGGTTCTCCTCAAGTAGCACAACATCATCACGCTGGTGTTGTTCTTGCGCTATTTCATCATAGGCAAGTACTCGAGGTGATCCGTATATGAGTTCCGTAGGGATAACTACTTCTGCCCCATGTACTAGGGAGAAGGGAGTCTGGCCGGTAGCTCGATTTGTTGTCATACGGAGGGACCAAAGAACCACCGGCAGCTCGTCGATCCATCGCCTGCCACACTTCTGCAGCTTATCAAATGTTCTTTTCTTGAGTCCTCACAGCACTTCATGGTTTTCCCTCTTATCTTGTCCGTTGCTTATGGAATGGGCAACAGAGGCAAATGAGATCTTGCTTCCGAGGGCATGAACGTATTGCATGAAGGCGCGCTTGTGAATTGGGTGCCATTGTCAGTGATGATCATGGCGGGTACTCCGAAACGGCACACCAATCCGTTCAAGAACTTGACAGCTGACTGTGCGGTCACCATCCTCACGGGCTCCACTTTCGGCCACTTTCTAAACTTGTCGGTTGCAACATACAAGAATTCAAAGGCACCGGTAGCATGGGGGAAGGGGCCCAAGATGTCGAGCCCCTAGAACGAAAATGGCCATGACAAAGGGATTTTTTAAAGAGCTTGAGTAGGCTGATGGGTATTCTTGGAGTGGAACTAGAAGGCTTTACACTTGGTGACTAGCTCAATTGCATCTTGGAGGGATGTGGGCCAGTAGAAACCTTGTCGGAAACCTTGTGGGCCAGTAGATCTATTGTAGGATCCACACATACCCTTGTGTATCTGTGCTAGCAGTTCATTTCCTTGTTCCCGGCAAATGCACTTCAATTTCACATTGTTGGGCCTTCTTCTCTATAGCGTGTTATCAATGGACTGATACATACTGGCCCTCCGGGTTACTCTTTCAGCTTCTTCTTGCTCTTTGGGAAGTTCTCCTGTTTGGAGGAAATGGACTATGTGTCGTGCCCAAGTTGGAGCCAGAGGCTCGACAATGAGGATCAGTGGCACCTCCTTGTTCATGGGAGCGCATGCATCAACCGCAAATATTGATAGTTTGGTGGGAGGGTGCAGCTCACCGACCGAAAGGGAGTTGTTCCCGCCAAGCTCTCTGCCGGGGGCTTTAGGAAGATCTTCCGGGAGAGGCTTTCTGGAGTCCAGTTTCCTCCTCTTTCTAGACATTGTTGCTGGGGATACAGAGGGTTGAGTTAGATGGAGAACAAAATTCCTTGGTTCTACAGGGAGTTTTTGTGTAGCGCACTTTGACAGATGATCAACAACGCTGTTTTCCGCACGTGGCACGTGCTCTATTTGCAATCCTTCAAAGTGCTCCTCCAACTTTCTCACTTCCTTGACGTATTCCTCCATCAATGGGCTTTGATAATCCTTGTTTACTTGCCTCACCACAAGTTGTGAATCTCCACGGATGACCAGCTTCTTGATTCCCAGTTCTGTTGCAATCCTGAGCCCGACAAGGAACCCTTCATACTCTGCAGTATTGTTGGTAGCCTTCTCCCGGGGGAAATGCATTTGAACTATGTACTTAAGGTGCTCCCCAGTGGGAGCAATGAGAAGCACGCCAGCTCCAGCACCTTTGATGTCTACTACACAACCTTCTTCTTGTAGACGTTGTTGGGCCTCCAAGTGCAGAGGTTTGTAGGACAATAGCAAATTTCCGTCAAGTGGATGACCTAAGGTTTATCAATCCGTGGGAGGCGTAGGATGAAGATGGTACCTCTCAAAAAACCCCGCAACCAAATAGCAAACAGTCTCTTGTGTCCCCAACACACCCAATACAATGGTAAATTGTATAGGTTCACTAGTTCGGCGAAGAGATGGTGATACAAGTTTAATATGGATGGTAGATATAGGTCTTTGTAATCTAAAAATATAAAACAGCAAGGTAACTAATGATAAAAGTGAGCGTAAATGGTATTGCAATTATGGTAAACAAGGCCTAGGGTTCACACTTTCGCTAGTCTAAGTTCCCTCAACAATACTAACATAATTGGATCATAAAACTATCCCTCGACATGCAACAAAGAGTCACTCCAAAGTCACTAATAGCGGATCCGAACGAAGAGATTATGGTAGGGTACGAAACCACCTCAAAGTTATTCTTTCCAATCAATCCGTTGGGCTATTCCTATAAGTGTCACAAACAGCCCTAGAGTTCGTACTAGAATAACACCTTAAGACACAAATCAACCAAAACCCTAATGTCACCTAGATACTCCAATGTCACCTCAAGTATCCGTGGGAATGATTATACACGATATGCATCACACAATCTCAGATTCATCTATTCAACCAACACAAAGAACTTCAAAGACTGCCCCAAAGTTTCTACCGAAGAGTCAAGATGAAAACGTGTGCCAACCCCTATGCATAAGTTCACAAGGTCACAGAACTCGCAAGTTGATCACCAAAACATACATCAAGTGGATCATGTGAATATCCCATTGTCACCACAGATAAGCACATGCAAGACATACATCAAGTGTTCTCAAATCCTTAAAGACTCAATCCGATAAGATAACTTCAAAGGGAAACTCAATTCATCACAAGGAGATAGAGGGGGAGAAACATCATAGGATCCAAATATAATATCAAAGCTCGCGGTACATCAAGATCGTATCACCTCAAGAACACGAGAGAGAGAGAGAGAGAGATCAAACACATAGCTACTGGTACATACCCTCAGCCCCGAGGGAGAACTACCCCCTCCTCGTCATGGAGAGCACGGGGATGATGAAGATGGCCACCCGTGAGGGTTCCCCCCTCCGGCAGGGTGCCGGAACAGGGTCCCGATTGGTTTTTGGTGGCTGCGGAGGCTTCTGGCGGCGGAACTCCCGATCTATGTTGCGTTCTGGAAGTTTTAGGGTACGATGATATATATAGGCAGAAGAAGCACGTCAGGGGAGCCACGGGGGCCCCACGAGGCAGGGGGCGCGCCCTAGGGGGGCGCCCCCACCCTTGTGAGCACCTCGTGTCTCCCCTAACGTGGGGTCCAAGTCCACCAGGTGTGTTTCCTTCCAAAAATAACTTCTCCAGTTGATTTCATTCCGTTTCGACTCCGTCTGATATTCCTTTTCTTCGAAACACTGAAATAGGCATAAAACAACAAATCTGAGCTGGGCCTCCGGTTAATAGGTTAGTCCCAAAAGTAATATAAAAGTGGATAATAAATCCCAATATTGCCCAAAACAGTAGATAATATAGCATGGAGCAATCAAAAAATATAGATACATTGGAGACGTATCAAATGCTACCTAACATATTTATCCATGTAATTTTCTTTATTGTGGCATGAATGTTCAGATCCGTAAGATTCAAAATAAAAGTTTAATATTGACGTAAAAGCAATAATACTTCAAGCATACAAACAAGGCAATTATGTCTTCTCATAATAACATGGCCAAAGAAAGCTTATCCCTACAAAATTATATAGTCTGGCTATGCTCCATCTTCATCACACAAAATATTCAAATCATGCACAACCCTGATGACAAGCCCAGCAATTGTTTCATACTTTTGATGTTCTCAAACTTTTTCAACTTTCACGCAATACATGAGCGTGAGCCATGGACATAAAACTACAGGTGGAATAGAATATGGTGGTTGTGGAGAAGACAAAAAGAAGGAGATAGTCTCACATCAACTAGGCGTATCAACGGGCTATCGAGATGCCCATCAATGGATATCAATGTGAGGGAGTAGGGATTTCCATGCAACAGATGCACTAGAGCTAAAAGTGTATGAAAGCTCAAAAAGAAAACTAAGTGGGTGTGCATCCAACTTGCTTACTCCTGAAGACCTAGGGAAATTTGAGGAAGCCCATCGTTGGAATATACAAGCCAAGCTAAATAATGCAAAATTCCCACTAGTATATAAAAGTGACAACATAGGAGACTCTCTATCATGAAGATCATGGTGCTACTTTGAAGCACAAGTGTGGTAAAAGGATAGTAGCATTGCCCCTTCTCTCTTTTCTCTCATTTTTTGTTTGTTTTTTTGGCTTTTTTGGGCCTTCTCTTTTGTTGGCCTTTCTCTTTTTCTTATTTCCTCACATGGGAAAATGCTCTAATAATGAAGAACATCACACTTTTATTTACTTACAACTCATGAATTACAATTCGATACTTAGAACAAAATATGACTCTATATGAATGCCTTCGGCGGTGTACCGGGATGTGTAATGACTCAAGAGTGACATGTATGAAAGAATTATGAAAGGTGGCTTTGCCACAAATACGATGTCAACTACATGATCATGCAAAGCAATATGACAATGATGAAGCGTGTCATAATAAACGAAACGGTGGAAAGTTGCATGGCAATATATCTCGGAATGGCTATGGAAATGCCATAATAGGTAGGTATGGTGGCTGTTTTGAGGAAGGTATATGGTGGGTTTATGGTACCGATGAAAGTTGCGCGACACAAGAGAGGCTAGCAATGGAGGAATGGTGAGAGTGCGTATAATCCATGGACTCAACATTAGTCATAAAGAACTCACATGCTTATTGCAAAAATCTATTAGTTATCGAAACAAAGTACTACGCGCATGCTCCTAGGGGGATAGATTGGTAGGAAAAGACCATCGCTCGTCCCCGACTGCCACTCATAAGGGAGACAATCAAAAAAATATCTCATGCTCCAACTTCGTTACCTAACGGTTCACCATATGTGCATGCTACAGGACTCACAAACCTTAACACAAGTATTTATCAAATTCACAACTACTCACTAGCATGACTCTAATATCACCATCTTCATATCTCAAAACAATCATAAGGAATCAAACTTCTCATAGTATTCAATGCACTTTATATGAAAGTTTTTACTATATCCCTCTTGGATGCCCATAATATTAGGACTAAATTCATAACCAAAGAAAAATACCATGTTGTTTAGAGACTCTCAAAATGATATAAGTGAATCATGAGAGTTCAATAATTTCTTCAAAATAAAACCATCGTCATGCTCCAAAAAGATATAAGTGAAGCACTAGAGCAAATGACAAACTACTCCGAAAGATATAAGTGAAGATCAATGAGTAGTCAAATAATTATGTAACTATGTGAAGACTCCTTCTCATAAATAAAATTTCAGATCTTAACTACTTTATTCAAACAGCAAGAAAAACAAAATAAAATGACATTACAAGGATAGCACATATCATGTGAAGAAGCAAAAACTTAGGCTCAACCGAGGCTAACCGATAATTGTTTATGAAGAAAGGTGGGGCGCCTACCGGGGCATCCTGTCACATCCCTAGTTCTGGTATGACCTAGACTAGCTAGTCATTTGTGCATCATGTTTAAAATTCCATTTAATTTTGAAATGAGGATTGGTGGAACCCTCAGAATCATTTTTTGAAATAACCCCAAATAAAAATTGCTCCAAAAAGGTCCAAGAAAATGTTCATGTTGCCCTCTGAAAATATTGGACAGAGATAAAAATCAAACCAATATTTTTAGGAGCTCATAAGTATTTATTTTGGCCATTTGGAATTAATGCATAAATATTTGCATTGGAAATATATTAGTTATATATATTAATATATGTCCAAAAATTATGCCACATGTTGGGGAGCTCTGGAATAATGCCACTAGTTCCTACAAAAATGGGCATAAGGAAATAAATTGATTTAGTGTTATTACTAAATCAAAACATATGTCAGAATATTAGAAAAGAGACAAAAAGAGGAGAAACTTACCTGGGCCTCCTCCCTGCGTAGCCCAGCAGCAGCCAGCGCCGGCCCAGCCCACTGGCCCCCTCCTCTGTCGTCTTCGTCCTCGACAGGGGGATGGGCGCGTGCCCGACGCGCGCGCGCTCCGCCGCGCCACGCCACCAGCCTCCTTGCCTGCCTGCCCTCTCCCCTCCTCGTCTGGATGCCCCGGGAGACGCCACGCCCCCCCGTACCCTCTCGCTCTCTCTCGTTCTTTCCTCCTCCTCTGCTCTCTCTCTCTCTCTCGCGCAGCCCGAGCGGAGCTCATCGCCGCCGTCCACCGTTGCCACGGCCACCGGCCTCCCCTCGCCCTCCGCCCGAGCCTAGAAGCTCCGCCTCGTCGTCCGCATCGTCCTCGACGAGCCAAGTGACCAGGGACGCGCTCCATCGCCGACACCATCGTCTTCTTCATCGCCGGCCGCCGTGGATCCCCATCGCCGCCCCGCCGTCTCCAGTGCGTCCCCGAGCCCGCTTCGACGCCCGCTGCAACCGCGGTGAGCTCCGTCACCGTTTCCCCCTCTCCGCTTAGTCACCCGCACGCCGTAGCCCTTTCCCCACCACGGCCGAAGCTTCCCGCCGCCGTCCATGCCGCCGTCGTCGTCTCGGCCCGCCTCCGCCCAAACCGAGCACCCCATCGTGCTCCCAGTGCCACGAGGGTGCCACCGAGCCCCTCAGGTGGCCTCCCCGTGCCCCGCAGCCCGTTCCCGATCGAAGCCGAGCTCCGGCCGCCACTGCGAGCTTTGCTCCGGCGAGCTCCGGCCTCCCCAGCTCCTCCCACCTGCCCCACCAGATGCGCGAGAGCCCGGGCTACGCCCCGGTGCTCTCCAACGCCGTCCCCGTGGCCGGTATCGCGGACGCCGCCGCGTCCAGAGGTCGCCGCCGACGACCTCGCCGGCCTGACGAGTGGGCCCCGTCGGCCAGGTGATTAGCTTAGTGCTAATCACCGTTAACTAACCCCCCTGACACTGACAGTGGGCCCCAGCGCCACTAACCTTTTTAATTAGGATTAAACTAACCCTGTTTAACCCCCTGTCACTGACGTGTGGACCCCACACGTCAGGTTTGACCCCAGTCAGCCGCAGTTGACTGTTGACGTCGTGCTGATGTCATGCTGACGCAATTATTTATTTTCTAGAATTAAAATAAATCAGGAAATTCCGGAAAATTAGCAAAACTTCAAAAATTCATAGAAATTCAACCGTAGCTCAGATTGAAATCATTTATATATGAAAAATTATCAGAAAAATGCAACCTATCCATCTGTACTAGTTTCATGCATGACAAACCAACCTATACATGCTGTATATGAGAAAACACATTATGGCATTTATAAGAGCTTACTTTGGAGATGCATTTGAGCTTTTGGTTCAAATGGACTTCAAACCAAATGAGTACTAATTGCATTAGCTCAAACAGCATCACATCTTCATGCCATGTTCATGCATCATATTGTTGCATATGTTTGTGTATTGATTGCCGACACTGTTCCTTCTCGATAGGTCTTGCTCCGGAGACGTTCCAGAGTACCTGTCTGTGAAGCAGTGCATCCCTTGTTGATTTACCAGGCAAGCAAACCCCCTTGTTCATTCTGATAAAATCCTACTCTCTCGCTCCTGCTCTCAGTTATTGCATTAGAACAACAATGATTCATCTGCTACTTTGTGCTGCGGTAGTTGAACCCATTCCTCTGCATGACCTGTCATTGCCACAGTAAATAGTTGAAACCCACTAGCATGTGTAGGAGTTGATTGAGCCATGATGTGTTCCTACCATGCTATGCCTGTTATTGCTTAGAGTTGTGTCAGGTCTGATTCATTGGGAATGAATTGGAGTGTTATGATATGTTCAGATGCTGAGAGTGAAGTGTGTGAACACGATTTGGTAAAGGTAGCGGTGAGAGGCCATGTAGGAGTACATGGTGGGTTGTCTCACTGGAACCGTCCTTAAGCACTGAGTTCTATGTATGTTGTCCAATGACTCGATACTACCACACATTGGGTTTCGGTAACTCGACCCCTCTCGACTTATTAACCAACTTGATCTCTGTCCAGGAGTCGCAACTAGTTTCTGGTGTTTGTAGGTAGTGCTATTTTTCTACCATGTGGCACCCGGCAGGGTGGGCTTGGGACAGACTAGGCACACGTGGCCTGGTGTACCGAGTGGCACCCGGATGGTGGGCTCGGGAACCCTGCACACATCGTTTGGGGCCGTGAGCGACACCCCGGCCGGATCTCCTTGCGGATGGAACCCGAATAGGCGATAAACCTGGGCTAGAGTCTTGTGTGGTTAGTCAGGTCGTGGCCGACACCCTCGCCAGGCTTCAGCTTGAAGGTTGCCGAGATACATGACGTGTACATGGCGGTAAGTGGCGAGAGCGTGTGTGAAGAAGTACACCCCTGCAGGGTTAACATGATCTATTCAAATAGCCGGGTCCGCGGTTATGGACTTCTTGGATGCTTACATGGTACATAGACAACTTGAAGTGGATACTATAAAATGCTCAAGACAAGTGTGAGTGCTATGGATGGCCTTCTCGTAGGGAGACGGGGATGAATCCATAGTAGTGTATTGTGTGGTGATTAGTGGACTCGTGTGCGCCATATCACCTCAAAGAAGTTCTGGTAGTCGTAGAACAAGATAGCCATTGAGTCAAAGCTGGCTTGCTGCAACTAAACCCCACATTACCCTCTTGATACACATGCATGTATGATAGGATCTGATGTAAGTCTTGCTGAGTACCTTTGTACTCATGTTGCTTTATTTATATTTTTGCAGCGGAGACTTCGGTCTTACTAGTGTTCTCATGGACTTCGATAAGTAGCTTGTACCTCAGCTACGATCTTGATCGGACGTTGTAGATAGTCAGGCTTTCAGCCTTTTTCATTTATAGATGTCTGTACTCAGACATGTAATGCTTCCGTTTGTTGCTTGATTGCTCTGAATGTTGGGTCATGTGACCCCTGTTTGTAATAAATGCTATGATGGCTCTTTGAGCCTTATCTATATGAGTTGTTGAGTTATGCTGTGATGCCATGTTGTACAGCACATACTTGCATGTTATGCGTACGTGTAATGTGTATTGCTATGTGTGGGATCTGACTATCTAGTTGTTTATCCTTAGTAGTCTCTCTTACCGGGAAATGTCTCCTAGTGTTCCTCTGAGCCCTGGTAGCTTGCTACTGCTCCGGAACACTTAGGCTGGCCGGCATGTGTCCTTCTTCGTTCCTGTGTCTGTCCCTTCGGGGAAATGTCACGCGATGATTACCGGAGTCTTATTAGCCCACTACAGCCCGGTTCACCGGAGTCCTGTTAGCCCAGTGCTACAGCCTGGATTCACTCGCTGATGACCGACATGTTCGATGTTGGGTCATGGATGCCTGTCCCTGTAAGTTTGTGCCACTTTGGGTTTACGACTAGCCATGTCAGCCCGGGCTCCTTATCATATGGATGCTAGCGACACTGTCATATACGTGTGCCAAAAGGCGCAAACGGTCCCGGGCAAAGGTAAGGCGACACCCGTGGGGATACCGTGCGTGAGGCCGCAAAGTGATATGAGGTGTTACATGCTAGATCGATGTGGCATTGAGTCGGGGTCCTGACACATCCCCAAGCATAGATGCTTGAGACTTCTTGAAATATTAATTAGAGATACCTTGGGCATCTCCAAGCTTGAGCTTTTGTGTCTCCTTAATTCCTTTCATATCGCGGTCTCTCTAAATGTTAAAAACTTCATCCACACAAAACTCAACAAGAACTCGTGAGATAAGTTAGTATAAATTCATGCTAAACCTTATCATTCTCTATTGTAGAAAATCACTAAAATTATTATTTTACATTGCATACTAAATGCATCTACATATTTAACACTCCTATCCTCAAATAGAATCATGAAACAAGCAAACATATGCAAACAATGCAAACATAACAGTAATCTGTCTAAACAGGATAGTCTATAAAGAATACAAGAGGAATAATACTTCTTTAACTCCAAAAATTCTGAAAATTTACCACATTGTAGAAAGTTTGTTGTTACTAATCTTGTAAAAATTTCAAGATTTTATCATGTTCTAACTATTCACAAATATTCAAAACATAACAGCAAACTTTCTGTTTTTAAAACAGCAACATATGGACTTGCAAAATAAGCATGGTAAAGGCTACACTTGACCTTTTTTACTGAACTAAAAGATGAAAAACGTTACTCTTAATAACAGCAAGCAAATCCTAATAAAAGAAAATGATTCTCAAAGAAAAACACATATCATGTGGTGAATAAAAATATAGCTCCAGGTAAGGTTACCGATGAACGAAGACGAAAGAGGGGATGCCGTCTGGGGCATCCCCAAGCTTAGGCTCTTGGTTGTCCTTGAATATTACCTTGGGGTGCCTTGGGCATCCCCAAGCTTAGTCTCTTGCCACTCCTTATTCCGCAGTCCATCGAATCTTTACCCAAAACTTGAAAACTTCACAACACAAAACTCAACAGAAAACTCGTAAGCTCCGTTAGTATAAGAAAGCAAATCACCACTTAGGTACTGCCAAGACAAGATTCATAATTTTTCTCACATGATGCCTATTTTACCATATCATTTCTACAATTTATATTAAGCAATATAAGCCATAGAAACTAGAACACAAGCACACTATGCATCAAAACAGAATTTGTCAAAAACAGAACAGTCTGTGGTAATCTGTAACTCTCGATTACTTCTGTAACTCCAAAAATCCTGAGAAATTAGGAAGTCCTAGGGAATTTTTTTATTAATCCTTTGCAAAAAGAATCAGTATTTATCACGCTTCTGTTAAAAATTAAAACTAATCTCCTGGGCACAAAAGTTTCTATTTTTCAGCAAGATCAAATCAACTATCACCGTAAGCCATCCCAAAGGTCTTACTTGGCACTTTATTGGAACAAACGCTATAAAACATGATTACTACAGTAGCATAATCATGTGACCACACAAAAATAGTAGGTATAAATGTTGGGTTGTCTCCCAACAAGCGCTTTTCTTTAATGCCTTGTTAACCAGGCATGATGATATTCAACGATGCTCACATAAAAGATAAGAATTGAGGTATAATTGGAGCATCATGAAGCATATGACAAACACATTTAAGTATAACCCACTTCCTATGCATAGGGATTTTTTGAGCAAACAACTTGTGGGAACAAGAATCAACTTGCATAAGAAGGTAAAACAAGGATAACTTCAAGATTTTCAACACATAGAGAGGAAACTTGATATTATTGTATATGTAAAAGCATATGTTCCTCTCTCATAATAATTTTTGGTGGAATCATGAATGAATTCAACAATATAACCATTGCACAAAGCATAATTTTCATGATCCTCAAGCATAGAAAATTTACTACTCTCCACATAAGAAAAATTCTTCTCATTTGGAATAGTGGGAGTCTCATAAGAAACTCGAATGCTATAAATTGTTTCCACATTAAAAGAGTAATGTTTAGAAAAAGGGTAATCATAATCTTGACAAGTTTTATAAATATAATCATCACTACTTTTTATAACATAAGTATCATCACAATAATCATCATAAGTAGCAACTTTGTTCTCATCGTAATCAATTGAAACCTCTTCCAAGAAAGTGGAATCATTACTAAATACAGTCATGACCTCTCCAAATCCACTTTTATAATTATCACAATAAGATTCAACATCCTTCAAAATAGTGAGATTATTACTTCCTAAAGTTGACACTCTTCCAAACCCACTTTCATTAATATAATCATCATAAATAGGGGGCATGCTATCATCATAATAAATTTGCTCATCAAAACAAGGGAGACTAAAAATATCATCTTCATTAAACATAGCACCCCCAAGCTTGGGACAAACATTAATTGCAGCAAATAAATTCTCAAACATGTCATTCTCATCAAACATAGCATCCCCAAGATTGGGCCTTTTTCATATCATAAGCATAATCACTCTCATCATTAATAGTATGGATATCACCAATAGTATAGCAATTATCATCATCACAATGAGTAATAGGAGGAACATCATTTGGGAGGGATACCTTTTTACCTTTGCTTCTCCGTCTTTTCTTTTTATTCTTCACATTATGTATGGGTTTAATCCTCTTTTTGGAGTTCCTTACTAAAAAGATTGGTTGAATAGAAGGCTCCTCCTCATTACCTGATTCATCATAAGAAAGAATAGGAGGATATTGGGAAGTCTCTTCCCTTTCATTAGAGTTCATACTAGAATAACACCTTAAGACACAAATCAACCAAAACCATAATGTCACCTAGATACTCCAATGTCACCTCAAGTATCCGTGGGTATGATTATACGATATGCATCACACAATCTCAGATTCATCTATTCAACCAACACATAGAACCTCAAAGAGTGCCCCAAAGTTCTACCGGAGAATCACGACGAAAACGTGTGCCAACACCTATGCATAGGTTCCCAATGTCACGAAACACGCAAGTTGGTCACCAAAACATAAATCAAGTGGCACATGGTATCCCATTGTCACCACAGATATCCACGGCAAGACATACATCAAGTGTTCTCAAGTCTTTAAAGACTCAATCCGATAAGATTACTTCAAAGGGGAAACTCGATTTATTACAAGAGAGAAGAGGGGGGAAGAAACATCATAGGATCCAAATATAATAGCAAAGCTCACGATACATCAAGATCGTATCACCTCAAGAACACGAGAGAGAGAGAGAGAGAGAGATCAAACGCATAGCTACTGGTACATACCCTCATCCCCGAGGGAGAACTACTCCCTCCTCGTCATGGAGAGCACCGGGATGATGAAGATGGCCACCGGTGAGGGTTCCCCCCTCCGGCAGGGTGCCAGAACAGGGTCCCGATTGGTTTTTGGTGGCTACGGAGGCTTCTGGAAGTTTTAGGGTACGACGATATATATAGGCAGAAGAAGCACGTCAGGGGAGCCACGGGGGCCCCACAAGGCAGGGGGGCGCGCCCTAGGGGGGGGGGGCGCCCCCCACCCTCGTGAGCACCTCGTGTCTCCCCTGACGTGGGGTACAAGTCCATCAGGTGTGTTTCCTTCCAAAAATAACTTCTCCAGTTGATTTCGTTCCGTTTCGACTCCGTCTGATATTCCTTTTCTTCGAAACACTGAAATAGGCATAAAACAGCAAATCTGGGTTGGGCCTCCGGTTAATAGGTTAGTCCCACAAGTAATATAAAAGTGGATAATAAAGCCCAATATTGCCCAAAATAGTAGATAATATAGCATGGAGCAATCAAAAATTATGGATACGTTGGAGATGTATCAAGCATCCCCAAGCTTAATTCTTGCCCGTCCTCGAGTAGGTAAATGATAAAAAGAGAATTTTTGATGCGGAGTGCTACTTGGCATAATTTCAATGTAATTCTTCTTAATCGTGGCATGAATATTCAGATCCATAAGATTCAAGACAAAAGTTCATATTGACATAGAAATAATAATACTTCAAGCATACTAACAAAGCAATTATGTCTTCTCAAAATAACATGGCCAAAGAAAGTTATCCCTACAAAATCATATAGTCTGGCTATGCTCCATCTTCACCACACAAAATATATAAATCATGCACAACCCCGATGACAAGCCAAGCAATTGTTTCATACTTTTGATGTTCTCAAACTTTTTCAATCGTCACGCAATACATGAGCGTGAGCCATGGGCATAGCACTATAGGTGGAATAGAATGGTGGTTGTGGAGAAGACAAAAAGGAGGGGAAGATAGTCTCACATCAACTAGGCGTATCAACGGGCTATGGAGATGCCCATTAATAGATATCAATGTGAGTGAGTAGGGATTGCCATGCAACAGATGCACTAGTGCTACAAGTATATGAAAGCTCAACAAAAGAAACTAGTGGGTGTGCATCCAACTCGCTTGCTCACGAAGACCTAGGGCATTTTGAGGAAGCCCATCATTGGAATATACAATCCAAGTTCTATAATGTAAAATTCCCACTAGTATATGAAAGTGACAACATATGAGACTCTCTATATGAAGAACATGGTGCTACTTTGAAGCACAATATATGAGACTCGCTATATCATGGTGCTACTTTGAAGCACAAGTGTGGAAAAAGGATAGTAGCATTGCCCCTTTTATTTATTTGGCCCCTTTTTTTATTTGGCCTTTCTCTTTGGGGGGGGGGGGGACAATGCTCTATTGAATGATGATCATCACACTTCTATTTATTTACAACTCGATGATACAACTCGATACTAGGACAAAGTATGACTCTATATGAATGCCTCCGGCGGTGTACCGGGATATGCAATGAATCAAGAGTGACAAGTATGAAAGAATTATGAACGGTGCTTTGCCACAAATATTATGCCAACTACATTATCATGCTAAGCAATATGACAATGATGGATGTGTCATGATGAACTAGATGGCGGAAATTTGCATGGCAATATATCTCGGAATGGCTATGGAAATGCCATAAGAGGTAGGTATGGTGGATGTTTTGAGGAAGGTATATGGTGGGTTTAAGGTACCGGCGAAAGTTGCGCGGTACTAGAGAGGCTAGCAATGGTGGAAGGGTGAGAGTGCGTATAATCCATGGACTCAACATTAGTCATAAAGAACTCACATACTTATTGCAAAAATCTATTAGATATCGAAACAAAGTACTACGCACATGCTCCTAGGGGGATAGATTGGTAGGAAAAGACCATCGCTCGTCCCCGACCGCCACTCATAAGGAAGGCAATCAATAAATAAATCATGCTCCGACTTCATCACATAACGGTTCACCATACGTGCATGCTACGGGAATCACAAAATTCAACACAAGTATCTCTCAAATTCACAATTACTCAACTATCATGACTCTAATATCACCATCTCCATATCTCAAAACAATTATCAAGTATCAAACTTCTCATAGTATTCAACACACTCATAAGAGAATTTTATTATTCTTGAATACCTAGCATATTAGGATTTTAAGAAAATTACCATGCTATTTAAGACTCTCAAAATAATATAAGTGAAGCATGAGAGTTCATCTATTTCTTCAAAATAAAACTACCACCATGCTCTAAAAAGATATAAGTGAAGCACTAGAGCAAATGACAAACTACTCCGAAAGATATAAGTGAAGATCAATGAGTAGTCGAATAATTATGCAACTATGTGAAGACTCTCTATCATTTAATAATTTCAGATCTTGGTACTCTATTCAAACAGCAAGCAAAGCAAAAATAAAATGACATCTAAGAATAGCAAACATCATGTGAAGAAGCAAAAACTTAGGATCAACCGATACTAACCGCTAATTGTTGAAGAAGAAAGGCGGGATGCCAACCGGGGCATCCCCAAGCTTATATGCTTTATACTTCTTGAAATATTATCTTGGGGGGGGGGCCTTGGGAATCCCCAAGCTTGAGCTTTTGTGTCTCCTTAATTCCTCTCATATCACGGTCTCCCTAAATCTCAAAAGCTTCATCCACACAAAACTCAACAAGGACTCGTGAGATACATACTCTAATGTAGAAAATCACTAAAATTATTATTAAACATTTAATACTAAATTTCTCTGCATATTTAATAGTCCTATCGTCAAATAGAATCATTAAAGAAGCAAACATATGCAAACAATGCAAACATAATAGCAATCTGCCTAAACAGGATAGTCTGTAAAGAATGCTGCAACATCCATACTTCCCTAGCTCCAAAAATTATGAAATAAAATTCCCACTGTAGTAAATTTATAAGATCTTAATATTCAAAAGGTTTCAACATTTTATCACATTCTGACTTTTCTAGGGAATTATTGCAACAGTGGTAAACTTTCTGTTTTCAAACAGCAACATGTATACTTGTAACATAGGCATAGTAAAGGATATCAATGCCACTTTTATTGAAATAAAAGATGCAAAACATTATTATAAATAACATCAATCAAATAATAACAAAATAAATTGACGCTCCAAGCAAAACACATATCATGTGGCGAATAAAAATATAGCTCCAAGTAAAGTTACCGATGAACGAAGACGAAAGAGGGGATGCCTTCCGGGGCATCCCCAAGCTTAGGCTTTTGGTTGTCCTTGTATATTACCTTGGGGTGCCTTGGGCATCCCCAAGCTTAGTCTCTTGCCACTCTTTATTCCATAGTCCATCGAATCCTTACCCAAAACTTGAAAACTTCACAACACAAAACTTAACAGAAAACTCGTAAGCTCCGTTAGTATAAGAAAACAAAAGACCACTTCAAGGTACTGTAATGAACTAATTATTTATTTATATTGGTTTTAAACCTACTGTATTCCAACTTCTCTATGGATTATAAACTATTTTACTAGCCATAGATTCATCAAAATAAGTAAACAACACATGAAAAACAGAATCTGTCAAAAACAGAACAGTCTGTAGTAATCTGGATCAAACGTATACTTCTGGAACTCATAAAATTCTCAAATAAATTTCTGGACCTGAGGAATTTATATATTAATCATCTTCAAAAAGTATTAACTAAATAGCACTCTCCAAATAAAATTGGCAGCAATTCTCGTGAGCGCTAAACTTTCTGTTTTTCACAGCATGATCAACAAGACTTTCCCCAAGTCTTCCCAAAGGTTCTACTTGGCACAAACACTAATTAAAAGCATAAAACCACATATAAACAGAGGATATATGGATTATTTATTATTAAACAGGAACAAAAAGCAAGGAACTAAAATAAAATTGGGTTGCCTCCCAACAAGCGCTATCGTTTAACGCCCCTAGCTAGGCATGATGATTTCAATGATGCTCACATAAAGGATAAGAATTGAAACATAAAGAGAGCATCATGAAGAATATGACTAGCACATTTAAGTCTAACATGCTTCCTATGCATATGGATTTTTGGAGCAAACAACTTATGGGAACAAGAATCATCTTGCATAGGAAGGTAAAACAAGCATAACTCCGAAATTTTAAGCACATAGAGAGGAAACTTGATATTATTGCAATTCCTACAAGCATATATTCCTCCCTCATAATAATTTTCAGTAGCATCATGAATGAATTCAACAACTCTAGGGCTGTTTGTGACACTTATAGGAATAGCCCAACGGATTGCTTGGAAAGAATAACTTTGAGGTGGTTTCATACCCTACCATAATCTCTTCGTTCGTTCTCCGCTATTAGTGACTTTGGAGTGACTCTTTGTTGCATGTTGAGGGATAGTTTTATGATCCAATTATGTTAGTATTGTTGAGGGAACTTACACTAGCGAAAGTATGAACCCTAGGCCTTGTTTACCATCATTGCAATACCGTTTACGCACACTTTTATCACTTGTTACCTTGCTGTTTTTATAATTTCAGATTACAAATACCTTTATCTACTATCCATATACCACTTGTATCACCATCTCTTCGCCGAACTAGTGCACCTATACAACTTACCATTGTATTGGGTGTGTTGGGGACACAAGAGACTCTTTGTTATTTGGTTGCAGGGTTGCTTGAGAGAGACCATCTTCATCCTACGCCTCCTACGGATTGATAAACCTTAGGTCATCCACTTGAGGGAAATTTGCTACTGTCCTACAAACCTCTGCACTTGGAGGCCCAACAACATCTACAAGAAGAAGGTTGTGTAGTAGACATCAAGCTCTTTTCTGGCGCCATTGTCGGGGAGGTGAGTGCTTGAAGGTATATCTTTAGATTTTGCAATCGAGTCTTTTAGTTTCTTGTTTTATCACTAGTTTAGTTTATAAAAGAAAACTATAAAAATGGAATTGAGTTTGTCTCATACACTTCATCTTTTTAATATCTTTCGTGAGTATGATGGAAAGGATAATTGTGCTCAAGTGCTAGAAGAAGAAATCTATAAAATGTTTGGCACTAAATCTTTGAATGATGAGCATGATTGCAATGTTGTTAGTACGAATTCTTTGAATATCCATGATGCTAATGATGATTGCACTAGTTATGATGAAAATGCCTCCTATAAACATGTCAATTTTTGTGTAGTGCATTGGGTTTGTAAGTACACACCAAATAGGGAAGATAGATATTGCAAGAAGCATAAGTACTTAGAAACCAAATTGCTGCAAATAGAGCTAGATGAATGTGCTGAAAATTTAAATTATCTTGGCCATACTTGTGGACTTTGCAATGAAAGTGGTCATTTAGCTATCCGATGCAAATTGTTTCACGATCTAATCGTGTCCAAAATTTGTGATGACTTGATTTCCCTTGCACATTATAATGAACTTAGTTTGCTTATGGGTTATGAAGAAATGAAACGTTTAACTAATTATCTTCCAGAATTTGCCCGTTACAAACTTCTTGGCTTTGATCTAGAAGAAATTTATATGTATTGTGCGGTGAATTGTATTGAAAATCCTTATATTGCCAATTACATAAAGAAAAGAAAACAAATAGAGGATGAAGAGAATACTAATGAAAGGGAAGAGACTTCCCAATAGCCTCCTATTATTTCTTATGATGAATCAGGTAACGAGGAGGAGCCTCCTATTCAACCAATCTCATTAATAAGGAGCTCCAAAAAGAGGATTAAATCCACACATGATGTGCTGAAGAAGAATAAAAGAAAAAGGAAGAGAGGTAAAAAGATATCTCCCTCAAATAATGCTGCTCCTATTACTATTGTGCCTCATGAAAATATAATTGTGGAAGATAATGATACTTCTTATGATCTTGAAAATCCTTTTGGCACTTGCTTGGAAGAATATAATAATTGCTATACTATTGGTGCTATCCATGCTATTAATGATGAGAGTGATTATGCTTATGATACGAAAAGGCCCAAGCTTGGGGAAGTTATGTTTGATGAGGATGACATATTTGAGAATATATTTGCTGCAATTAATGTTTGTCCCAAGCTTGGGGATGCTACGTTTGATGA
This sequence comes from Triticum dicoccoides, assembly GCF_002162155.2. Classification (NCBI taxonomy): domain Eukaryota; kingdom Viridiplantae; phylum Streptophyta; class Magnoliopsida; order Poales; family Poaceae; genus Triticum; species Triticum dicoccoides. The sequence goes on along the minus strand of NC_041382.1, from coordinate 309,505,329 downwards.
AGATTATATTTTTAGTCTCTAATGTTTTGATATGCAAATTCATAATGATAATAACATGCCTCCTACTTATGATAATTATTGTGATGATACATATGCTATAAAAAGTAGTGAGGATTATATTTATAAAACTTGTCATGATTATGGTTACCCCTTTTATGAACATTGCTCTTTTAATGTGGAAACAATTTATAGTATCCAAGTCTCTTATGATACTCCCACTATTCCGATTAAGAAGAAATTTGCTTATGTGGAGAGTAATAAAATTTCTATGATTGTAGATCATGAAAAGAATGCTTTAGGTGCTGGTTATATTCGTACTAGAATAACACCTTAAGACACAAATCAACCAAAACCCTAGTGTCACCTAGATACTCCAATGTCACCTCAAGTATCCGTGGGTATGATTATATGATATGCATCACACAATCTCAGATTCATCTATTCAACCAACACATAGAACCTCAAAGAGTGCCCCAAAGTTCTACCGGGGAATCACGACGAAAACGTGTGCCAACACCTATGCATAGGTTACCAATGTCACGAAACCCGCAAGCTGGTCACCAAAACATACATCAAGTGGCACGTGGTATCCCATTGTCACCACAGATATCCACGGCAAGACATACATCAAGTATTCTCAAGTCTTTAAAGACTCAATCTGATAAGATTACTTCAAAGGGAAAACTCGATTCATTACAAGAGAGAAGAGGGGGGAAGAAACATCATAGGATCCAAATATAATAGCGAAGCTCGCGATACATCAAGATCGTATCACCTCAAGAACACGAGAGAGAGAGAGAGATCAAACACATAGCTACTGTTACATACCCTCAGCCCCGAGGGAGAACTACCCCCTCCTCATTATGGAGAGCACCAGGATGATGAAGGTGGCCACCGGTGAGGGTTCCCCCCTCCGTCAGGGTGCCGGAACAGGGTCCCGATAGGTTTTTTGTGGCTACGGAGGCTTTTGGCGGCGGAACTCCTGATCTATGTTGCGTTATGGAAGTTTTAGGGTACGACGATATATATAGGCAGAAGAAGCACGTCAGGGGAGCCACGGGGGCCCCACGAGGCAGGGGGCGCGCCCTAGGGGGGGCGCCCCCACCCTTGTGAGCACCTCGTGTCTCCCCTGACGTGGGGTCCAAGTCCATCAGGTGTGTTTATGTAACACCCTCGATGAGACTATGTCTCCCACGTGTCGAGGCATGACTTAGAGGCATAATCGCATTGAAGGCATATGTCGCAAGTTAGGCAATCTTCACAACATCCCATGTAATATAGATAATAAAAGGGGAGATAACATAGTTGGCTTACACTCGCCACGTCAATCAAGTACATAGATAACATTACATCATCCAAACACTCATGGCCCGACTACGGCGCCAAAATAAAAGATAACCCAACATGTGACACGGTCCCGATCACCCCCAACTGGGCACCACTACTGATCATCAGGAAAGGAAACATAGTATTGTTGAGAGTCCTCGTCGAACTCCCACTTGAGCTCGAGCGCGTCACCTGGAACGGAATCATCAGGCCCTGCATCTGGTGTAATAGTAATCTGTGAGCCACAGGGACTCAGCAATCTCGCACCCTCACGATCAAGACTATTTAAGCTTAATAGGTCTGGCAAGGTAAATATATGTGGAGCTGCAGCAAGCGACTAGCATGTGTGGTGGCTATCCTGTTCGCAAAAGAGAGCGAGAAGAGGAGGCAAATCACGAGCGAGAAACTAGAGAGCAACCTGCGCAAGCATTACTCCAACACCGTGTTCACTTCCCAGACTCCGCCGAGAAGAGACCATCACGGTAACTCACACTGTTGATTCATTTTAATTAAGTTAAGGTTCAAGTTATCTACAACCGGACATTAACAAATTCCCATCTGCCCATAATCGCGGGCACAGATTTTGAAAGTTCAAATCCCTGCAGGGGAGTCCCAACTTAGCCCATGACAAGCTCTCACGGTCAACGAAGGAATAGACCTTCTCCCGAGACGTTCCGATCAGACTCGGTATCTCGGTTCTTCAAGACACTTTGATAGGTTAAAACAAATCCAGCAACACCGCCCGAATGTGCCGACAAATCCCGATAGGAGCTGCACATATCTCGTTCTCAGGGCACACTCAGATAGGTCAAGCTACAAGTAAAACCAACCCTCGAGTTTCCCCGAGGTGGCCCCGCAGGCTGCCTGGTTCGGACCAACAATCAGAGGAGCACTGGCCCGGGGGGGGGGGTTTAAAATAAGATGACCCTCGGGCTCCAGAAACCCAAGGGAAAAAGAGGCTAGGTGGCAAATGGTAAAACCAAGGTTGGGCATTGCTGGAAAAGCTTTAATCAAGGCGAACTATCAAGGGGTTCCCATTATAACCCAACCGCGTAAGGAACGCAAAATCCGGGAACATAACACCGATATGATGGAAACTAGGGCGGCAAGAGTGGAACAAAACACTAGGCGAGAGGCCGAGCCTTCCACCCTTTACCAAGTATATAGATGCATAAAGATAACATGGCAATATAATGATATCCCAAAAAGTAAATAAATGTTCCAACAAGGAACGACCTCCAATCTTCACCTGCAACTAGCAACGCTATAAGACGGGCTGAGCAAAGCGGTAACATAGACAATCAACGGTTTGCTAGGACATGGTGGGTTAGAGGTTTGACATGGCAATTTTGGAGGCTTGAAAGCAAGTGGTAGGCATCGTAGCATTGGTATAGCAAAAGAGCGAGCATCTAGCAAAGCAAAGATAGTAGTGATTTCGAGGGTATGATCATCTTGCCTGCAAAGTTGTCAGAGTTGACTAGATCCTTGAAAGCAAACTCAACGGGCTCCTCATTTGCGAACTCGTCTCCCGGCTCTACCCAAACAAGACAAACAAGCAACAAGGACACAATCAACCACGTGCAAGGATCAAACAATATGATGCAAACATGGAATGCTATGCGGGATGCGATGCGGGATGCATATGCAAGATTTGACAAGGAATGAATGAACCTGGCCTCAACTTGGGAATCCAAGTGTGCCACTGGAAAGATGAGATGAAATCGCTTAAAAACGATATAAAGAACGCCGGAATCAGAGTTACGGTTTGGAAATGGCAAGCAATTCAAATATGACCACGTTCTGCGATTTACAACAAGTAGCCATCTAAATGCAACAAGATGAACATGCTCCAGCACCCAAGCATGGCATCAAAATACATGGCAGGGATGCATTCATGATGCTTAACAAAAGTCTAGCACTGAGCTACGGCCAATTCATCCATTAACAGGTTCAAACAAGCATGGCAAAAATGCATATGGTAAACGGATCTCAGACTTAGTGAAATTAACACTTGTTTGGAATTTCAGGTCAGATAGCACTCTTCGGAGCAGCAAAACTACATGCTACAGGACCTGAACATGGCAAAGTAAAGCATGACATGGAGCTACTCAAAGAGCTTAACAAAAGTCCCTGAGTGACCTTGAGCCAAAAGGGATCAGAAAATACAATTGCAAGCATGTGAACATGGCAAAAACATAATCAGTTCTCAGACTTAGTGAAAAACTGGAGCATGCTGGAACAGATATCAAGTAGACATGTTTACGAGCTCGATGCACTCACTACAAAGCAAGTCATGACAAGCTAAGCATACACCCATAAAGAATACACAAAATGCAAGCTAGACATGGCAAGAACAATAGCATAGCATGCACGGATGAACTACAACATCCTAGGCAAAATCGCTAACAAGTAGACAATCTGCCCAGATTCACGAAGTAGCAAAAGTAGAGCTCGATTGGCTCAAGCTAGGGTGCTCCATAATTGCAAACAAAGACATGGATGGATAGAGCACTACAAGATTAACAAAACATCCTTACTGATCATCCTCAAAAGAGGCACGGATCACTAGGAAACAACATGAACATATGGCATCATGAGATAAACAGCTCAAGGACTTGGTGGAAATGCCAAGTCCCTGAAATCAGCATTACCAAGAGCCTCACTTTGCAAGCTCGTGCTAGTCACCACACACATCACAAAAATACATGGGTTGCACCTCTGGAAAGATGGCAAAACCCTTAACAAAACATATGTAGAGCTCATGGGCATATCATGCACACAATAGTCATGGCAAAAATGACAAATATCTAAATGGAGCAGCAGATCTGACAAATATCTCAAGTAGCACTCTTCTAACAGCATTTCGGGCATCAAGATGAACTCAAATGAAATTGATGCAATGGAATGAAATGATGTGCCCTATGAGACGAACATTTTGATATGCTATATGCCCAAAACGGAGTTACAGATGCAAAGTTACGATGCGATGAACAGGAGCATATGAACTAGGGTTTCGGGAGAAAGTCAATCACGTCTGGATCTGGATTTGGCGCGTTTCCCGAGGTTGACCGGAGTGAGCTCGCCGGAGTTTGAAGTCGGTCGGAGTCGGTGGCCGGCCGGACCTCGCCGGATCCGGGCCGGGGTGGCGTGGAGGACGAGGCGGC
>NC_041382.1:309467497-309500445 GCF_002162155.2 Triticum dicoccoides | reverse complement strand
GAGGTGGTGACCGGCGCGGGCGAGGAAGCGCGGGCGGCGGGGAAGAAGCAGCCGGGCGCGAGGCGCGCGGGTTTCGGCGGGCCGCGGCGATGGGAGTCCCGGCGAGGACACGTGTCAGCTCCCGGTTGGGCAGGCGGTGGCGGCGGACGCGTCCGGCTCCGTCCGGACGTGTCCGGCGGCGGCGAAGATCCGATTTTTAGGGTTTCGGAGAGGGGACCCGCGAATTTGGAGGAGGGGTCTTTATATAGAGGTAGAGGGAGCTTGGAGAGTCCAAATGAGGTGCGGTTTTCGGCCACGCGATCGTGATCGAACGCTCTAGATGATGGAGAGGGTTTTGGTGGGTTTTGGGCCAAAGCGTAGGGGTGTTGGGCTGCAACACACACGAGGCCTTTTCGGTCCCTCGGTTAACCGTTGGAGCATCAAACGAAGTCCAAATGGTACGAAACTTGACAGGCGGTCTACCGGTAGTAAACCAAGGCTGCTTGGCAAGTCTCGGTCCAATCCGGAAATGTTTAATCCCCACACACGAAAGAAAGGTAGAAATGACCACCGGAGGAGAACGAAGCGCCGGAATGCAAAACGGACAACGGGGAAAATGCTCGAATGCATGAGATGAACACGTATGCAAATGCAATGCACATGATGACATGATATGAGATGCATGACAACGATAACAACACACAGAGACAAAGACCCAAACCCAAGAAAATAAAATAACTTAACACAGGAAACGGCAAGAGTTGGAATACATATTGGGAAAGTCATATCCGGGGTGTTACAACACTCCACCACTACGAAAGGATCTCGTCCCGAGATCTAGGACTAAAAGAACGCCGGGTACTTAGAACGGAGGTGATCCTCGCGTTCCCAGGTAGCTTCACGGTCGGAATGGTGTGACCACTTGACTTTGAGGAATTTGTTTGACTTGTTGCGAGTCTTGCGTTCAGTCTCTTCAAGAATAGCAACTGGGTGCTCGCGATAAGAGAGATCTTCTTGGAGCTCAATGTCCTCGAAGTTGACGGTGCGGTCAGGAGTCTTGAAGCACTTTCGAAGCTGAGAGACATGGAACACATCATGAACATTTGCAAAGTTTGAAGGAAGCTCGAGTTGATAGGCGAGATCGCCTCTCTTGCTGACAATCTTGAAAGGTCCCACGTATCTGGGAGCAAGCTTCCCTTTGATACCGAAGCGACGGGTACCTTTCATAGGAGAGACGCGGAGGTAAACATGATCTCCGATCTCGAAAGCCAAGTCACGGTGCTTACTATCATAGTAGCTCTTCTGGCGGGATTGGGCTGCTTTGAGGTTATCTCGAATGACTTTGCATATTTCCTCTGCCTCTGTGATTAAGTCATTACCCAAAAGCTGACGTTCACCGGTTTCAGACCAGTTGAGAGGGGTACGACACTTCCTGCCATACAGAATTTCAAATGGGGCCTTGCCTGAACTTTCCTAAAAACTGTTGTTGTAGGAGAATTCAGCATAAGGAAGACAATCCTCCCACTTCATGCCGAAGGAGATCACACAAGCCCTGAGCATATCTTCAAGAATCTGGTTGACACGCTCGACTTGACCGCTAGTTTGAGGATGGAAAGTTGTGCTGAAGCGGATGTTGGTGCCCATGGCCTTCTGAAAAGAATCCCAAACCTTGGAGGTAAAGATGCTACCACGGTCTGAAGAGATCACTTGTGGAATACCGTGCAGAGAGACAATTCGAGAGGTATAGAGCTCCGCCAATTGAGCTGCAGTGATCGACTCTTTGATAGGCAGAAAGTGAGCCACTTTGGTGAGTTTGTCGATGACAATGAATATAGCATCATTGCCACGCTTGGACTTTGGAAACCCAGTCACGAAGTCCATCTCAATGTGGTTAAACTTCCATTCTGGAATGGCAAGAGGTTGGAGGAGACCCGCTGGCCTTTGGTGTTCTGCCTTCACTCTTTTGCAGACATCACACTCATTTACGAACTGAGCAATCTCGCACTTCATTCGAGTCCACCAATAAGCCTGCTTGAGGTCCTGATACATCTTCGTACTCCCAGGGTGGATGGAGAGGAGAGAATTGTGAGCCTCGTTCATGATCACTTTATGGAGGTCACCTTTGGGCACGATAATACGATCCTCGAAGAAGAGAGTGTCCTTGTCATCAAGGCGGTAGCACTTGTACTTGGGTTGACTCTTGGCAATCCCAATCTTCACCTTTTTCACCATAGCATCAAGAAGCTGGGCTTGGCGAATCTGGTCTTCCAAGGTAGGAGAGACTTGAAGGTTGGCGAGGAAACCTTGAGGAACAACTTGCAGGTTAAGTTTGCAGAAAGCTTCACAAAGCTCGGGTTGATAAGGCTTGAGAATCAGACTGTTGCAATAAGCCTTTCTGCTCAATGCGTCAACAATCACATTGGCCTTGTCTGGAGTATACTCGATACTCGGATTATACTCTTGAATCATTTCGACCCATCGAGTTTGCCTGAGGTTGAGATTAGGCTGAGTGAAGATGTACTTGAGACTCTTGTGGTCAGTGAAGATGTCCACTTTTCTTCCCAATAAGAGATGTCTCCAAGTCAAAAGAGCATGCACAACTGCCGCCAACTCGAGATCATGAGTGGGGTAGTTCTTCTCATTGGGCTTCAACTGGCGAGAGGTATAAGCAACAACTTTCTTCTCTTGCATCAATACTGCGCCAAGACCTTGGAGAGAGGCATCACAAAAGACCTCGTACGGTTTGGATTCATCAGGCGAAGTTAGGACCGGAGCAGTGATCAATTTCTCTTTTAAAGTGTTGAAAGCAATGTCACACTCCGGAGACCAAACATACTTGACGTGCTTCTGGAGAAGATTTGAGGCTTCGCGATCTTAGAAAAGTTTTCAACGAATCTTCAACAGTAGCTTGCGAGACCGAGGAAGCTACGGAGTTGCTTCATGTTCTGAGGAGGTTCCCAATTCACAATTGCAGACACCTTCTAAGGATTCACCGCATTGCCCTTGGCAGAGATGATATGACCAAGATAAAGAACCTGATCGAGCCAAAATTCGCACTTGGAGAACTTGGCATAGAACTGGTGTTCCCTCAGCTTATCAAGCACCAAACGCAAGTGCTTGGCATGATCTTCCTTGTTCTTCGAGAAAACCAGAACGTCGTTTAGATAGACCAAAACGAAGTCATTGGTGTAGGTGTTGAAGATGAAGTTCATCATGCGAGAGAAAGTTGGAGGAGCGTTGACGAGGCCAAAAGACATGACAGTGTATTCATATGAACCATAGCTTGTCCTGAAAGCCGTCTTGGGAATATCTTGCTCACAGATACAAATCTGATGATAACCCATACGAAGATCAAGCTTGGAGAATACTTGGGCACAGAGTTGTTCAAACAGCTCATTGATGTTGGGAAGTGGGTATTTTTTCTTGATGGTCTTCTTGTTCAATGGACGGTAATCAACACAAAGTCGGTCCGTTCCATCCTTCTTCTTCACAAAAAGAATACCACAACCCCACAGAGAAGAACTAGGCCGGATGAGACCCATTCTCTCTTGAATATCGAGTTGCTTCTTCAGCTCCTTCAACTCTTCAGGTCCGAGCTTGTAAGGACGCTTGCACACTGGTTCCGTGCCAGGCTCAAGATCAATAACAAATTCAACTGGCCGGTGCGGAGGCATTCCTGGAAGCTCTTCTGGAAAGACGTCTTGATATTCGCAAACGATTGGAATTTGCGAGATAGCATCCAGTTCACCCTTCTCATTGAGAGAAAACAGACGGATGGTATCATCACGAGCGGCAAAGACAATTACATCCTCAGACGAATGAGTCAATTGAATGTGCCTGGCTGCACAGTCAAGATGTGCCTTGTGCTTAGAAAGCCAATCCATTCCGAGAATAAGATCAATATCCGAGTTGCCAAGAACCATTGGGGAAGAAAGAAACTTGTAGTCGCCCAAGGTGATAGTAACATCTGGCACCTCCAGACTTGCACTCAAACGTTTGCCAGGAGAAACGATATCCATTTGTTTACCCAAATGAGACGAAACGAACTCATGCTTGGTAAAAAATGGCTTTGACATGAAACAATGCGATGCACCAGTGTCAAAAAGAACTTTTGCAGGAACATCGTTAACAGGAAGGTTACCCATGATGACATCTGATGAGTCCTCTGCCTGAGCTGCGTTCATCAAGTTGACCTTGGCGTGCTTGGGGTTATGCTTGACCACAACTGTACTTGCCGATCTCACAGGAGGAGGAGGAAGACGCCTCTGATTGAGACACTTGTTGGCATAGTGACCCTTCTGTTGGCACTTGTTGCACATGACCTCTGAAAGTGGACGGTGATACGGAGCACTCGATCTTGGAGCTTGAGACGAAGTCTTGTTCTGAAAGCCAGGGTTGGGTGGGTGGGAAGAACCACTGCCACTTTTTCTCTTCTGCTGATACGGCTGACGAAACGGAGGAGGAGGAAGCCAATACTTCTGCTGCTTGGCCACTTGAGTAGAGGAAGAAGGAGTAGCATCTCTGACTCGCTTCTTGGAAGCATCACACCTCAGTTGAGCGGCCTCTTGCTTCAATGCCATGTTGTAGAACTCATCGTACCTCACGGGTTCAAAGAGAACAAGAGAGAGCTGAATTTCTTCTCTGAGACCACCCCTGAACTGGTATATCATGCTCTTCTCATTAGGTACGTCCTGCTTGGAAAAGTGGGCGAGCTTCTGGAACAACTTGTTGTAGTCATAGACAGACAAAGAACCTTGCTTCAGGTTGCGGAATTCCTCACGCTTGCTTTCAACCACGCTATGAGGGATATGGTGAGCTCTGAAATCTTGACGGAATTCATCCCAAGTGATCACACGTCCACCTCTGGAATCCTTGTACTGCTGGAACCATACTGCAGCTTGATCTTTGAGTTGGAAGGAAGCGAACTTGACAAAGTCCTCAGGCCTGACGTTACTGCACTCGAAATGCTTGCACAGATCCACAAGCCAATCGTCAGCATCGGTTGCCTCAACACAATTGCTGAAAGTCTTTGGCCCGTTAGCAAGGAACTGGTTGAGTGTAGCAAAGTGATTTTGATTGTTGCCTTGGTTCCCTTGGTTGCCTTGATTGCGCTCTTGAAGAATTTGCATGATCAACTGTGTGTTTGCATTGGTTGCGGCCATAACAGCTTGCCATGCCTCCGGAGGAGGTGGAGGTGGTGGCGGATCTGGATTCGGAGTTGTGCGCGTTGGAGGAGCCATCCTGAAGAGGTTGACATCCATTAGCACATTGATAGACAAATATTGAAGCTGAATCCAATGGAATGAAAATTGCAACATATATCCTTCACATCCGAACAAAATGAACGAATGCATTCCTCTTGAAATGGTCACATATCCATAAATTGAGAAGCCACGTAGAATTTAGGTAGAGAAATAAATCAACAAGGTACGGATCAAGAACGAATAATCGGTAAGAAAACCCAATCTCAAACCAACTATCCGTGGAAGAAGAACTAGAGCTACTAGAATTCCCACCTATGAAACTCCCGAACCTTTCCGGTTATGCAATCAGGTGTTGGGGATACAGGGGAAGCATAATATCTCACCCAAATCTAGCAAATCCTACATCCAGCTGTATCCATCCTTCAACACATAACCGAGAAAAACTTTGGAAACCATCTACCTCAACCTTCGAAAAGCATCCGTTATACAAGTTATGGCGATACTCCCGAACTCCCGCCCCAGTACTGGGTGGCGTCGAGGTTATCTCACCAACGAACTACATAAAAGAGATTTTCGATGTCGGCGTACTAAACTCAGGTATTCCAGAACTGCAACAATAAAATTATGACGATAACACCTCAAAGCTCAACTCCCCGGGACACCTCACAAAACCCCTGACAGGAGGCACCAAGACAATGTTCTTGTCATAAAACCATCGGAACGATTCCAAGATACCCGCGTGATCCTAAATTTTTTTAGTGAAATTTGAGAAGAGAAGAGTCAAAACTCTACGTCAGGATGCCTTACCAGAGTGATGAGGAGACTGGGAAGTAAAAAGAATTCCTAAACTCTTCGATATATAATTCCTAAATGACTCAAAACATTTTTCTAGAGACAACTCGCCCGCTAAAAACGATCAAGCAATGGGGCTCCTAAGGTCGGGGAAGGCTCTGATTACCAACTTGTAACACCCTCGATGCGACTATGTCTCCCACGTGTCGAGGCACGACTTAGAGGCATAATCGCATTGAAGGCATATGTCGCAAGTTAGGCAATCTTCACAACATCCCATGTAATATAGATAATAAAAGGGGAGATAACATAGTTGGCTTACACTCGCCACGTCAATCAAGTACATAGATAACATTACATCATCCAAACACTCATGGACCGACTAGGGCGCCAAAATAAAAGATAACCCAACATGCGACACGGTCCCGATCACCCCCAACTGGGCACCACTACTGATCATCAGGAAAGGAAACATAGTATCGTTGAGAGTCCTCGTCGAACTCCCACTTGAGCTCGAGCGCGTCACCTGGAGCGGAATCATCAAGCCCTGCATCTGGTGTAATAGTAATCTGTGAGCCACAGGGACTCAGCAATCTCGCACCGTCGCGATCAAGACTATTTAAGCTTAATAGGTATGGCAAGGTAAATATATGTGGAGCTGCAGCAAGCGACTAGCATATGTGGTGGCTATCCTGTTCGCAAAAGAGAGCGAGAATAGGAGGCAAAGCGCGAGCGAGAAACTAGAGAGCAACCTGCGCAAGCATTACTCCAACACCGTGTTCACTTCCCGGACTCCGCCGAGAAGAGATCATCACGGTAACTCACACTGTTGATTCATTTTAATTAAGTTAAGGTTCAAGTTATATACAATCGGACATTAACAAATTCCCATCTGCCCATAACCGCGGGCACGGCTTTTGAAAGTTCAAATCCCTATAGGGGAGTCCCAACTTAGCCCATGACAAGCTCTCACGGTCAACGAAGGAATAGACCTCCTCCCGAGACATTTCGATCAGACTCGGTATCTCGGTTCTTCAAGACACTTTGACAGGTTAAAACAAATCCAGCAACACCGCCCGAATGTGCCGACAAATCCCGATAGGAGCTGCACATATCTCGTTCTCAGGGCACACTTAGATAGGTCAAGCTATGAGTAAAACCAACCCTCGAGTTTCCCCGAGGTGGCCCCGCAGGCTGCCTGGTTCGGACCAACACTCAGAGGAGCACTGGCCCAGGGGGGGGGGTTTAAAATAAGATGACCCTCGGGCTCCGGAAACCCAAGGGAAAAAGAGGCTAGGTGGCAAATGGTAAAACCAAGGTTGGGAATTGCTGGAAAAGCTTTAATCAAGGCAAACTATCAAGGGGTTCCCATTATAACCCAACCGCGTAAGGAACGCAAAATCCGGGAACATAACACCGATATGACGGAAACTAGGGCGGCAAGAGTGGAACAAAACACTAGGCGAGAGGCCGAGCCTTCCACCCTTTACCAAGTATATAGATGCATAAAGATAACATGGCAATATAATGATATCCCAACAAGTAAATAAATGTTCCAACAAGGAACGGCCTCCAATCTTCACCTGCAACCAGCAACGCTATAAGAGGGGCTGAGCAAAGCGGTAACATAGCCAATCAACGGTTTGCTAGGACATGGTGGGTTAGAGGTTTGACATGGCAATTTGGGAGGCTTGAAAGCAAGTGGTAGGCATCATAGCATTGGCATAGCAAAAGAGCGAGCATCTAGCAAAGCAAAGATAGTAGTGATTTCGAGGGTATGATCATCTTGCCTGCAAAGTTGTCAGAGTTGACTGGATCCTCGAAAGCAAACTCAACGGGCTCCTCGTTAGTGAACTCGTCTCCCGGCTCTACCCATACAAGACAAACAAGCAACAATGACACAATCAACCAAGTGCAAGGATCAAACAATATGATGCAAACATGGAATGCTATGCGGGATGCGATGCGGGATGCATATGCAAGATTTGACAAGGAATGCATGAACCTGGCCTCAACTTGGGAATCCAAGTGTGCCACTGGAAAAATGAGATGAAATCGCTTGAAAACGATATAAAGAACGCCGGAATCGGAGTTACGGTTTGGAAATGGCAAGCAATTCAAATATGACCATGTTCTGCGATTTACAGCAAGTAGCCATCTAAATGCAACAAGATGAACATGCTACAGCACCCAAACATGGCATCAAAATACATGGCAGGGATGCATTCATGATTCTTAACAAAAGTCTAGCACTGAGCTACGGCCAATTCATCCGTTAACAGGTTCAAACAAGCATGGCAAAAATGCATATGGTAAACAGATCTCAGACTTAGTGAAATTAACACTTGTCTGGAATTTCAGATCAGATAGCACTCTTCGGAGCAGCAAAACTACATGCTACAGGACCTGAACATGGCAAAGTAAAGCATGACATAGAGCTACTCAAAGAGCTTAACAAAAGTCCCTTAGTGACCTTGAGCCAAAAGGGATCAGAAAATACAATTGCAAGCATGTGAACATGGCAAAAACATAATCAGTTGTCAGACTTAGTGAAAAACTGGAGCATGCTGAAACAGATATCAAGTAGGCGTGTTTACGAGCTCGATGCACTCACTGCAGAGCAAGTCATGACAAGCTAAGCATACACCCATCAAGAATACACAAAATGCAAGCTAGACATGGCAAGAACAATAGCATAGCATGCACGGATCAACTACAACATCCTCGGCAAAATTGCTAACAAGTAGACAATCTGCTCAGATTCACGAAGTAGCAAAAGTAGAGCTCGATTGACTCAAGCTAGGTTCCTCCATAATTTTAAACAAAGACATGGATGTATAGAGCACTCCAAGATTAACAAAACATCCTTACTGATCATCCTCAAAAGAGGCATGGATCACTAGGAAACAACATGAACATATGGCATCATGAGATAAACAGCTCAAGGACTTAGTGGAAATGCCAAGTCCCTGAAATCAGCATTACCAAGAGCCTCACTTTGCAAGCTCGTGCTAGTCACCACACACATCACAAAAATACATGGGTTGCACCTCTGGAAAGATGGCAAAACCCTTAACAAAACATATGTAGAGCTCATGGGCATATCATGCACACAATAATCATGGAAAAAATGACAAATATCTAAATGGAGCAACAGATCTGACAAATATCTCAAGTAGCACTCTTCTAACAGAATTTCGGGCATCAAGATGAACTCAAATGAAAATGATGCAATGGAATGAAATGATGTGCTCTCTGAGGCGAACATTTTGATATGCTATATGACCAAAACGGAGTTACGGATGCAAAGTTACGATGCGATGAACATGAGCATATGAACTAGGGTTTCGGGAGAAAGTCAACCACGCCTGGATCTGGATCTGGCGCATTTCCCGAGGTTGGCCGGAGTGAGCTCGCCGGAGTTTGAAGTCGGCCGCCAGAGTTTGTTGGGGAGGCGGCGTGGGGCTTGCCGGAGTCGGTGGCCGGCCGGACCTCGCCGGATCCGGGCCGGGGCGGCATGGAGGACGAGGTGGCGGGGCGGTGGTCGCCGGCCAGGGGCGGCAGGGCGCCGGGCGGCGGGTTCGGTGCACTGGCCGGCGCGGCGGCGCGGCGAGGTGGTGACCGGCGCGGGCGAGGAGGCGCGGGCGATGGGGAAGAAGCAACCGGGCACGAGGAGCGCGGGCCGCGGTGATGGGAGTCCTGGCGAGGACACGTGTCAGCTCCCGGTTGGGCAGGCGGTGGCGGCGGATGTGTCCGGCTCCGTCCGGACGTGTCCGGCGGCGGCGAAGATCCGATTTTTAGGGTTTCGGAGAGGGGATCCGCGAATTTGGAGGAGGGGTCTTTATATAGAGGTAGAGGGAGCTAGGAGAGTCCAAATGAGGTGCGGTTTTCGGCCACGCGATCGTGATCGAACGCTCTAGATGATGGAGAGGGTTTTGGTGGGTTTTGGGCCAAAGTGGAGGGGTGTTGGGCTGCAACACACACGAGGCCTTTTCGGTCACTCGGTTAACCGTTGGAGCATCAAACGAAGTCCAAATGGTACGAAACTTGACAGGCGGTCTACCGGTAGTAAACCAAGGCCGCTTGGCAAGTCTCGGTCCAATCCGGAAATGTTTAATCCCCACACACGAAAGAAAGGTAGAAATGACCACCGGAGGAGAACGAAGCGCCGGAATGCAAAACGGACAACGGGGAAAATGCTCGAATGCATGAGATGAACACGTATGCAAATGCAATGCACATGATGACATGATATGAGATGCATGACAACGATAAGAACACACGGAGACAAAGACCCGAACCCGAGAAAATAAAATAACTTAACGCTGGAAACGGCAAGAGTTGGAATACATATTGGGAAAGTCATATCCGGGGTGTTACAGTTTCCTTCCAAAAATAACTTCTCCAGTTGATTTTGTTCTGTTTCGACTTCGTCTGATATTCCTTTTCTTCGAAACACGGAAATAGGCATAAAACAACAAATCTGGGCTGGGCCTCCAGTTAATAGGTTAGTCCCAAAAGTAATATAGAAGTGGATAATAAAGCCCAATATTGCCCAAAACAGTAGATAATATAGCATGGAGCAATCAAAAATTATAGATACGTTGGAGACGTATCAAATGCTACCTAACATATTTATCCATGTAATTTTCTTTATTGTGGCATGAATGTTCAGATCCGTAAGATTCAAAATAAAAGTTTAATATGTCAATAAAAACAATAATACTTCAAGCATACAAACAAGGCAATAATGTCTTCTCATAATAACATGGCCAAAGAAAGCTTATCCCTACAAAATTATATAGTCTGGCTATGCTCCATCTTCATCACACAGAATATTCAAATCATGCACAACCCGGATGACAAGCCAAGCAATTGTTTCATACTTTTGATGTTCTCAAAAAATTTCAACTTTCACGCAATACATGAGCATGAGCCATGGACATAACACTACAGGTGGAATAGAATATGGTGGTTGTGAAGAAGATAAAAAGAAGGAGATAGTCTCACATCAAATAGGCATATCAACGGGCTATGGAGATGCCCATCAATGGATATCAATGTGAGTGAGTAGGAATTTCCATGCAACAGATGCACTAGAGCTATAAGTGTATGAAAGCTCAAAAGGAAAACTAAGTGGGTGTGCATCCAACTTGCTTACTCATGAAGACCTAGGGAAATTTGAGGAAGCCCATCGTTGGAATATACAAGCCAAGCTAAATAATGCAAAATTCCCACTAGTATATGAAAGTGACAACATAGGAGACTCTCTATCATGAAGATCATGGTGCTACTTTGAAGCACAAGTGTGGTAAAAGGATAGTAGCATTGCCCCTTCTCTCTTTTTCTCTCATTTTTTTGTTTGTTTTTTTTGGCTTTTTTGGGCCTTCTCTTTTGTTGGCCTTTCTCTTTTTCTTATTTCCTCACATGGGACAATGCTCTAATAATGAAGAACATCACACTTTTATTTACTTACAACTCAAGAATTACAACTCGATACTTAGAACAAAATATGACTCTATATGAATGCCTTCAACGGTGTACCAGGATGTGCAATGACTCAAGAGTGACATGTATGAAAGAATTATGAAAGGTGGCTTTGCCACAAATACGATGTCAACTACATGATCATGCTAAGCAATATGACAATGATGGAGTGTGTCATAATAAAAGGAATGGTGGAAAGTTGCATGGAAATATATCTCGGAATGGCTATGGAAATGCCATAATAGGTAGGTATGGTGGCTATTTTGAGGAAGGTATATGGTGGGTTTATGGTACCGACGAAAGTTGCGCGACACAAGAGAGGCTAGCAATGGAGGAATGGTGAGAGTGCGTATAATCCATGGACTCAACATTAGTCATAAAGAACTCACATGCTTATTGCAAAAATCTATTAGTTATCGAAACAAAGTACTACGCGCATGCTCCTAGGGGGATAGATTGGTAGGAAAAGACCATCGCTCATCCCCGACTGCCACTCATAAGGAAGACAATCAAAAAAATATCATCACAATTTTTTATAACATAAGTATCATCACAATAATCATCATATGTAGCAACTTTGTTCTCACCATAATCAATTGAAACCTCTTCCAAGAAAGTGGAATCATTACTAAATACAGTCATGACCTCTCCAAATCCACTTTTATAATTATCACAATAAGATTCAACATCCTTCAAAATAGTGAGATCATTACTTCCTAAAGTTGACACTCTTCCAAACCCACCTTCATCAATATAATCATCATAAATAGGGGGCATGCTATCATCATAATAAATTTGCTCATCAAAACATGGGAGACTAAAAATATCATCTTCATTAAACATAGCATCCCCAAGCTTGGGACAAACATTAATTGCAGGAAATAAATTCTCAAACATGCCATTCTCATCAAACATAGCATCCCCAAGACTGGGCCTTTTTCATATCATAAGCATAATCACTCTCATCATTAATAGTATGGATATCACCAATAGTATAGCAATTATCATCATCACAATGAGTAATAGGAGGAACATCATTTGGGAGGGATACCTTTTTACCTTTGCTTCTCCGTCTTTTCTTTTTATTCTTCACATTATGTATGGGTTTAATCCTCTTTTTGGAGCTCCTTACTAAAAAGATTGGTTGAGTAGAAGGCTCCTCCTCATTACCTGATTCATCATAAGAAAGAATAGGAGGATATTGGGAAGTCTCTTCCCTTTCATTAGTATTCTCTTCATCTTCTATTTGTTTTCTTGTCTTTATGTAATTGGCAATATAAGGATTTTCAATGCAATTCACCACAAAATACATATAAATTTCCTCTAGATCAAAATTAAGAACTGTCTCAAGGGAAAATTCTGGAATATCCTTAGTTATACATTTCATTTCTTCATAACCCAGAAGCAAACTAAGTTCATTATGATGCGCGAGGGAAATCAAGTCATCACAATTTTTGGACATGATTCGATCATGAAACAATTTGCATTGGATATTTAAATGACCATGTTCATTGCAAAGTTCACATGGATGGCTAAGAAAATTTTAATTGTCAGCACAAACATCTAGCCTTTCTTGCAACCATTTAGTTTCTATATACTTATGCCTCTTGCAAAATCTATATTCCCTATTTGGTGTGTACTTGCAAACTCTAGGCACTCCACAAAAATTGACATGCTCATGCTCATCATTCAAAGATTTAGTGCCAAACATTTGAATGCATTCTTCTTCTAGCATTTGGGCACAATTTTCCTTTCCATCAATTTCACGAAAGATATTAAAAAGATGAAGCATATGAGGCACCCTCAATTCCGTTTTTTGTAGTTTTCTTTTATAAACTAAACTAGTGATAAAAAAAGAAACTAAAAGATTCGATTGCAAGATCTAAAGATATAACTTCAAGCGCTAACCTCCCCGGCAACGGCGCCAGAAAAGAGCTTGAAGTCTACTACACAACCTTCTCCTTGTAGACGTTGTTGGGCCTCCAAGTGCAGTGGTATGTAGGACAATATCAAATTTCCCTCAAGTGGATGACCTAAGGTGTATCAATCCATGGGAGGCGTAGGATGAAGATGGTCTCTCTCAAACAACCTAGCAACCAGATAGCAAAGAGTCTCTTATGTCCCCCAACACACCCAATACAATGGTAAAATGTATAGGTGCACTAGTTCGGCGAAGAGATGGTGATACAAGTGAAATATGGATGGTAGATATAGCTTTTTGTAATCTAAAAATATAAAAACAGCATGGTAACTAATGATAAAAGTGAGCACAAACGGTATTGCAATGCTTCAAAACAAGGCCTAGGGTTCATACTTTCACTAGTGCGAGTTCTCTCAACAATAATAACTTAATTGGATCATATAACAATCCCTCAAAATGCAACGAAGAGTCACTCCAAAGTCACTAATAGCGGAGAACAAACTAAGAGATTATTGTAGGGTACGAAACCACCTCAAAGTTATTCTTTCCGATCAATCCGTTGGGCTATTCCTATAAGTGTCACAAACAGCCCTAGAGTTCCTACTAAAATAACACCTTCAGACACAAATCAACCAAAACCCTAATGTCAGCTAGATACTCCAATGTCACCTCAAGTATCCATGGGTATGATTACACGATATGCATCACACAATCTCAGATTCATCTATTC
This sequence comes from Triticum dicoccoides, assembly GCF_002162155.2. Taxonomy (NCBI): domain Eukaryota; kingdom Viridiplantae; phylum Streptophyta; class Magnoliopsida; order Poales; family Poaceae; genus Triticum; species Triticum dicoccoides. The sequence continues at coordinate 309,486,332 of NC_041382.1, read as the reverse complement.
AACCAACACAAAGAATTTCAATGAGTGCCCCAAAGTTTCTACCGGAGACTCATGACGAAAACGTGTGCCAACCCCTATGCATAAGTTCACAAGGTCACAAAACTCGCAAGTTGATCACCAAAACATACATCAAGTGGATTACGTGAATATCCCATTGTCACCACGGATAAGCACATGCAAGACATACATCAAGTGTTCTCATCCTTAAAGACTCAATCCGATAAGATAACTTCAAAGGGAAAACTCAATTCATCACAAGGATATAGAGGGGGAGAAACATCATAAGATCCAACTATAATAGCAAAGCTCGCGGTACATCAAGATCATTCCATATCAAGAACACGAGAGAGAGAGAGAGAGAGAGAGAGATCAAACACATAGCTACTGGTACATACCCTCAACCCCGAGGGTAAACTACTCCCTCCTCGTCATGGAGAGCGCCGGGATGATGAAGATGGCCACCGATGATGGATCCCCCCTCCGGCAGGGTGCCGGAATAGGGCCCCGATTGGTGTTTGGTGGCTAGAGAGGCTTGTGGCGGCGGAACTCCCGATCTAGGTTTATTTTCAGGGGTTTCTTTATTTATAGGAATTTTTGGCGTCAGTCCCATGTCAGGGGGGTCTCCGAGTCATCCACGAGGCAGGGGGCATGCCTAGGGGGTTGGGCTCGCCCTACACCCTCGTGGACCGCTCGGGACTCTTCAGGCCCAACTATTTTACTTCGGGGGCTTCTTTTGGTCCATAAAAATCATCAAAAATTGGCACGTTAATTGGACTCGTTTGGTATTCCTTTTCTCTAGAACTCAAAAACAAGGAAAATAATAGAAACTAGCACTGGGCTCTAGGTTAACAGGTTAGTCCCAAAAATCATATAAAATAGCATATAAATGCATATAAAACATCCAAGATAGATAATATAATAGCATGGAACAATCAAAAATTATAGATACATTGGAGACGTATGAACCTTGTAGGGAGAAGGCACCATCAAAGTACATAATCCAGTATTGGGGTGCTTCCTTGCCGGGGATTACTATCTCCAGCACTTCTTCATCAGGGGTTGGCGTCCACTCCGCAATGAACTCTGCTACTGCTCTGCTCTGAATAGTTGACGTGCTCTCAAACTTCAAACCAAAGCTGGATAACTCCAAAGCCCATTCTACTATTCTGCCAGTGGCCTCAATATTTCTGAGTATGCGCTGCAAGGGGAAGCGGGTGACAACCGTGATCTCGTGGGCTTGGAAGTAGTGGCACAGTTTCCTTGAGGCCATGATGAGGCCAAAAATCAACTTTTGCGCGCCAGAGGACCTCGACCTAGCCCCATGTAGTAGGGAGCTGACGAAGTACCCTGGCTGCTGCACCACCTTCTTCCTTGCCGCGTCTTTGGGACTGTCACCATCGCCCTGCTCTTCCTTGTCTTGATCTACGTCTGACCTTGTTGGGATGGGTTTGCTTTCCTCTCCAGAGGGGACGGTGGTTGCAGCTGCTACTTCTGCGCCATCAGTGATGCACTAACCACTTGATTGGTTGCCGCTAAGTATAGCAGCAATGGCTCTTGTGGTTTGGGAGCGACTAAGGTGGGCACAGAGGAAAGATAGGTCTTCAAATCTTGTAGCGCAGCGTCCGCCTCCGGAGTCCACTCCACGGACCCTGCTTTCTTCAAGATTTTGAATATCGGCAGGACGCGCTTGGCAGACTTGGAAATGAACCTGCTCAGCGCGGCAATACATCCAGTCAAATGCCTCACGTCTTTAACTATCTTTGGTGCTTGAATCTGCTCGATAGCCTTGATCTTGTCGGGGTTGGCCTCTATCCCCCGATGGGACAAGAAGAAGCCAAATAGCTTGCTAGAAGGAATTCCAAACACACACTTCTCCAGGTTCAACTTCATGTTGATCTTGCGTAGGTTTGCAAAGGTCTCTTCCATGTCCTGAATGAGAATCAATCTGTCCTTGGTTTTGACCACTATATCATCGATGTAGGCTTAAATATTTCTGTGCAGTTGGGACTCAAAGTCAATCTGCACTGCTCTTGCAAAAGTGGATCTAGCGCTCTTCAACCCAAAGGGCATCCGTATGAAACAATACGTGCATCAAGGGGCTATGAACGTGGTCTTCTCTTCATCTTCCTTGGACATGAAGATCTGGCGGTATCCGGAGTAGGCATCCAGGAAGGAAAGCATGTCACACCCGAAGGTGGAATCCACAACCTGGTCGATGCGTAGCAAGGGGAATGGGTCCTTCGGGCATGCTTTGTTCAGATCTATGACATCTATGCAAAGGGTCCATTTCCCATTCGCCTTGCGCACTACCACTGGATTTGCTAACCATGTTGGATGGAATACTCCTCTGACCAAATCAGCTGCCTCAAGTTTCTTGATCTCTTAGGCAATAAACTGCTGCCACTCTAAAGCTTGCTTTTAGACCTTCTACTTGATGGGTCGGGCATGTGGGCAGACAACAAGGTGGTGCTCGATTACCTCCCTGGGAACACCGGGGATGTCACATGGTTTCCAGGCAAACACATCGACATTCGCCCGCAGGAAGGTAACGAGCGTGCTTTCCTATTTGTCATCCAAGGTGGCACTGATAGTAAATGTACCATCAGCGCCAGCTAGCCTTGTTGGGACCTTCTTCACAGCAGGTGCAATGGCCTTGGATCTCTTGCTGTTGGAACTCTCCGACACGTCATCAACAGGCGCAGTGCACTCTGAAGAAGTGGGCTTCCTGGATTCCTCGCTGACATCCTTAGTAGATTTCTTCTTTTTCTTGCTTTCCTTGGTGGGAGCAGTAGCTTTTGCGGCCTCTGCAGTGACTACTTCCCGGTACATCTTGTCCACGCATATGATTGCGTCTTTTTTGTCTAATGGAATGGAAATGACGCCCATTTTCCCTGGCATCTTCAGACTGTTGTAGGCATAGTGGGATGCCACCATGAATTTGGCCAAGGCTGGGCGACCAAGGATTCCATTGTACGGCAGGGGGAGGTCAACCACATCAAGGTCAACCGCATCAAATACGATCTTCTCAGTCTGGTAGTTTAACTCCCCCCCGAATGTCACCAGCGGTGTGATCTTCCCCTTAGGACGACTCCTGTCATGGTTGATCCCTTGGAACATACCAGTAACCTTGAGCTCTTCATCTGCCATCTCGAGTTTGCTGATGACCGTTGGAGAAATCAGATTCAACCCGGCCTACCGTTCAACCAACATCTTTGTGACCTTGAGGTTGCGAATCGTTGGTGAGACCAACAACGGCAAACACCCTACCGCCATGGTGCGGTTAGGGTGATCCGCCTCATCAAATATGATGGGTGTGCGGGACCATTTGAGCGGCTTCTGAGAATCTGCCGCTGGCCCCACGGCATTGACCTCACGTGCCCACTATTTTAGTTGGCGGTGAGAGGAGTGCAAGGATGCACCCCCGTCAATGCATAATGCATCAGTGGCTTTCTAGAAATCCGCTCGTTGGTTTCCTCTTCATCTCCTTCATCACTCTCTTCATTGCAATCCTTCTTCTCACGGCCTCTGGTGGGTTTCCCTTAATATTGAGGAGCCTTGCCGGGGCGACCTGCTCTGCCGCCTTGGCCCTTCCCGCCAATGCCATCTTGGTCTTTCTCCTTGTTGCGCTTCTCGTACTCAGCACTCTGCTTCTCGACGAGCTTCTCAACCTGATGACAATCCTGAAGATCGTGGCCCTTGGTCCAATGGATCTTGCGGTACGACCTGTCACCCTTCCCAGCCTTCTCATTAGCCGTGGCTTCCCGACAATCAGTGCACGTGGAAACTTCCTTGCCGGGAACCTTGGTCTTGGCCTTCTTGCCGGAACTAGGCGTGCTCGATCCTTCAACGGTTAACACTGATTTATCCTTGCACTTCTTGTTGCGCTTCTTATTCTTCTTCTTCTGATTGGTGGTGTCGTCATCGTCCTCCGAGTCAACGCCTATGCCATCCTCTTCACCGGGGAGTCGCCTCCCCTCCTCTACGTGGGCATACTTATCCACCAGAGTGTACATCTCATTCACAGTCTTGGGAAACCGTACGTTCATTTTGGAACGTATCATGCGATTGTGCATGTTGGACTGGAATGCATCTATCACTTCTACCGGGTGGATGTCTGGAATGTTCATGTGCACCTGGCTGAACCTCTGCATGTACTTCCACAAACTTTCTCCTTCCTTCTATGGGAGGAGCTGCAAGTCGCTGGGCCACCCGAGTTCTTGATGGCCACCCGTGAAGGCGCCAACAAACTCAAGGCACATGTCAGCCCAGGTCAAGATGGAGTTCTCTGGCAAGTGCATCAGCCAAGACCTCACATTTGGCTTGAGTGCGAAAGGGAAGTAGTTGGCGAATACCTTCTCGTCTCTTCCTCCGGCAGCTTGAACAGTGATGGTGTAGATGCTCAAGAACTCTGTTGGGTTCAATCTTCAATCGTACTTCTCCGGTATTTCGGGCTTGAACATGCGAGCAGATGGCCAACGGACTTGCCGCAGCTCACAAGTGAAGGCGGGGCACCCAACCTCGAAAGGCAGGTACCCGCCCTCATCAGGCATGGGCTCATCAACGTCGGGGCCATTGCACCCATCACACTGGCAGCAGGTTTCACAGCATCATTCTATGGTGACGCGCGCGTCTTCCCTCCGCCCGTCTTCCAGGTCTCGCCGCTGGTCTCGACATGCTTGAGGATTAGATGAAGCCATCAATACATCGTTGGGTTCTTGGTCGCGTGGCTCAGGCTGCGGCCCCTGCGCTGGCTGCCTCAGAGGGGATTGCACCATGGGGGAGGCCCCCTCAGTACGGCCAGCGGCTCGGGCCGTTGTCGTCACCTGCGGAGGCCGTGATGGGCCCGCTCGCTATGATCCTCCTGCCTTGGCGAAACCAATCAAGCTCAGAATGGTGGCTCTCCACTCATCCATCTGATCGGCTGCTGGAGGGAATCTCAATAGGAGTTGGGCCCGCGCCATGGCCTCCGATGTAGTGCTCGGCATGGACGACGACGTAGACCGTAACGTCGCCTGGCTTCTGACGATGCCGGTAGTGGCAGCGCCATGCTCTCATTGTCGCGAGCCAGTCGCCAGGGTGGCATGGTAACGAGGTGGATGTGCTTGGGGAACGGCGGGCCCGTTTGGCGCATCGGCTCGGCCAGCTCGTCCTGGGTGTGGAGCGGGTCCTGTAGCCGCACCCGTAGCGGGGGCAGCTAGAGGGTTGCGGTTCGCCTGAGAGCGAGTGCCATCGCTGTGGCTGCATCCTTCGGTGAGGTGGAGAGGCGGAGCAGGAATGATATCTCCACCCACACCCTGTGGAGCGTGGCCACTGGAATGATGTTGTCATTGTCCTTCTCCGGTGCCTCCTGCTCCCATTTCGGCCACAGGGGGAGTGCTGATGACGCCGCCTGCGCTGGCCACGTCCCCCGTAGCATCCACGTCCCAGTAGCCCCCACGACATCGGCGACCACGTGTGAAGGGGCCATCGAGGTGGAGGGGTGAGCTGCAGCACCGGGCTTCTTCTTCGACACCATGTAAGATGAAGCCGTTGATGAAGAAAATGACTATGTAGATGACGCGCTGCTTACACTCTCAGGTTCGCGCAAATGCTCACCCTACCTGGCGCGCCATAGATGTCATGGGAAAACACGGCCACCTATGGGGCCATCGGCCCCTTGTGGTTCAGCAAGGGGAACAACACATTGCACAAAGAGCGGAGGGCGCAGAGCAGCATGACAGCGATCACACGGGCAGTTTTTACCCAGGTTCGGGCCGCGGGGAGGCATAAAATCCTACTCCTGCTTTAGTGGATTGATGAGAAGACCGTGATGGAGACGCAATGCTCTACCCCGACAAGGTTGCCTCGGGGCGAGAGCAGCTACGCGCGTATGAGTTGTAGGATCGAAAGTATGTCTAGAGGGGGGGGTGATTAGACTACTTGACCAAATAAAAATCTAGCCTTTTCCCAATTTTAGTTCTTGGCAGATTTTAGCAACTTTGAACAAGTCAAGCAATCTTAACACAATTCAAGCAAGCATGCAAAGAGTATATGAGCAGCGGAAAGTAAAGCATGCAACTTGCAAGAATGTAAAGGAAAGGGTTTGGAGGATTCAAACGCAATTGGAGACATGGATGTTTTTGTCGTGGTTCCGATAGGTGGTGCTATCGTACATCCACGTTGATGGAGACTTCAACCCATCAAGGGTAACGGTTGCGCGAGTCCATGGAGGGCTCCACCCATGAAGAGTCCACGAAGAAGCAACCTTGTCTATCCCACCATGGCCATCGCCCATGAAGGACTTGCCTCACTAGTGATAGATCTTCATGAAGTAGGTGATCCCCTTGCCCTTACAAACTCCTTGGTTCAACTCCACAATTTTGTCGGATGCTCCCAAGTGACACCTAGCCAATCTAGGAGAGACCACTCTCCAATAAGTAACAAATTGTGTGTTGATGATGAACTCCTTGCTCTTGTGCTTCAAATGATAGTCTCCCCAACACTCAACTCTCTCTCACAGGATATGGATTTGGTGGAAAGAAGATTTGAGTGGAATGCAACTTGGGGAAGGCTAGAGATCAAGATTCATATGGTAGGAATAGAATATCTTGGTCTCAACACAAGTGTAGGTGGTTCTCTCTCAGAAAATATAGGTTGGAAGTGTAGGTTTGTTCTGATGGCTCTCTCCATGAATGAAGAGGTGGTGGAGGGGTATATATAGCCTCCACACAAAATCTAACCACTACACATAACTTTCCAAACTCAGTGGGACCGAATGATTAAACTCGGTCGGACCAATTCAGCAAAGCTAGTGACCGTTAGGGTTTTCGGTGGGACCGACATGCCACTCGGTAGGACCAATATGATTAGGGTTAGGTCATAACGTAATCTCAGTGAGACCGATTACACAAACTCAGTGAGATCGATTTTGGTAATAAGCTAACCAGTGAGTTGGTCAGGTAAACTCGGTGGGACCGATCACTCATTTCGGTGAGACCGAAACATTACGAAGGGAAAATAGAGAGTTTACATTGCAATCTCGGTGGGACCGATCGCTCATCTCGGTGAGACCGAAATGTTACGAAGGGAAACAAAGAGATTACAACCCCATCTCGGTGAGACCAAGATCCCTATCGGTGAGACCGATTTGCCTAGGGTTTGTGGCAGTGGCTATGACATTTGAAACTTGGTGGCGCCGGATAGAAAGAATCGGTGGTGCCGAGTTTGACTTTTGGTTTAGGTCATATGTGGATGTGAGAAAGTAGTTGAGGGTTTTGGAGTGTATCACTAAGCATTTTGAGCAAGAACCTCATTAAGCAACACTTCATCCCTCCTTGAATGTATTCGATTTTCCTATAGACTCAATGTGATCTTGGATCACTAAAATAGAAAATGTAGAGTCTTGAGCTTTGAGCTTGAGCCAATCCTTTGTCCTTAGCATTTTGAGGGGTCCACTTTTCTCATCCATGCCATGCCAATCATTGAGCTTTCCTGAGATATTAATCTTGAAATAGCATTAGCTCAATGAGCTATATGTTGTTAGTAATTACCAAAACCACATAGGGAGATTTGCACTTTCAATCTCCCCCTTTTTGGTAATTGATGACAACATATAGATCAAAGCTTTGACAAATGATAATAAGAGTGAAAAACATTGTCGCTTTGAGAAGTATGTGAAAAGCAAGAGCTCCCCCTAAATTTGTGCATAGTTTAAGATTTGCTTTGGACTACAAATGCACAAAGAGTTAGGATCATGGGTTACTCTTCCATGTCACATACATCTTGATGGAGCGCTCAAAATGATAATAATTAAAATACATGCACTCATCACCAAGCAAAGTGAATGATCATATGGAATATAAAAAAAGGATAATGTCATCCAACAAGCATTAAGGTAGCATATGATCAAACACATGATCATCTAAGCAAGCACAAAGTATAAAGTATCTCAACTAAGCAAATAAACGAAGTTTAACCACCAAACAAAAAGAGAGAATAAAAAGCAACGCTCTCTCTCGAAGCCTATGATCTATACATTTTCTCCCCTTTGGCAACAAGTTACCAAAAAGTTCATAAAAATGCATAGTGCTAGATCGACACTCAGGCTTGGTCTTCAGGTGGTGGTGTAGACAGAACTCCAAGAACGAAGGCATCAGTCGATGTAGATGGAGCTGGTGGAGTAGGTGCTGGAGCCGGTGGCACTGAAGCTATAGCTGGTGTAGATGAAGTAGCTCTGGTGTCTGGAATAGGCACTGTAGTAGACCTCTGACCTCTGGGCACTCTAGCAAAAGCATCAGTGGTTGTCTTGCCCTTCTTCTCCTGCACTTCATCCTGATGTTTCTCAACGAGTGACTGGATCTCAGTGACCTTCACATCTAGGTCATAGAACTTCTGCTCCACGATCCTCTCCAAGCTCTCCTGGTTTTGAGTCAGGGTAGCCAATCCCTTATCAATCCACAGGGTGGAGGCAATCAAGTAGCCAAGCTGATCTTGCTTGCTCTTCAGAAGATACTGAGATGCTTCTTCAGTAGTTGGCATCCTTGCAGCCTTTCCAGCCTTTGCCTTCTCCTTCTTGGCTTGTGCGTGCACAGAAGATGGTTCATTTTCATCCATCACCACATTGTTGTCCTCAAAGTCTGGGTATATGGGCAGGTGCTCCTTGACCAGTAGATATGTGCTAGTGCCCATCTTGGAGTTTATCAGCTCCTGGATCTGTGGGGCATACCCACAACTCCTCTTCTGATCTGCAGTTGTCCTCTTTGTGGTTTCCACTATTAGGCTCATGACTTTGAACTTCCGTGGGACATCAAAGATGTGAAGCAAGTTAATTGCATGGCCTCTGATCATTTTATGATCACCTAAATTTGGCAAGAGAGTGTGCCTGAGGATCCAGTTGATAGTTGGCAAGCCTGTCAGAAGTTAATGTCCTTGTGTGTCTCAAGAGCAGCATCTGGGATCTCCTTGTACATGTGTGCCATGGTGTTGTGATCCTTCTTCTTCTTCTTGGCATAGACATCCAAGTCATCTTCACTCTCTTCTGGGGCATTGATCAACTTATCCCATTCTGCAACTATGGACTGGTACCTAGTACCTTCAGACATCCAGACAATCCTTCCATCTGGGTAGAAGTGAGCTATGGAGTAGAACTGCATGATGAGCTCATCATTCCATTTTGTGAGCTTCTGAGCCACAAACTCAACAGCTCCACACGCCTTGAAGCTTTCATATACACCAGGGAAGTGATCCTCATTTTCCTCAATGAATGACCAATCGACCCATCTCATGTCACACACTATGGGCTTCTTGTCAAGCAAGATGGTCTCATAGAAGTCCTGTTGTTCCTTTGTATGGAACCTGTAGTCCACAATAGTCCTTCTCCTGGTGGCATATGGATCAGACTCTCTCCATAGCCTTAGACCAGAGTCCTTCCTGACTTTCATGTTCTCTGCAACTGGATGAGCATCATTGTGATCTGGAATTTTTTGCTTCAATTTCCTCAAGACAACAAAATCATCTTCTTCTTCCATTGCAGCTTCAGGCATTGGGGCCTTGTTCTTGTCTGTTGCTGGGATGTTCCTGGTGTTCCTCTTGGGTGTAGTTTTGGGTTTTGGAGCACCTGGCTTAGGAGTTCCTTTGGGCTTAGATGGAGCAGCCCCTGATCTTATGGCATCTCCCATAAGCTTTTGAGCTTTGGGTGGTGGTGCTGCATCCACTTCCTCTTCCTCTTCTTTAGAGTCTTTCATGATTGAAGATCTCCCAAGCACTCTGGCAGTGGTCTCTTGACCCTTTACTTCCTTTTCTTTTCTGCCACAACCTGCTCTTTGGGTGCAGATCCCAAAGTCTCTTGAGTAGATGTTCTGGCTTTAGATATTGGAGCTCTCTTGGCAGGAACCTTTTGCTTCATCCCTGGCTTGGTGGCAACAGCTGTGCCATATTCCTTTTTGAGCACTTTCCTCTTTGAGGTGGTTTCTTCTTCCTCAGCGACATAGTCCTCATCCTCTGACTCCGAGGTTCTTTTCTTGCTGGCCCTTGTGGCAGCCTTTGGCAGATTGCTGGGTGTGCTCCTGCTTCCATCATCTGAGCTGCTAGAGGGACTAGTGCCCTCACTCACATGAACCTATTCCTCAGACTTGTTCTGACTGTCACTCTGATCTGACATGATGCAAACACTGATAGCAGACCCCGTGAATAGATTATAGATGAGGTAGAGTGGATGAGCATCACAAAGTACAGAGGTTTTTGCAAAAGAATGAATTAAAAACTTAGTTTTAGTTTGCCATAGAAAGCACTTCGGATCTACCGATTTGCAAACTCGGTGATACTGAAGCAGCTTTTGGAACCTAAACTAGTGAACTTGGTCAGACCGAGTCATAGTTCGGTGGTACCGAGACTGCTAGGGTTTCACAAAGTGCTGAACTCGGTCACACCGATTTGCAATTCTCGGTCAGACCGGGAATCACATGTGCAATGGCCTGAGCCAAATCGGTGGAACCGATTTCATCAACTCGGTCGGTCCGAGATGGTTTCGGTGGAAACCTAACCCTAAATTTTCAATTCACGACTAAACTATGGAGTGTTTTCGATGGATAGAATGATCTAAATCGTCGCAAGATACATGGCAAAGCAATGTGCTGAGGAATCAGAGTTAGAACATCACAAAGTTCAAGTCCATACCCTAGTACGGTGATGAACTTGCTACGACGGCAACGGCGGAGACGATCCTGTTGACGGCGTCAGAGACCAGCAACAGGAGGTGGCTGGCGATGAGGAGGATGATCTGGAGACCCAGGGAGGTAGAGCAGGCTAAGCGCGGGCGAGGAGGTTCGGAAAGTTTTCTAAAATTTGACCCGTGGATATTTATAGCCTGACTCTGTCGGTGTGACCGAGTGGAACAACTCGGTGGCACCGAGATTCATAACTGCAAGCAGTTAGTGAAACTCGGTGTGACCGAAAAGTTCAAATCAGTTGCACCGAGATTGAAAACCTAGATCGACTTAGTGATCTCGGTATGACTGAAATGGATGAATCGGTCAGACCTAAACACACAAAGAAGTTTTGGTAGTTTAAGTCTATGACAAATCGGGGACTCCGAGTGCTCCTCACTCAGAGTGGTTCGAATCTGACTTGATCAAACTTTGTGATGCAACATGAATAGAGTTTCAGATGAGAAAAACATAGATATCTAGAGAAGGTTCTTAGGCATTATTGTCCATCCACTTGGCCAAAAGAAAAGGAAACCAATCAATCAAAACAACAAGTGGATGTCCTCGAATGAGTAAATTATGCAACCAACATGCTCACACAATAAAATGACAAATGAAATATGTGGCAAAGCATGCACAAACAATTCTAGCATCTATCAAGCAATTGGCGATGACTAGGTCATCTATATATGAGTATATTCACTGAGGAGTCAAATGAGAACATTTGATCATAGGTCATACTCCTCGTTTAAGCATAAGTCGGGTTACCACTTTTACATAAAGTGTTGTTGTGTTCACACCATTAGAGTTGCTTTAACTCAATTCTTAGAGTAAAGCTCCACCTAGATGTGATATCCCCCCTTAGAGGGATTAAGTAACCTTGGGTTTTGTCGATGATGACTTCATGTAGGTGTTGAATATGTGGATGCTCTAAGTTGATGTAGATTATTCGGAGCTATCCTTTGGAGTGAGTTGCACATTCAATACCTACACGGGTTAGTCCCACAAGGAACAAACAAGGATATACATAGACATAGAGTGATGCACACACAAGATGATGTCTATGGGAGCAATAGGTTACCTCGTCCCTTGTCTTACCAACAAGAGGGTTTGTGACTCCTTGAACTAGTGCAAGATGTGGAAGTTGATTGCACTTGTTCTTGCCAAAATGATAAGAGTGAAGTATGTTGGCGGAGTCACCCTCAAGAACTCTCTAGTTCTTCTTCTTCGGGATCCACACCATCTTGATGGGAATCCTCAGAGTTGTAGTTGTACTTGATGAAGTGGAACTTGATGTAGTCTTGGGAACCCACTTGACCAAGGCCTTAGGAGCTTCTTCAAATGCATCAATTTCCTCTTGAAGCTTGTCCTTGCCTTTTTGCTTGTGGTCTTGTGGTGGAAGATCATCTTGAGCTTGTGTCCCTTTGAAAGAAGTAGGATCATACTTCTCTTGTTGAGGAACAAACTTCGTCTTGGGGTATTGATCTTCTTCCCACTCAACTCCATTGGCATTGAACTTTCGTTCAAAACCAATACCTTGATTCTTCGGGTGCCTTCCTTGCTTGCGTACAATTTCCTCGAATTTCTTACTCCTGGCAAGGCTCTTGTAAACACCTTTCTCTATGATTCCCTTCAATAAGCTATTTTCTTGCTCAAGTGTAACTTGGCTAAGAGAATCATTAGTGGAATCAAGAGAACTACAGAAGCAACAACATTGGATTTAGCATGATTATTGTTACTAATAGAGGAAGAATCCTTCTTGTTCTTGTTACTAGACTTGACTTGAGGCATGTAAGTGGATAAGAGTAAGCGCTTGGCAATGTAAGAAGAACTTTTCTTGCGAATATCATCATAGATTGCCTTTAAGAACTCATGCTCTTGCTCAAGATTGAGCTTCTCAAAACGTAATTTCTCATGAGTCCTTAAAAGTTCTCGATGATCTCCTAAGATAGTTTCATGAGCTAACTTAAGAGTGTTTAGTTCTTTAGTTAGAGACTCAATCTTCTCCTTATCATTGTCATTCCTTTCATCTTGATTAGCATGATTAATTGATGTTTCATCATAGTATTCATCACTAGAGTTGTCAACAAGTAAATCATCATCACCTAACAAGTCATCTTCATCACTATTGAAATCAACATACTCGGGTGTGATACCTTTAGACCACTGGACATGAAGCATCTTCCAATTACTTCATTTGGTGAATCAAATATGTCGTAGGAGTTGGTTGACATAAGTGCTAGACCGGCAACACCTTCACCTTGAGTATATTCGGACTTGGAGTCGGAGTGATAGCTTCTCTCGGAGTGACTGTCGGAGTCGGAGCCGGATACCCATTCACCAACATGAGCTTGATGTCTTCGTGTTGTGTAGCTCCTTGATGACTTGTCCTTCCTTTCTGAATCCTTGCTTCTCCGAGAGGGTCTTCGTTCATAACGATCATCCCTACTCCTTCTCTCCCTCGTTGGTGATTCTTCTCTTCTACTTCTTCTTTTGGGAGAATCTTCTCTTCTCTTGTGGGGAGCTGTACACTCATTGGAGTAGTGTCCGAGTCTTCCACAATTGTAGCAGTTTCGCTCTCGACTAGAAGATCTTTTGTCATTGTAGGACCTTGACTTGGAACTTCTCTCTTTGCTTCTATTCTTGTAGAACTTTTTCAAGTTCTTCACCATTAGGCTCAATTCTTCATTGAAGGTTTGTTTGTCACTTGATGATGTGGGAGCTTCACATGAGGCTTTGTAAGCACCACTTGACTTGTTATGGAGCTCCTCCTTATCCTTGAGTGACATCTCATGAGCAACAATTCTTCCAATGACTTCTGTTGGCTTGAGATCTTTGTAATTTGGAATCATTTGGATCAATTTGCATACGGTATCGTATTTTCCATCCAAGGCTCTTAGGATCTTCTTGATGATGAATTTGTCGGTCATCTCTTCACTTCCTAAACCGGCAATCTCATTTGTGATAAGAGCAAGCCTAGAGTACATTTCAGCGACACCTTCACCATCCTTCATTTTGAACTTGTCAAGTTGACTTTGAAGCACATCCAACTTGGATTCCTTGATGGAGTCAGTACCTTCGTGCATATCAATCAAAGTATCCCATATGTCCTTTGCATTCTCAAGATGACTGATTTTGTTGAATTTTTCGGGGCACAAGCCGTTAAAGAGGATATCACAAGCTTGAGCATTGTATTGCAGCATCTTCAACTCTTCCATGGTAGCTTCACGATTCGGTTCTCTCCCATCAAAGAATTCACCTTGCAAGCCAACTCACACAATAGCCCAAACGGCGGGGTTATGTCCAAGAATATGCATTTTCATCTTATGCTTCCAACTAGCAAAATTAGTACCATCAAAGTAAGGACCTCTACGGTGGTCATTTCCCTCGCTAGATGCCATACTCTCCTAGGTTGTGAAACCAAGGCTATGACTTCCAAAAGCTATGAAAATCAAGGCAAATGGAGACCAAAGCTCTGATACCACTTGTAGGATCGAAAGTATGTCTAGAGGGGGGTGATTAGACTACTTGACCAAATACAAATCTAGCCTTTTCCCAATTTTAGTTCTTTGCAGATTTTAGCACCTTTGAACAAGTCAAGCAATCTTAACACAATTCAAGCAAGCATGCAAAGAGTATATGAGCAGCAGAAAGTAAAGCATGCAACTTGCAAGAATGTAAAGGAAAGGGTTTGGAGGATTCAAACGCAATTGGAGACACGGATGTTTTTGTCATGGTTCCGATAGGTGGTGCTATCGTACATCCACGTTGATGGAGACTTCAACCCACGAAGGGTAACGGTTGCGCGAGTCCATGAAGGGCTCCACCCACGAAGGGTCCACGAAGAAGCAACCTTGTCTATCCCACCATGGCCATCGCCCACGAAGGACTTGCCTCACTAGCGGTAGTTCTTCACGAAGTAGGCGATCCCCTTGCACTTACAAACTCCTTGGTTCAACTCCACAATCTTGTCGGAGGCTCCCAAGTGACACCTAGCCAATCTAGGAGACACCACTCTCCAAGAAGTAACAAATGGTGTGTTGATGATGAACTCCTTGCTCTTGTACTTCAAATGATAGTCTCCCCAACACTCAACTCTCTCTCATAGGATATGGATTTGGTGGAAAAAAGATTTGAGTGGAAAGCAACTTGGGGAAGGCTAGAGATCAAGATTCATATGGTAGGAATGGAATATCTTGGTCTCAACACAAGTGTAGGTGGTTTTCTCTCAGAAAATATAGGTTGGAAGTGTAGGTTTGTTCTGGTGGCTCTCTCCATGAATGAAGAGGTGGTGGAGGGGTATATATAGCCTCCACACAAAATCTAACCGCTACACATAACTTTCCAAACTCGGTGGGGCCGAATGATTAAACTCGGTCGGACCGATTCAGCAATGCGTGTGACCGTTAGGGTTTTTGGCGGGATAGACATGCAACTCGCTAGGACCGATATGATTAGGGTTAGGGCATAACGTAATCTCGGTGAGACCGACTACACAAACTTGGTGAGACTGATTTTGGTAATAAGCTAACCAGAGAGTTGGTCAGGTAAACTCGGTGGGACCGATCGCTCATTTCGGTGAGACCGAAACGTTACGAAGGGAAAACAGAGAGTTTACATTGCAATCTCGGTGGGACCGATCGCTCATCTCGGTGAGACCGAAATGTTACGAAGGGAAACAGAGAGATTACAACCCCATCTCAGTGAGACCAAGATCCCTATCGGTGAGACCGATTTGCCTAGGGTTTGTGGCAGTGGCTATGACATTTGAAACTCGGTGGCGCCGGATAGAAAGAATCGGTGGGGCCGAGTTTGACTTTTGGTTTAGGTCATATGTGGATGTGAGAAAGTAGTTGAGGGTTTTGGAGCATATCACTAAGCATTTTGAGCAACAATCTCATTAAGAAACACCTCATCCTTCCTTGATAGTATTGGCTTTTCCTATAGACTCAATGTGATCTTGGATCACTAAAATAGAGAACGTAGAGTCTTGAGCTTTGAGCTTGAGCCAATCATTTGTCCTTAGCATTTTGAGGGGTCCACTTTTCTCATCCATGCCATGCCAATCATTGAGCTTTCCTGAGATATTAATCTTGAAATATCATTAGCTCAATGAGCTATATGTTGTTAGCAATTACCAAAACCACCTAGGGATAGTTGCACTTTCATGAGTGTACAAGGGGGGAGTTGCTTTCTTATTCCTCCTCCTCCTTGTCATCTTCGGTAGCAGAGGAGTGAGTTTCAGCGTCTTCGGACACCATGTCCGAAGTACCCTTGGGACGGACGCCACCTCTGGTCCCCTTGGCCTTCTTCTTGGCCTTCTTCTCTAGCACCTTGTAGGGCGCCGGAACCAGCATCTTCGTCAGAAGCGGGATGGCTGGTTCCTCGGGCAGCGGATCCGGACACTGAATCCGCTCCGCCTTCTTCGTCCAACCCTGAAAAACAAATAAGGAAGTTCAGACATCCTCCTTGAGTAAGCAAGTAACAGATATACCTTAAAACACGGAAAACTTACCAAACTGGCGGGATGGGCCAGGCCGTGCCCATGGTCCTCGATTGTCTTCGGCCACGTCTCGTTAGCCTTGAAGAGCACCTTCCAGATATCTTCATGCGTAGTTTCGAAGAACCGTTGCAAGGTCTTGTGCTCGGCCGGATCGAACTCCCATAGGTGGCAAGCCCAGCTCTGGCATGGAAGGATCCGGCGAACTAGCGTCACCTGAATCACATTGACAAGCTTGACGTTCTTGTCCATCATGCACCTGATGCGCGTCTGAAGCATTGTTAGCTCGTCCTACGAGGACCAATCTAGGACCTTCTCTTGCCAGGAGGTAAGCCGCATTGGGGCCCCAGATTTGAATTTGGGAGCCGTGGCCCAGGTAGTCTCACGGGGCTCTGTGACGTAGAACCACAACTTATGCCACCCCTTGACGGTCTCCACGAAGGTACCTTTGGGCCACAGGACGTTGGACATCTTGCTCACCATGGCGCCTCCGCACTCTGCGTGTTGGCCGGCCAACACCTTCGGCTTCACATTGAAGGTCTTCAGCCACAATCCGAAGTGGGATTGGGTGCGGAGGAAAGTCTCACACACGACGATGAATGCCGAGATAGTGAGGAAGGAATTTGGGGCTAGATCATGGAAATCCAGCCCATAGTAGAACATGAGCCCGCGGACAAAGGGGCAGAGTGGAAATCCCAGCCCGCGGACGAAGTGGGGGATGAAAACTACCCTCTCATGGGGCTTCGAGGTAGGGACGATCTGTCCCTCGGCCGGAAGCCGATGGTCGACCTCCTTGGCCAAATATCCGCCCTCCCGAAGCTGTGTGATGTCCTTCTCCCTGACGGTGGAGGCCATCCACTTGCCCTGCGCTCCGGACATGGTCGAAGTGCTTTCTTGAGGCAGAAAAGATGAGAACTTGGGCGCTGGAGCTTGAGAGTGGGTAGGCGGAAAGAGAGAAGGCGTGGGTGAAAGAGGTGAATCCTTATCTCCTTATAAAGGTAGTGAATATCAAGTGCCTCCCCACTCATCATAAAATTTGCCTATTCCGTAGGGGCCGTGCTGGTGGCGCGGTTGGATTACTCATAACTGTATTGATGAGAATCCCACAATAAGGGGACACGATCTCTGCTTTGACAAGACGTGCCAATAAAACCGCATCTCGAAATATGGAGTGGTAGGCCGAAAAATGGTTTGAAATAGTAACCGGGCAGGGACGTGATATCACGTTACCAAAAAGTTGTCAGTGGATTGGACTCTGAAATATTATACTCTCTGCGGTGGTGTGTGGTACTTGTTTCGCAGAACCAGACATGTTCGTTATGTTCGAAGACTGTGCTGGAATATTCGGAGGAGGAACCCGCCTTGAAATGCCGAAGACAATCTGCGCGCCGGACACCTCGTCATTGAAGCCTGGTTCAGGGGCTACTAAGGGAGTCCTGGACTAAGGGGTCCTCGGGCGTACGACCTATTGGACATGGGCCGGACTGATGGGCTATGAAGATACAAGACCGAAGACTCTCACCCGTGTCCGGATGGGACTCTGCTTGGCATGGATAGCAAGTTTGGTGTTCAGATATGAAGATTCCTTTCTCTGTAACCGACTTTGTGTAACCCTAGTCCCCTCCAGTGTCTATATAAACCGGAGGGTTTTGTCCGTAGAGGCAGAGACAATCATAATCATATAGGCTAGACTTCTAGGGTTTTAGCCATTAGGATCTCGTGGTAGACCAACTCTTGTAATACTCATATTCATCAAGATCAATCAAGCAGGAAGTAGGGTATTACCTCCATAGAGAGGGCCTGAACCTAGATAAACCCGGTGTCCCATGTCTCCTATTACCATCGACCCTAGACGCACAGTTCGAGACCCCCTACCCGAGATCCGCCGGTTTTGACACCGACAGAGGGCCCCTCAGTATGGCAAGCGGCTCGGGCCGTGGTGGCCACCTGTGGAGGCTGTGACGGGCCCGCTCGCTGTGATCCTCCTGCCTCGGCGAAACCAATCAAGCTTTGAATGGTGGCTCTCCACTCATCCATCTGATCGGCCGCTGGAGGGAATCTCAATAGGAGTTGGGTCCGTGCCATGGCCTCCGATGAAGTGATCGGCATGGACGACGACGTAGACCGTAATGTGGCCTGGCTTCTGACAATGTCGCACTACTAGGAAAAGGGCTATAGATGAAATTGACACTAATGGTGCACCAGAAAAGTGGTGCGCCACTACTATATACTAATGGCACAGCATGTGGAGATGCGCCATTAGTGTGTAAGACACTAATGGCGCACCAGGCACAAGGTGCGCCACAAGTAACATTTTTTTTCATTTTTCCAAACATACTAATGGCGCATCCGGGCAAAGTGCGCCATTAGTAGTTCTAACTAGTAATGGCGCACCAGCCATAGAGTGCGCCACTACGGTATTTTTTATTCTGTTTTTTGCAAAACTACTAATGGCGCACCGTTGCAAAGTGCACCATTACTAGTTTAAACTAGTAATGGCGCACTATGCCATGGTGCGCCATTAGAATATATATCATTACTCGATTCCACCCGCACCCTCCCCCGCTAGCTCCACCGCCGCCGACGACCAACCACACCCTCCCCCGTTCCACCGCCACCGACGAGCACCCCCCGCACCCTCCATCTCGATCTC
>NC_041382.1:309466589-309467216 GCF_002162155.2 Triticum dicoccoides | reverse complement strand
CACCCTCCCCCGCTCTGGTCAAATTATGTATGCAAGAACAAACCTTTAAACAATTACTGACATTCATAACAAAAATTATTTATAACATCACCACAAATAAATCTTAACTTGGTTTACCCACTAAACTAGTTTCAATCGTTCTATAAATCAGGCATAATAACTAACAAATATTTATCAGAATACAAATACACAATAATTATTTAAATGCATGGATTACTGTTTCATATTCATATTCATTTATTAAAAAATAATAATAATAAAATATACTAATGGCGCACCGGCCTGGTGGTGCGCCATTGCTATCTAAAAAAAGATTTCTAATGGTGCACCGGCGGTGGGTGCGCCATTGCTATATAAAAAACGATTTCTAATGGCGCACCGACGGGTGGTGCGCCATTAGTAAGCTTCCCCCTATAGCTAAGTCCTCCCTCTCCCTCGCCAGATCCCATTCATCCCTCTCTCCCTCGCCAGACCCACGATGCCACCGCCCCGACCCACGACGCCACCTCCCCGACCCCTGCCGGACTCCACCCCCGCCGCCCCCGCGCCCCCATCCCCGCCGCCCCCGCGCTCCCGCGCCCCCACCCCCGCCGGACTCCACCCCCGCCGCCTCCGCGCCCCCACACC
>NC_041382.1:309432790-309466213 GCF_002162155.2 Triticum dicoccoides | reverse complement strand
CCCCCCACCCTTTCTGTTAACTGAACATTGTCAGGTTTAGGTTCTGTTAACTGAAAAAGTTCAGATTCAGAAACATTGTTGGACTGATAGGAAGTTTGTTGAACAGAGCAATCTACACTTGTAATTTCTACTGTTATGCCTTTGTTACTCCAGTCAAAATTTCAGTCAAAATTTTCCTGTAAAAATTTTCAGTCAAGCACAACTGATCATGTAACTTGAGACCTTGCCCTGCGGCATTATAATGTTTGATGCCTGCATCAACACTTCTCTGTACTGCATGCGATTGTTATAGTTGAGGGTCAAAAGTAGTGGTTAGATTTTACATGATTCGCTAGTGCTTTCATCACAGAACACATTATTTGAAAAGGGGATATTCTGAAGTTGATGCTTTCTCGGGATGGGAATAATAGTCTAAAATACACCTGATGGAAACCTTTGTTGATTGTGATCTCTGCACATGTTTAATGTCTCTGCTGTTGTGCGACTGTTATATGTGACTATGTCGGTGAGCTTGTGTTACGCACTTCTGCGTTTGACAAGTAATGACTTGCAAAGATGATGATCATCTTGCTAGTTTGCTGGGTTTTGTCTCCGACCATTGTGTCGTGATGAATGTGCAGGTACCCCGAGAGGCCCTTGAGTTTGCCAGAATGTCGATTAACTTCCGTTCCGGCAAATTCGGGTACTCCATATGTCCTATTTTCAGCAAAGGTCATGCTGAAATTTTCTGTGAATTTTAGCATGACTTTGCTAAAAATAGGACATATGGGGTACTTGCTACTAATGCATGGGCCGGGGTATCTTAGTACTTAATTAAGTAGGATCAACTGCCCCTTTATTCTTGCTGCATTAAACCATAGGTTTTAGGGTGCCTCGGTGTCGATAAGAACCTAAATGATGAAAGCTTAGGCTTTTAGGGTGCCTCGGCATCGACAAACCCTAAATGATAAAACCTTGGCTTTTAGGGTGCCTCGGTGTCGATAAGAACCTATATGATAAAAGCTTAGGCTTTTAGGGTGCCTCGGCGTCGACAAACCCTAAATGATAAAAGCTTAGCTTTTAGGATACCTCGGTGCCGACAAACCCTAAATGATGTAGTTTTGAATTATGAACGTAGGACATGTCTTCATCGGACGATGAAAGTCTCCCAGGGGAGTGCGACTGGTGCCACAACGATCGAGGTCTGTGCGACATGCCTCACCTGGATGATGATCGGCGCTTCAGCATTAAGCTCGAGGAGACCTTCGAAGTTGAAACGGTACACAACGACGACAAGTGTTATTTTCATAATTAAGCATGACTTCAACTATTTCAACGTGTAATTTTTCATCTTTTACAATTCGAGTATAGCTTATCCTATGCCATGCAAGACGCTATGTCTTGGAGAGGATGGATTTTGAAGACCATGAAATTTCTGAAACAAAGAAAATTCACCTAAGGACTCATCATGATGTGGACTTTGAAGTAAATCTATATAATTCTGAGAGCGTAACCCATTTTGGTTGAAAAATTGGGAAGCATTTTGCAAGATGTATGGTTTTGATGAGGGTATGCTTATCACCATGGATCTTGGTAATCCTGACATCAACCAAGACAATATGGACATTTGGGTCCTTGTTGATAAGCCTCCAGTTCTACCGCTATGTGAGTTTCTCAAACATAGTTATTAGCTAATTTATATTGTTTATTTCAAAATAGGTGACAACTTATTTCCATTGACAGCTTATTTTTATTGTTCAAAGAATGCACGGGAGATGGTAGACAAAACCCACTGCACCGATGGCTCTGAATTAACAACTTACAAGGAGAAAAATCATCTGGTCGGATTTTGTACTAACATTGAGAATTACAATATCCACAATCAAACTCCTCAACATTATGGTAAATACGTGCCACTAGTGCATGTGTTCAACTATGGTAACTACCATGGAGATACCCTGGTAAGATTTTTACTATTACGACATCCGTGCATCTTTTGCATACTTCTAAAACTAGTACATCATTGCTAACTATGAAGTTATTACTATGTTTTTCAACAGATAACCCCAGAGAATTGTGTGCCTCATTTGATGTATAAGAAAGGTAGTCTTAATGTTTTGAACATACAACCAGGTCATCCTACGAATCTCAACTGTCCATACGAGATTTCTAAAATAAGTGGAGACATGAAAATCAAAGGATGGAAAAAACGTATGGACAGTCGTAAGGAGGTTCTTGGAAGCAAAAGGAAGCGAAGCACAAGAATTGGAGACAAGATGTTCTCCATTCTCCATAATGGGTCTGTATTGTTTTATGCTATTTTAGCTTAAATAGGGTATTTAGGTCCTGCCTAATACTGATGATCATGTGCTAAGAACAATTAAGTAGGGTTGGTTCGATGACTATCAAGATGATGATTGTATGACTTGTTATTAATAACGAGTAGAAGTTGTATGATGATGATTAGTAGCACTTGTTAGGATTAGTATTACTTCCGACAAACTCGCTACTCGCGGTCTCGAGACTTGTAATGTTCTATCTTTGTTCAGTCTTTTGAATTTGGAGACTAATATGATGAATTGTATTCGGAGACTAATCTTCTATTGTATTCGATGAATCTGCTCTTGCTATGGGGTGCTGTCTATATTCTGTCCAATAATATATTTTGTAACATGTGCAAAATTCAGAAAAGTAAAAAAAAACCTAATATTCATACTAATGGCGCATCACCCAACAGTGCGCCATTAGTATGCCAGATACTAATGGCGCATGGTGTTCTATACTAATGGTGCACTGCGTGGTGCGCCATTAGTATACCAGATACTAATGGCGCACCGGTGGTGCGCCATTAGTAAGAAATACTAGTGGTGTGATACTAATGGCGCACCAGTAGTGCGCCATTAGTAGGCAAAACTGGTGCGCCATTAGTAGCCCTTTTCCTAGTAGTGTTGGTAGTGGCAGCGTTGTGCCCTCGTTGTCGTGAGCCAGTCGCCAGGGTGGCGTGGTGACGAGGTGGGTGCGCTTGGGGAACGGCGGCCCCGTTTGGCGCATCGGCTCGGCCAGCTCGTCCTGGGGGTGGAGCGGATCCTGTAGCCGTACCCGCGGCGGGGGCGGCCAGAGGGTTGCGGTTCGCCCCAGAGCGAGTGCCATCGCTGTGGCTGCATCCTTCGGTGAGGTGGAGAGGCGGATCCAGAATGATATCTCCACCCACACCCTGTGGAGCGTGGCCGCTGGAATGTTGTTGTCGTTGTCCTTCTCCGGTGTCTCCTGCTCCCATTTCGGCGACCAGGGGAGTGGTGATGACGCCGCCTGCGACGGCCACGTCCCCCGTAGCATCCACGTCCCAGTAGCCCCCACGGCATCGGCGACCACGTGTGAAGGGGCCTTCGAGGTGGACGTGTGAGCTGCAGCACCAAGCTTCTTCTTCGGCGCCATGGATGATGAAGCCATTGATGAAGAAAATGACGATGTAGATGACGCGCTGCTTACACTCTCGGGTTCGCGCAAACGCTCCCCCTACCCGGCACGCCAAAGATGTCGCGGGAAAACATGGCCACCTATGGGGCCATCGGCCCCTTGTGGTTTGGCAGGGGGAAGAGCACATTGCACAAAGAGCGGAGGGTGCAGAGCAGCACGGCAGCGATCACACGGGCAGTTTTTACCCAGGTTCGGGCCATAAGGAGGCATAAAATCCTACTCCTGCTTGAGTGGATTGATGAGAAGACCGTGATGGAGATGCAATGCTCTACCCCGACAAGATTTCCTCGGGGCGAGAGCAGCTATGCGTGTATGAGTGTACAAGGGTCTGAATCCTTTCTAAGGTTGCCACGGCCCTCCTTTTATAGATCAAGGGGTCACCACAATGGCAAATCAATCATTGCGTACTTATTACATAGCAAATAGTGATATCATACCTAACTCTGTAGATAGGACAAGGTGCATTGAATGCACCGCTCAGTGTCACATTATAGCGTAGCCAGGCAAGCCTTGCTGTGTCATTTGGCCACCTTTTTGCTTGCCTACGTGACACGTCCCTGGATGGGTGTCACTTGGAGGTGACTTCCTTCAGAGATGGTCACCACGTGCCAATAACAGCCAATTAGTCACGTGGGGCAACCTGCGTTGTTGTTAGGTGGAGCAGTGGAGCCTTGGCGGGGCAATCTGCCCTCAGCGTCCCCGGCAAGCTTGCGGGGGTGGTCTTGAAACTTTTCTTCGGGGCAATCTCGACAACGCCAGGTTCGCCTGCCCGGCAAGGGAGGTTTTTCCTTAGTGATGTCTTGCTCCTTAAGCTTGTCTTGGTCCTCTTGATCCATCCTTTGATTTCTCAAAGAGCTGATCTCTTCTTCTTGGTCTGGTCTTGGATGCTGCAACCTTGCTCTTAAGCCTGTCTATAGTCAGGGCACCACACTAGGGGTTTGTTGCACCGACATGAGCCAAGGTTGATCACGAATTTGGAGCCCCTACCCCTATTTTTGTAGCCTAATTTTGTTGTGTTCTTCCCAAATTTCGAAAATCCCCACCAAAAATAGCCCCAAATTTGTTTGTGTTTTGTTGGTTTGATGATGTTTTGTTGATTTTGATCCATGGATTCGTTGTGTTTTGAGTGGATCTAGCATCTCCACAAGTTTCCACACTTTCCATTCATGAAATCTCATCAATTTTGACCGCAAAATACCCAATTTCCGCCCAAAATCTCGTCCCGAAACTCGGATCTCGAGTTGACCCCGACCAACTTGATGATCGACGTTTACCAGACATCCGGAGCCTTCATACGTCTCCAACGTATCTATAATTTTTGATAGTTCCATGCTATTATATTATCTGTTTTGGATGTTTTATATGCATTAATATGTTATTTTATATTATTTTTGGGACTAACTTATTAGCCTAGAGCCTAGTGCTAGTTTCTGTTTTTTCCTTGTTTTTGAGCTTCGCAGAAAAGGAATACTAGACGGAGTCCAAATGGAATAAAACTTCATGGTGATTTTTCTTGGACCGGAAGACACCCAGGGTACTTGGATTGCAAGTCAGAAGATCCACGAGGCAGCGGCAAGGGTGGAGGGCGCGTCCTAGGGGGCGCACCCCCTACCTGGTGGGCGCCTCGCTGGCTCCTTGACCTAGATCTTCCTACTATATATTCACATATATTCCAGAACCACCAGAAGCATCGACGAAAACACTTTTTCACTGCCGCAACCTTCTGTTCCTGTGAGATCCCATCTTGGGTGTTTTCCGGCATCCTACCGGAGGGGGATTCCATAATGGAGGGAATATACATCAACTCTATTGCCCTTCCGGTGAAGCGTGAGTAGTTTACCACAGACCTATGGGTCCATAGCTAGTAGCTAGATGGCTTGTTCTCTCTCTTTGATTCTCAATACCATGTTCTCGTCGATGTTCTTGGAGATCTATCCGATGTAATCTTATTTTGCGGTGTGTTTGTTGAGATCCGAGGAATTGTGGATTTATGATCAACTTATCTATGAATATTATTTGAATCTTCTCTAAATTCTTATATGCATGATTTGATATCTTTGTATTTCTCTTCGAATTATCGGTTTGGATGGGCCAACCAGATTGGTTTTTCTTGCAATGTGAGAGGTGCTTAGCTTTGGGTTCAATCTTGCATGATTTCACCCAGTGACAAATTAGGGGTAGTGAGACACGTATTGAATTGTTTCCAACGAGGATAAAATGATGGGGTTTTCATCATATTGCTTGAGTTTATTCCTCTACATCATATCATCTTACTTAAGGTGTTACTCCGTTCTTTATGAACTTAATACTGTAGATGCATGCTAGATAGCGGTCGATGTGTGGAGTAATAGTAGTAGATGCAGGAAGGTGTCGGTCTACTTGACACGGACGTGATGCTTGTATTGCATAATCATTGCCTTTGATATCATCATAACTTTGCACTTTTCTATCAATTGCTCGACAGTAATTTCGTATTATTTGCCTTCAAGATAGAAGCCTCTAGTGAAACCTATGGCCCCCGAGTCTATTTTCCATCATATTAGTTTCCGATCTACTATTTTGCAATCTTTTATTTTTAGATCTATAAGCCAAAAAACCCAAAAATATTTTATCTTTTGTTTAGTTCTATCTATCTCTAATAGATCTCACCTTTGCAAGTGACTGTGAAGGGATTGACAACCCCTTTATCGCGTTGGTTGCAAGTGTTTGATTGTCTGTGCAGGTGCATATATTGGGGACTTGCACGTTTCTCCTACTGGATTGATACCTTGGTTCTTAGCTGAGGGAAATACTTATCTCTACTATGCTGCATCACCCTTTCCCCTTCAAGGGAAAAACCAATGCAAGCTCAAGAAGTAGCAAGCCTCCTGAAGCACAGGACGACCGAAACCTTTCGGACGATCGGTGCTACCCAACAGAATGGAAACTGTTGGATTTCTAGACCTTCAGGACTTCCGACCACCGGACATCCGACACTTACGTACGTCTGATACCTATAGATACCAACTTCGGCTGATTTTTGTTTCGCCCATAACTAATTCATCTGGAGTCTGATTTTGACGTTCTTTAGCTTGTTTTGAAGCTATTGACATCCCCCTTTCCAAAAAAATACTTCGACCAGCATTTGACTTCATCAAATGTTTGGAACTTTGGCATCTTTGCCTAGGGCTTCCACCATATCTTCCGCATTGCCACCACCGACTTCGGCAACCTAAACCATTTTGTTCCCCATAGCATTAGTGGTTGCTTGAGTAGTGATTCGAGCCTTATAAGGTGTTTTGGCTACTTAGGGATGGTTACTTCTTCATCAACCACCACCATACCTTATGCATAACCTCACCCACCATACACTTCCGCCACCCCAACTTAACCCAATTTTGTTTGAGCTTGTTTAGATTGTGTGTTGTGTCTGCTAAGGTGTTTCGGCTACTTAGGGATGGTGACTTCAAGCCGGCTTGCATAACCCAACATTGCACTTATGCAATCCTGTTGAGGTTCCATAACCACCAGCGCATTCCGCTACCACCATTTGACATTTTCCTTTGAGATTTTGATTTCGTGGTTTTTCTGTTTCCTAGGGTGTTTTGGCTAAATAGGAACAGTTCGACATCGACAACAACGCCACTCAACTTTGCCAAGGATTCAACATCGACCACCTTCACCATTTTGACGCCCTAACCATAAGCAAGAACGATAACATCTATATCATCTTGGTATTGTGGTATCCCATTGTACATTCATTCTTGCCATAGTATTGTTAACCATTAGACCATTTTTCGTCACTTGCCTATCGAGACTAGCCTTTGAGTATTTCCTGCAATGTTACTTGTGCACATTAGTATTTATCCCTTCCATTGCATACATACCATATCATATTGGTATCATCTTGATATCATAATACCATCTCTTGTGTCACAAGCTTGTTCCCACATATACACAATTGCTATCTTTGTTTGTGCATTTTGCAAAGTGGCCATATAAAAAAGGCTTTTAAGCAAAGAGTGAACAAAGAGATTGTAAGCAATATCCATAGCATCATACGACATTGCATATAAGATTGTCATATCCGATCATCTTGGATCATCTTGAGAGAAACATCGGGAACCATACATACCACTACAAAAAAATACACTTCCATGATGATAAGTGTTTGTCACAGTAGGTAATATTTTCTGTCATGCATGTACATCCATGACAATTTTATGACAGAATCAAGATACTCATACATGTGCTGTCGTAGAAGTGTTCCATGACAATACCTAAATTATCATGACGGAAGTGTCCACTTCCATGACGATAAGTGGCGCGTCATGGAAGTGTGTTCGTCAAGGGTAACCGACACATGAAATCCACCATAACAGGTCACCGTTAAGCTATCGGGTTTCGGCTTGGATTCGATAACCCGTTAATAGTGCGGACCAATGAGGATTTTCCACATGTGAAATCATCATTGGCTGGAGGAAACACGTATCGGCTCACCCTTGGGACATATGTCATCCACTCATTGGACAGAAGGCACCAATGATACGTCGACATGTGGCACGGCCCAACAGAGGCCCATTCCTATGAAAAGGCCGGCCCATTTGACTTGGTCAAAAGATAGCGGGTCGGCCCACGGAAAGCCTGTTAACGGCCTGTTCGCACATAGCCCATTTACACCCCGCTAACCTAGGGCCCGTTATGGCCTATCCCTATTAGGCCCAGTAGCGTCATCTGGGCCGTCCAATATGATTCCAGCCTGTTGTAACTTCTGGCCCATTTATGGCCCATGAAGTCTTTCGGCCCATATGAGGCACTTTGTAACTCTTGGCCCATTAACGACCCATGGTGAAACTGGCCCGTAATGAATAGTATATTGCTTTATACCCATTAACGGCCCATTATTCCATTGGGCCATCTCAAGCCCATGTTATCTTTCAGCCTTCTCAGGGCCCATTTATTGTTGGGCTCATTTCCAGCATTCGGTTACTTACGGCCTGTTACTGGCCTTTCTGCTTGTGGGCAAAATACAACCCGTGGTTACAGTTGGCCCGT
The DNA here is from genome assembly GCF_002162155.2 of Triticum dicoccoides. Lineage (NCBI taxonomy): Eukaryota > Viridiplantae > Streptophyta > Magnoliopsida > Poales > Poaceae > Triticum > Triticum dicoccoides. Next base: position 309,457,723 of record NC_041382.1, on the reverse strand, counting down.
TTGTGGCCCATTAATCAGTTGGGTTGTTTTCGTAGCATCCTCAAATACGACTGATTAATGACGGCCCATTATAGTCGGCCCTTGAGCGGACAATTCCAACTCTAGCCCGTTTAAGGCCCATAATGCGATCTGTTATTGGCTCATGTTTGGCAATTCGATGATCCGGCCCGTAGAAGGCCCATTGATGCTATGGCCCATATAAGGCCCATTGTTTCTACGACCCATAGAGGCCCATTGTTTCTATGGCCCATATGAGGCCCAAGGTCACTACAGTAAATATGTAGCCCATGGTTATTGTGGCCTAGTTTTAAAAATAGGTTATTGTGGCCACTAGCAAACCGCGGAAAAAGAACTGCATTGACTACAAGAAAACAAATAAACAAGACAACAAGGAAATAAATAAGCAAGCAACTTATGCTAGGCTATCACAGCTATTACACATATTACATCCACTGGGCATCAAATTTCGCCACCAGTGCAAATATAGGGAACAAAGCAACATATCACATACACTGGTTGTCAAAGTTGGCGACCTGTGCAAATAAACGCCACAGCAAAACAAGTCTAGAACTGAAACCACTTTAGAAGAGCTCAAGAAACAATATCTTGGGTACCCATAATGCTAGCAAGATGCTTAGCAAGCTTATTAACTTTCTCTTGTTTGGCGCTTAAATCCTCCAGCGCTTGCTGTTGCACAAGAAAGTATGCATCTGCATTCTGCACGGACTTCCTCAGTGCTTCGGCTTCTTGCCGCAGCACAGCTGACTGATGCCTTTCAGCTTGTAGCCGAAGCTGAAGTGATTCAGGTAGCGAGTTCGAAGAGCTTGTGCCAGCGGTACTGGCCAGTTACTCGAACACTACATCAATGTAGGACTATGGGGTTTTCTCACTATCTACAAGATCGTTTTTATCACCTTTCTTGGAGACTAACAGGGTTGTCTCACTATCTTGAACCTTATCTGCATTACTTTCTCTACCATTGCATGGCGGGGTGCTCTTCTCCAATATTCTGTTTGCATACTACAAGAAAAACAAGCAGACACATCATAGATTTTGCATGTAGTATACGAAACTCATTTTGGTAAACCGGATCAGTAGTAAGGTGGACAGGATAACAACATGAAACAAACATATATCTATGTACTATGGTCACTGTATTGTCCATATCATTCTAGTTTATGTTGCCAAATCAAGATAGAGATACAATTCAACTCATATATTTTTAAGACACAACAACACAGACCGAATATAAGTGTGAGAAACTACACAGCATTGGCAACACTTGTAATGTGCATCACATGAGAACATAATTGTTTATACAACTGAAACTGAAATCAACATAAAGGAAGAAGTTAGAACAGAAATACAGTTAAAGAAATGGGTTTAAAACATACCTGTTGCGCCATTGGAGTTTCAATTAGATCTTTCAAATTCAAAAGTAGTTGGTATGAGTAAATATAGTGATGCAATAGCAAAGGAGTATGGACCATAGCTATGGAATCTGACCTGAGAATAGTTGCTCTTATGCTTTAAATGTGGATTTTGGGTTCGCTATGGTGATCTTCATTCTTTGGGCACAGCAGTTGCTTTACAAACTACTCGTGTGGGGGTACTCTGTGGTAGACATGGTGTTGTGTCAACTAGAAGTGGGTTACCATCCACTAAAGTTGGGGTTAGATGGGTTGTAGCTGGTTCTCTGTCCAACAGTGTTAGTGTGCAATCTGGAGGAGTCTCTATTATGTGTGGTGGGGCTAGTTCGTGGGCCAGTACAACCATGATTCTATCTGCATCGATGGGTAGCACCGTCTTTTGTGAAGAACGGGTTTTGCTCCCTTAGAAACTGCCATCACCCTGTCCAATTCAAATGGCTGATAAACAAGAAAAGAATCTGAACGTACAGACAGTGTATGATAGAGAGATGTGGTAATTCGCATATATGTTGTCTAACCAAACAGGACAACATGACACAATTTCACATATATGATGCCTAACTAAACAGGATAGCATGACACAGTTTCAGATATATGATGGATAACTTAACATCATATAATGGCATAATTCAACATATGATGGGTATCTAAACAGGATGACATGACAAAACTATGTGATGTCTTTCTAAAATAGGTTGGGATGAAATAATTCACATACATGTTGTCTAAGTATACATGATGGCATGATATAATTGAGATAATTGATTCATATACTAAGCAGCCGACACTCGCATGTATGATCTCTAAACTAAGCAGATCGAATTCAATATTGTGCATATGATGTCTAAACTAAGCAATGCAAGAAACCATACGCATGATATGAGAAATATAAACATTGCAGCTTAGAGCATACACCTCAGGTGGGATATAGGACTGGTCATCTCTCTCTGAATCCTCCTCTAAGGAGCTACATGTAACCATCGAGATATATGCTTCAACAGATACCATTTCCTGCTCTGAAGACCTTGTTTTCGCTCCTGGTTTTTCCATAACCGGCTCAAATGGTTGATACACATGAAGAGTAGTTCAATATACACATATTGTCGACAAATGGAATACGTAATGAAAAAATGGCATGAGATAATTCACATATATGATGCCTAGCTACATGGCGGTGCTTAATTCACATATATGATAACTGGCTGAAAAACATGGCATTGCATAATTCACATATCTGATATAGAAACCAAACATTAGGTATTCACACAAAGCATGTCTAATCTAAGCAGGTGACATGGCAATGCAAGACACCATATGCATGATATGAGCAATATAATCCTGCCAAGTTAGAGCATGCACCTCGGGGGGATACGACTATTCATCTATCTCTGAATCCTCCTCTGAGGAGCTATCTATAACCATGAAGAAATCTGCATCGACAGGTAGCACTGACTACTCAGAAGATCTTGTTTTCACTCTAGATTTTCCCACGACCGACTCAAATGGCCGATGCACGGGAAGAGTAGATGAATGTATAAACATTTTTGGCAAATGGAATACATTATGAAAAAAATATGGCACGATACAATTCACATATACGATGACTGGCAAAACAGGATGGCATTGCATGATTCACGTATATGATGCCTGGCTAAACAATATGGCATTGCATAATTCCCATATATGACATAGAAACCAAAAAGGTGGCATTCACACAAAGCAATCCTAAACTAAGCTGATGACATATAAGATGCATAATGTAAGCAATGCGAGGTTCCATATGCATGATATGACCAACATCAACATGCCAGGTTAGAGAAAACACATTAGGTGGTAAATAGGAGTGGTCGGCTCCCTCTAAATCCCCATATGAACAGTTATCTTCCTCTTGAATACAATCTGGAATGGCGGGAGGGGTGGCCCACTTCACCCACCATGGATCGGCGTCTGCATGACATTATATTCCCACGCAACAGTCTTCTCTTTTTCTCTACATGTTCAGTACGATTGTGTACAATAACTAACATGCATAATAAAAAACATAGTTAGATTATGTAAGCGTAAACTCTAGTTTTTGCGCTATTCCGTAATGGACTGATAATCCAAAAGTTTAATGCTACAATTATATTTATTCTTAATACTTTTCTCGTAGTAGCGGATGCTTGCGGGGGGGTTAATCATAACTAGGAGGTTTGTTCAAGTAAGAATAGCACCTAGCACCGGTCCACCCACATATCAAATTATCAAAGTAGCAAATAAAAATCAAACCGACATGATGAAAGTGACTAGATGAAATACCCATGTACCCTCAAGAACACTTTGCTTATAATAAGAGACCGTTTTGGCCTGTTCTTTGCCTCAAAAGGATTGGGCTACGTTGCTGCACTTTTGTTACCGTTACCGTTACTTGCTCGTTACGAATTATCTTGCTATGAAACTACTCATTACTTATAATTTTAGTGCTTGCAAAGTATACCTTGCTGAAAACTACTTGTCATTTCCTTCTGCTCTTCGTTGGGTTCGACACTCTTACTTATCAGAAGGACTACGATTGATCCTCTACACTTGTGGGTCATCAGCCCACAGCGCTACGTTTATTTCTCTGTTGCTCAGGGTCTGCACCTGGCTTTGTACAAAGGGTTACATGCAACATCGACAAGGCTTGTATAAAAGGGTGGCTGTCGGGCAGGGCCCGACAGTCGCGCCTTACGGGTAGAACTTACAGGGATGCTCAATGTTCCATGAGTTTTGCAATTTAATGCCATCTCTGGTCTAAAGACGGACTACGCCGGGTAAGGTGCCTCGTACTACCCGGTAAGGGCCTTCCCACTTCGGCGTCAACTTGTTTGTACCCTTGGCGGACTAAACACACCTAAGGACAAGGTCGCCTTCCTCAATGCTCCGGGCATGAACCCAGCGGCTGTGATAGTGTCGCGGGGCTTGCTGGTAGCATGCAGCACATGTAGCAGCCTGGAGACGGTTCTCCTCAAGTAGCACAACATCGTCACGCCGGTGCTGTTCTTGCACTACTTCATCATAGGCAAGTACTCGAGGTGATCCGTATATGAGTTCTGTAGGGATAACTACTTTTGCCCCATATACTAGGGAGAAGGGAGTCTGGCCGTAACTCGATTTGTTGTCATACGGAGGGACCAAAGAACCACCGGCAGCTCATCGATCCATCGCCTGCCACACTTCTGCAGCTTATCAAATGTTCTTGTCTTGAGTCCTCACAGCACTTTAGTGTTCACCCTCTTAATTATCTTGTCCGTTGCTTCTGGGATGGGCAACAGAGGCAAATGTGATCTTGCTTCTGAGGGCATGAACGTATTGCATGAAGGCGTGGCTTGTGAATTAGGTGCCATTGTCAGTGACGATCCTGGCGGGTACTCCGAAACGGCACACCAATCTGTTCAAGAACTTGATAGCTGACTGTGCGGTCACCATCCTCACGGGCTCCACTTCCGGCCACTTTCTAAACTTGTCGATTGCAACATACAAGAATTCAAAGGCACCGGTAGCACGGGGGAAGGGGCCCAAGATGTCGAGCCCCTAGACCGAAAATGGCCATGACAAAGGGATTGTTTGAAGAGCTTGAGAAGGCTGATGGATATTCTTGGAGTGGAACTGGCAGGCTTTACACTTGGTGACTAGTTCAATTGTGTCTTGGAGGGATGTGGGCCAGTAGAAACCTTGCCGGAAAGCTTTTGCAACCAAGGCCCTTGATCCATTGTGGGAGCCACACATACCCTTGTGTATCTCTGCCAGCAGTTCCTTTCCTTGTTCCCGGCAAATGCACTTCAATTTCACACTGTTGGGCCTTCTTCTGTATAGCGTGTCATCAATGAACTGATACATACTGGCCCTCCGGGTTACTCTTTCAGCTTCTTCTTGCTCTTCGGGAAGTTCTCCTGTTTGGAGGAAATGGACTATGTGTCATGCCCAAGTTGGAGCCAGAGGCTCGACAACGAGGATCAGTGGCACCTCCACGTTCATGGGAGTGCTTGCCTCAACCGCAAAGATTGATAGTCTGACGGGAAGTTGCCTCTCACCGATCGAAAGGGAGTTGTTCCCGCCAAGCTCTCTACCAGGGGCTTCGGGAAGCTCTGCCGAGACAGGCTTTCCGGAGTCTAGTTTCCTCCTCTTTCTAGACATTGTTGCTGGGAATACAGAGGGTTGAGTTGGATGGAGAACAAAATTCCTTGGTTCCACAGGGAGTTTTTGCGTAGCGCACTTTGACAGATGATGAGCAACACTATTTTCCTCATGTGGCACGTGCTTTGTTTGCAATCCTTCAAAGCGCTCCTCCAACTTTCTCACTTCCTTGACGTATGCATCCATCAATGGGCTTTGATAATCCTTGTTTACTTTCCTCACCATAAGTTGTGAATCTCCATGGATGACCAGCTTCTTGATAGCCAGTTCTGTTGCAGTCCTGAGCCCGGCAAGGAACCTTTCGTATGTCGGTGAGAACGACACCTATGGGATCACTGGGATCCCTTCTATGGTCGGCGGGCACGGGGTCGTGAGAAGAGCAGACTTAGGAGCTAGCACACGGGTCGTTTATCCAGGTTCGGGCTACGAGGATGCGTAAAACACTAGTCCTGCTTTGGTGGATGTATTGAGTGTTCTTGACCTTTCTGAACTAGCTACGGTGGCTATGCCGTCCCAAAAAGCCGAATCCCTCTCCTGGTCGCCTCGGGCCTACTTTTATAGGAAAAAGGGGCTGCCACAGTGGCAAACAGGAGGTGGAAAGGCCTACAGTGCGCGAGCTTATCGCATGGCATTACAGGACAAAGTGCATTAAATGCACTACGTAGGTGTCCATTAGCTTTATTGGGGAAGGGAACGAGGCCTGTCCCGTCCGTCGCCGCTTCTCCTCGCTTCGACACTTGCCCAGACAGCGATGCATGCAACGCCATGTAGGCAGGCAGGCAGCTAAGGTGCCGTGGTGGTAGGGCCTTCATGAAGATCTGCATGCCGCCACGCAGGTGCTTGCTGATTTGGCCTGGAAGCTGCATGCTACCATGCAGGTGCCTGCCCAGCTGGTTGGGCTGGCAGTTGCATGTGAACAACGGCGGAGTCTTTGCTGGTGCAGGTCTGGCAGTGGCCCTGCTGATGCCCTCGGCAAGGGTCTTACCTGGGACCCGGCAAGGGTCTTGCCGCGGCGTTGCTGTCATCCCCGGCAAGGGTCCGGCTGGGGGTCTTGTGGATTTCCTCGGCTAGGATCCCGCCGAGGGTCGTCGTCTTCTAATCCTCATCTGATCCTGTGTTTATGATCTTAACGAAGATTTGCATGCCACCACAGGGGCACCTCCCGATCCCTGGTTCCAATGTAGTTGTTGACGGCGTTCAGAACCTTTGGGCTCAAGGGTGGCTCGCTCTGCTGGCGTCGGGCAAGTTGCCTCGGCAAGGCTCTTGCCGGGGCTGCGGGGGGCACCTCGGCAAGGACCTTGCCGAGGGAGCCCACCTCGCCCTCTTGCCCTCATGCGCTTCTGGTCTTGGCGTCGCCTTGGTTGTCTTGTGCTTTAGCTTCTCTCTGGCTTCCCTCCTCCGCCTCGCTTAGTGTGGCCGCGGCGCGTGGCTCTGACTACCCGTGCACAAGTAAATTGGTCAAAAGGAGAGCCCCTACTTTTGTACACCGAGAGGAGCCCCCGGGCGACGCATTGTTGGGCTAGGACCAGAATGGTGCGCGGGCAGGTCGGGTGGATTCTACCGTAGTAACTTCTCGTCCGCTGCGATTCCCCACGACCCGCGTTGAATGCGCGACGTGGAGGGTTGTGTGTGACGTGGGGGTCATGTCTGGGGCGGTTCCTGCACGCATGCGTCACATCGTGGTAAAGAGGCGGCTCACGCCTTCCCCATAAAAGGAGGGAGGCGTAGAGGCACGGCCCATTTACTCAGGTGGACTCGGGCCGTTGTCTTCAAGGCGCCCGTGCCCCACGATCACGGGGTGGGGAGCGGCCGCTTCGCCTGTCCCTTCAATGCTGCTTGCTCGCCATGTGTCCCTCATGCAGGTGGCAGGAGGTGGAGGCGGGAAACCGGGCCGTTGCTGATTGGGGCAGCGGCCCGGTCCTAATTCCCTGCGCCCCCAATGACCGGATTGGTCGAGTGGGGCGGCCGAGCCCCGACTCCGCCCCTTTATAAGGAGGGGAGAGGGGGCAGCAGTCCACATTCTTCCATCATCCGTGTCCTTCCACATCCACTTCTTTCTTCCATCCGCCATGGCGAGAGGAAGCGCTGGCCCTTCAACGGTGGCGGCGAGGGTCGCTGCTCATCAGCGCGTTCCTCCTCCCCAAGAGCTCGTGGCGGTGGAACCGGCCATGAGAGGAAGGGGGAGGGGCGAGGCCGAGGTCATCGTGGCGCTCGGGGGAGAGGAGGACGGGGCAGCGCATCGGCCTTGCCTCCGCCAGCGATGCCTCCCTCGACGGAGCACCATATCGAGGACCAGCCCCGCGAGTTCTTCATCAGGCTGCGCCGGCCACCACGTCGCCGCCTCCGTCTCCCTACTGCTTTGCTCGGGAGATGGAGCTCGATCCACCCCTGACCCTCTGGTTGCACATGAGGGCTGCGGGAACGCCGGCATGCAGGTCGACATCGACTTCCCTGCCCCTCACGTCATGTACCTCCGCCGCGGATGGAAGACGTTTACATGCAACCATAGCTTGACGGCGGGCTTGTCCTCTTCTTCAAGTTAACGTAGGGCAGCCTGCTTTCCATCAAGGTCTTCGGAGATCTCGGAACTCGCTTGAAGTGCTGCGTGGAGAGCTCCTCCGACGATGAAGATTCCTCCTCAAGCGGGAGTGACAAGGAGGACAGCGACAACGACGACGAGGGAGTCGAGCGGCAGGATGCCGACTACGACTTCGACTGACCGCGCCACCCCTCCCTCGGCCATGCACCTTGCCGAGGGCCATCCTCGCCAAGCTCTCCATTGGGGTGCTCCCCGTAGTCTCCTTGGGCGGCTGGCGTAGGAGGGCCAGAGAGGGCGAAGAAGGCGGGTGGCGGCCGTCAACTCAGAGTACGTGGGCACCGACGCCTTCGTCGCGTATTGCCGGCCCGCTGCCACATCTTCCAGCTTCTTTTCTGGCACCATGATGTTCTTTTTGTGCCTTCTGCTCTTCGCACCTCGCCTAGGCACTCTTTACGCCCTCCTGCCCTCTTGTTTCACCTTATGAGGAGATGGACAAGAAAGGGATTACAGGCATATTATCTTTTTTTTAGTTTATAAGCCTGCGGGCACCTGTTAATTCTAAGACTTGTAATCCCTTGCTCGTGTTTTTAATTATGTATGAATTGTACCTGTATGGGATGTTTTTAATGAAACAAGGGTGCTTGCCGGGTTCTTTGTGCGTGAACGAGGCTCATGCCAAGGATGAATCCTTGTTATTTTTAAGATAAACATTGTCGCCCGGCAATAGGCCTTGCCGTCTCCCCACTTCGCTCGACCATTCTCGCGCTCTTGGCGAAGGCAGGGGCGAAGTGGAGTGAGGCCCCTCGTTCATCTCCTCGCCACCGCAACTACTACCAAATTCCGACCTAGGAGGTAACTCTTGGGTACAGGAAAGGGGAGCACGGTGGTTTTAGGAACATAAATGGGGTTTCACATGTCCCAGTTCTATACGGAAACACATAACAGGGGGGATGAAAGACTTATCTGAATCCGCAGCCCCCGGCAACCTTGGCTTGCCTGGTTGGACCCTTGTATCTTCAGCCTCCGGCAGTCTTGGCTTGCGGGGGCCGTAGCGCCGGTTCATTCTCTCTTTCTCAAGCGGCTCAGCAAAAGTGTTTGCGTGCCATGTGAACCAAAGAGAACAGAAAGACGCCCACTCGGCCTCTAGGCTAGGGGTTAGTCACCGCTAAGCACTATCAACCCTAACCGAGGGAAAGACTTAACCTAGCATGCATGCTATAACTTAGGGCGCTAGTGCTTCGTTTATTTATGCTCAGGGTGTGCGCCTGGCATTGTACATAGGGTTGCATGCCTTGCCGACAAGGCTCATACAAAAGGTGGTTCGCCGGGAGGCCCAGCAACCGCGCCTTATGGGTAAAACTTGCGAATATGTTCGATGTTCCAGGAATTGCTTACTGGGGCAGCATCTTCGGTCTCCAAGCGGACTGCGCCGGGCCTGGTGACTCGTATTACCCGATAAGGGCCTTCTCACTTCGACGTCAACTTGTTGGAATTCTTGGCCGACTGAACGCGCCGAAGAACAAGGTCACCTTCCTCAAAGCTTTGGGCATGAACCTTGTGGCTATGGTAGCGGCGCAAGGCTTGCTAGTAGCGTGCTGCTCTCACAGCCACCCAAAGACGATCTTCCTCAAGGAACGTTGCGTAACCTTGCTGCAATCGCTCTTGCTCAAGCACGTCATAAGAGAGCACTCGAGGTGACTCATATATGAGTTCCATGGGGAGAACTGCTTTTGCCCCGTATACCAGGGCAAAGGCTGTCTGGCCGGTGGCTCGATTTGGCGTCATCCTGATCGACCAAAGAACCGCCGGCAACTCATCAATCTAGCGCCTTCCGCTCTTGTGCAGCTTGTCAAAAGTTTTCATTCTCAGGCCTCATAGTACTTCAGCATTTGCCCTCTCCGCCTGGCCGTTGCTCCGTGGGTGTGCCACGGAAGCAAAACAAACCTTGCTGCTGAGGTCGCGGATGTATTGCATGAAGGCGTGGCTTGTCAAGTGCGTGCCGTTGTCGGTGATGATTCTGTTTGGCACACCAAAACGACAGACTAGTCCCTTGAAGAACTTGACGGCTGATTGTGCAGTCACCTTCCTCACTGCTTTCACCTCTGGCCACTTTGTGTACTTGCCGATTGCAACGTACAAGTACTCAAAGCACCCGACAGCGCGGGGGAAAGGGCCAAGTATGTCGAGCCCCCAGACCAAAAACGGCCAGGAGAGAGGGATTGTTTGAAGGGCTTGAGCTGGTTGATTAAGCTTCTTCAAATGGAACTGGCACGATTCACACCTGGTTACTAGTGTCGTCACATCCTGGAGGGCGGTGGGCTAGAAGAAGCCTTGCCGGAATGCCTTGGCGGCAAGGGCCCTCGACCCTATGTGGGAGCCACATATGCCCCCATGTATCTCTGCCAACAGCTCCAGTCCTTCCTCCCGGGGGATGCACTTCAATTTCACATTGTTCGATCTTTTTCTGTACATGACGTCATCGATGAACTGGTACAGGGCAGACCAACGGGCTACTTTTTCCGCTTCTTCCTGCTCCTCAGGAAGTTCCCCTGTCTGGAGGAAACAGATGGTATGCTGTGCCCATGCCGGAACCTGGGGCTCGACGGCAAGGACCAAAGGCATCTCTTCCGCCATGGGGGCAGCCGTCTCTACGGCCAGGGCTTGGTGCCCTGCCGGAGCCAGTTGCCCCTTGATAGGCTCAGAATCCGCGGCAACACCCTTGCCGGTGGCCCCTGGGGGCTCGGTGGGAAAGTACTTGCCGGGGCCCCAACTTCCTCCACTTGTTCTGCTCCGTTGACGGTTCAACAGATGGTTGAGTTAACCGAAGCAAAAAGGTACCTGGTTCCACAGGTAGCTTAAATGCAGCGCGCTTTGACAGGTAGTCAGTGATGTCGTTCTCCGCTCGGGGAACATGCTCTGCTTGAATACCGTCGAAGCGCTCCTCCATCTTCCTCACCTCATCTACGTAGGCCTCCATCAACGGACTCTCGTAATCTTTGTTGACCTGTCTGATGACAAGCTGTGAATCACCCCTGACGATGAGCTTCTTCACCCCGAGGTCTGTCGTGATCCTGAGACCGGCAAGCAGCCCCTCGTACTCAGTAGTGTTGTTTGTGGACATCTCCCTGGGAAAGTGCATCTGGATCACATACTTGAGGTGCTCTCCGGTGGGTGCAACAAGCATCACACCGGCACCGGCGCCTTGCAGCGAGAAAGCCCCGCCAAAGTACATGATCGAGTCGCGACTTGCTTCCTTGCCGGGGAGAGCGGTCTCCTGGATTTCCTCGTCCGGTGTTGAGGTCCATTCTACAATGAACTCCTCCAAGACTCTACTCTAGATTGTCGAAGTGCTTTCAAACTTCAACCCAAAGCTTGACAACTCCAAGGCCCACTCCACAATCCTTCCGGTTGCATCTAGGTTGTGCAGTATCCGTTGCAATGGGAGGCGGGTGACGATAGTGATCTCGTGGGCTTGGACGTAATGACGCAGCTTCCTCGAGGGCATAAGGAGGCCGAAGAGAAATTTCTGCACACCGGAGTACCTTGACCTGGCCCCTGCAAGAGGGAGCTGACAAAGTAAACTGGGTGCTGCATCATCTTCTTCTTCTGCACCACTTCACTTGGCTGTGCGGGCCATGCCCCTATGGCGTCAGACTCTGCCTGGGCCCCTGCCTTGCCGGCACCAGGCCCTGCTGGGGGAATCTCTGACTTGCCATCCGCCGGTCCTACTGCGGCCACTGCCTCTTCGTCGACCTCCCTCTACGCCACTAGTACGGCGCTGACCACTTGATTCGTTGCCGCCAGATACAGCAGTAACGGCTGTTGTGGTTTAGGCGCAACCAGTATTAGCATAGAGGAAGGGTATTCCTTCATACCCAGCAACGCCGCCTCGGCCTCTGGGGACCACTCCATTGGGCCTGCCTTCTTCAAGATTTTGAAAAAGGGAAGGACACGCTCAGCTGACTTGGAGATGAACCTGCCCAAGGTGGCAACGCAGCCAGTGAGCCGGCGCACATCCTTGATCTGCTTGGGTGCCTCAATCTGCTCAATAGCCTTGATCTTGTCTGGGTTTGCCTCGATCCCACACTGTGACACAAAGAACCCAAGAAGTTTTCCTGACGGGACGCCAAAGACACACTTCTCAGGGTTCAGCTTGAGGTTGATCTTGCGTAGGTTGGCAAACGTCTCTTCTAGGTTTCGTACAAGGGTCGCCTTGTCCTTGGTTTTGACCAGTATGTCATCCATATAAGCTTCCATATTTCTATGTAGTTGGGGCTCAAAACCAATCTGGGCCGCCCTTGCAAACGAGCCAACACTCTTCAACCCGAAAGGCATCCGTAAAAAGCAATACATACCACATGGGGTGATAAAGGTTGTCTTCTCTTCATCTTCTCTTGCCATGAAGATCTAGTGGTAGCCCGAGTAGGCGTCGAGGAATGACAACAGATCACACCCGGTCGTGGAGTAAACAATCTGGTCGATGTGCGGCAATGGGAAGGGGTCCTTAGGACAAGCCTTATTGACATCTGTGTTGTCAATACACAGCCTCCACTTCCCATTTGCCTTGCGCACCACCACCGGATTGGCCAACCACGTAGGATGGAGCACTCCTCTCACCAAACATGCCGCTTCCAATTTCTTGATCTCCTCTGTGATGAACTCCTGTCGTTCCAAAGCTTGCTTCCTGACCTTCTGCTTGATGGGTCGCGCATGGGGACAGACAGCAAGGTGGTGCTCAATCACTTCCATGGGAACGCCTGGGTGTCGGATGCTTGCCACGCAAACACATCGAAATTTGCCTGCAGGAAAGCGATGAGCGTGATTTCCTATTTGCTATCAAGGGTGGAGCTTATGGTGAAAGCCCCTCCCGTGCCATCCTCCTTGACAGACACCCTCTTGGTCTCTGGTGCTGCTGCTCTGGATTTTTGCTCTTGCCGGTAGAGCTCTCGGGCACGTCCTCGATGGTAGCACAACATTCCAAAGAGGTGCGCTTGCCAGAGTGGGTGCGAGAGGTCTTGACGGTCTTCTTCTTCCCTGTCGGGGCATCAACGGCAGGAGCAAGTGCCTTGGCGACAGCTGCTGCAACTGCTTCTCGATAGAGTTGGTAAGCGCAGATCAGCGCATCCTTCTTGTCGGAAGGGATGGTGATGATGGTCATCGGCCCAAGCATCTTCAGCGTATTGTAGGCGTAGTGCGACACTGCCATGAACTTGGCTAGTGCCGGGCGGCCGAGGATCCCGTTGTAGGCCAAGGGGATCTCGGCCACATCGAAGACGATCCTCTCCGTCCTGTAGTTCAACTCACTTCCAAACATCACAGGCAATGTGACATTCCCCTTCGGCTGGCTCCTTCCCGGACTGACCCCTTGAAACGTACCCGTTTCCTCAAGATCCCCATCAGGAATTTGCAGCCTTTTGATCATGACGGCGAGATCTAGTTCAGGCCGGCTCCGCCATCAACCAACATCTTGTTCACCTTGAGGTTGCGTATCGTTGGTGAGACCAACAACGACAAACACCCGAATGCAGTTGTGCGGTCAGGGTGGTCCATGGCGTCAAAGATGAGGGGCGTGTTGGACCACTTCAGTGGCTTCTGATCATCGAACGATGGCTCTACTGCTGTAATCTCACGCGCCCACTGCTTGAGCTGGCGGTGAGAACTTTGCAGCGAGGCGCCACCATCGATGCACATGGCCTCCGTAGCCTTCTGGAACTCGTGCTCACCGGACTCGTCGTCCTCGTCATGATCATCGTCTTCCTGCTTCTTGTTGCGGCCTCGAGCGGGCGTCTCTTGCTGGTTATACTTGCCGCGGCGACCTCCTTGGCCGCCACGCTTCTTGCCGGATCCTTTGGCACCATCCCGACCCTCCCACCTCTCATATTCGGCTTTTTGCTTTTCAGCAAGTAGCTCAACTTGTCGGCAGTTCTAGAGGTCGTGGCCCTTGGTGCGGTGGATCTTGCAATACTACTTGTCGGAGCCCCCTGGCTTGTCGGCAGCCGCCAAGGCCCGGCAAGCGGCGCACTCCGCAATCTCCTTGCCGGGGTCATCTACCTTGGCCTTCTTGGGGATGCTGGTGTCGCCGGATCCCTCGACGACAAGCACGGTCTTGCCCTTGCGTTTCCTGTTGTGATGCCGGCCCTTCTTTGTCGGGGCAGCAATGCCTTCATCAGTAGAGTCGGTTTCCGCACCGGTGTCTTCGTCGGGGTACTTCCTTCCCTCTTCAGCCCAGGTGCATCTATTGGCCAAAACGTAAAGTTCGGCCACGTCCTTGACCATGTTCATTGCCAACTCTTCACGCATCTTGCGGTTACGCACATTCTGATGGAATGCGCTGATTACGGCGGCAGGATGAACATCTGGGATGTTATATTGCACTCGGCTGAACCTCTGTATGTACTTGCATAGGTTTTCACCTTCCTTTCTGGGGAATGATATGCAAATCACTCGCCTGGACATGAGCTTGGTGGCCTCCAGTGAAGGCACAAACGAACTCGTGGCATAGATCTGACCAAGAAGAAATGGAATCCGCCGGCAAGTGCATCAACCAAGACATGACATTGGGTTTCAGGGCCAACGGGAAGTAATTGGCAAACACCTTGTCATCACGAGCTCCAGCGGCTTGCATCGCGATGGTGTAGATGCTGAGGAACTCTGATGGGTGGGTCTTGCCGTCGTACTTCTCGCCGACGTCAGGCTTGAACGTGCGGTGGGGCGGCCACTAGAACTGCCGGAGCCCGTGGGTAAAGGCTGGGCAACCCACCTCGTAAGGTAGGCCGCCATAGCCTCCTGGTGCTGGGTGGTCCATAGCGGGCCCCGCCCACCTGTCTGACTGGTGGCGCGTATCGCGCCGGCACTCGATGGTAGTTCGAACATCTTCATGGGCTCGCTCCCGAAGAACCTGGCGTTGGTCGCGGCGGGTCCGTGGGTCGAACGACGCTATGGAAATGTCATCACAAGCATCATCACGACGGACCGACATCCGTGGTGGTTGGCGTGTGTCGGATGTGGGCCTCCAGCTAACCCTTAAGGTTCGAACACTGGGGTGTGCACGGAGTCTTTCCCTCCTACCGATCAACGCTCTAGCTCACTAGATCTCGCGGACGAACTCGACGAACTCACAACATAGAAAGACACAGGGTTTATACTGGTTCGGGCCACCGTTGTGGTGTAATACCCTACTCCAGTGTGGTGGTGGTGGATTGCCTCTCGGGCTGATGATGAACAATGCAAGGGGAGAACAGCCTCCTCAGGTTGAGGTGTTCTTGCGCGTGTGAGCTTGTGGTGTGTGGGGGTGGTCTGAATGATCTGTCCCCTCTAAGGTGGTGGCTAGTCCTATTTATAGATGCCCTGGTCCTCTTCCCAAATATCGAGCGGGAAGGGAGCCAACAATGGCGGGCAAATTTGAAGGGGACAGCTAGTACAAGCTATCCTGACAAAAGCGGTCTTCGCCTGCACAAAGCTCTGGTGGTGATGCCGTCTTGGGCTCCACGATGACCTCCGTCTTGCAGTCCATGGTCTCGGTCTTGTTGCACCGGAATGGCAACCTTTGCCTGATGCCTCGGTACTCCGCGGATGCGCTTGCCCCCTTTGCACTAAAGAGGAAACAAGGACGCTGTGCGCGCTGGCGCCCACCTGGTGCCCGCCTGGTATCGATCGTCATGGCTCATGTCACGAGAGCCTCGTGAGGTTCACCTCGCCTTGATATCTCCGCCCCTTGCGAGCCTGCTTGACTAGACCGCTCGGGAGAAGGTCTTGCGTCGCTCGCCTCGCGAGGCTTGGCCCCTTGCGAGGGTCTTGGATGCTTTATTGGTGAAGATGGGCTGTACGGCCTGCTGGCTCAACCACTCCGCGGGCCACAGGCAGGCAAGTCTAGGGACCCCCGTTCCTAGAACGCCGACAGTAGCCCCCGGGCCCAAGGTGCGCGCGGGATTGGCTTCGTGGTGAAGCCAAGGGTCAAGTTTGGAGCTCCACGGGCCCCAAAAGCCTGCGGCCTCGGTTGATGCGTGGCGATTGATTGGACGTGGGCGTCTCCACTTCCCCATGTTGTTTCAGCAACTGCTTGACCTGACAAAAGGCTGGCGCGGGTGGCACTTGCCTTCATTGCTTCTTCCTTGCCTCGCTCCAGATCCCCTTTCTTGCTCTTCTCCGCCGCTACCTATAGATCTGCTCCGGCCTCGCTCTGCATCTGCCGCCCATGGCACCGTGCAAGGTCAAGACTTCCTCGGCCCCGACTTGGTACGAGCCCGCTCTTGGGGCACCCACTGTCACGGAGAAGAGCCTTGCCTCCGTGCGCCCGCTGACGGCGGGAGAGAGCAACGAGTGGGGGAAGACGGAGCTCCGGCTTGCCTCCGACGAGCCAGAGCCTGAGGGGAGCACCTTCTTTCCCTTCTTTTCGAGCACGTTGCCGTCGGGTTGGTTCCTCCCTTCTCTGATTTCTTCTATGAAGTCCTCGACCACTATGGGCTGCAAGCGTTGCATCTCCATCCCAACTCTGTCCTCCTCCTGTCCATCTTTGCCTACTACCATGAGGCGTACCTGGGAATGATGCCATCCGTGGCACTCCTGCACCATTTCTTCTTCCTCCGCGTCAGCGAGGGTCACATCTCTGGGTGCGCCAACTTCGTTGCGTCCGGCAAGGCCAACTCGATCTCGAGCACCGGGAAGAGAGCCGACAACATTTGATCCAAATGGGTCATGGTGGACGCCAGGCTCGCCCATCCGCGCCTGGTGTTGCCGACGGAGGCGCCCCGGCAAGGCAAGGAGTGGCCCAGGGCGGAGCTTGTCGACAAGTGGGCATCGTCAGTGTTGGGGCAGATGATGACTGACCTGAAGTCGGGCAATGCGAGGGCGGCCAAAATAACGGGAGCGGTGCTCCTGAGGGAATTCTTGACGCTGTGGGCCGCCCCACTCTAGGCGCGTGCGCCCTTCTGGGAGCTTGAAGGAGGGGAAAACAAGGCCCGCTTGAGGCCGGGGGACCTTCCTGACGATGAACTAGACGCCGTCCTATGTCTCATAGTAGGAGACAACCAGGAGTACCCGCATAGCACCTTCATTCCCCTGTTCCAACGCAGGGACTGGGAGGACTTCATTGCCTCCAGGCCGACATTTGATGCGCGCGGGCTGGTGCCGCTGGTGTTCTCGTGAGCTCCTTCGACGCAGAAACTGGTGGAGGTGTCTTTCGGCGAGTCTCGCGAAGAGGGGGAAGAGGAGGCGGACTCGGAGGAGACCCCGGAAGAGGTGGGGGAGACCTCTCCTCCGAGCAAGGCCGAGATTCTCCGCGCCCTTCCTGATGATGCCGAGGCTGATGCCTACAAAGGAGGGAAGGAGCAACCCCTCGTCCTGACGAAGGTTAGGTCGTCGCTGGTGGACCGTGGTGCCGCCTCCACCCCAATACCTGGATCCGGTTCTGCCTCCGCACCGCATGGTGCCACCGGAGCCCGAGCGCCTGCCCCTCAGGCCCCAATGCTGTCAGGCCTCAAGCTTCACAAGCGAAGGGTGGAGTACCTCGCGATGGACCGGTAGGTGTCTTGAGCTTCGCTTTATCCCTGCTGGTACTTGTTATTTCCTGATGCTCGCCTTTGGTTGACCAGGCCGACATCTTCGGTGAAGAGGAAGAAAGAGGGTACGGAGGTTGTGCCTCCCTCCGCAGAGCAAGGAGGCAACATCGTCCGTGTCTCCCCAGCCCGGTCGCCCTTGCGGGGCCATGAGGAACATCGCTACGTGGAATCAGCCCCCACAGCCCCGCTGGCTCCGGAAGTGCCGGTGCTTGGTGCGGCTGACGTGGTCCCAGCTGCTCCGGGGCCCGTGGTCTCCCAAGCCCTGGTGACGGCGTCGCTTCCTCCTACTGCTGCACCTCCACTCCTTGGCTCTTCCGCTCCTGCTGCCGTCTTGGAGCGTGCCTTTTCAGAGTTGACCCAACTGCAGGCGGATCTCCTGAGTGCTAACCCGTGCCTGGTGGTCGGGCGTCTGGAGTTGGCCTCCAGCTGGCTTCATTCTGACCTGGCGATACATGCGGCGCTGGGCCAGGCTGCTGCGGCTTCCGAGAAGGAGAAGCAAGGAGCCATTGGTGCTGCAGCGATCGTGAGGCGGCACTGAAAGAAGCCAAGGCCGCCTGTGACCACTGCCAAGCACTGGAGGGCGAGTTGCAGAGCCTGCGCAACAAGCACGCCGAAGAGGTACGCCGCCGCCAAGCAGAGGAGAAGGAGATGAAGGCCCGGGAGGAAGCCGTCAAGAACCATGATGCTGAGCTGGCGGAGCTGGGGAAGGAGCAGGCTGCTGAGCGCAATCGGTTGGAAGAGCTGGAGCAGAAGATGGGGGCGAGGGAGGCCGATCTTGCCGCCAAGGCGCGAGTCCTGGCCGAAGACCGTGTGGCCTTCGCCGATCTTGAGAAGCGATCTCGCAAGGCGCTGAGGATGCTCTACGAGCATGGCGTGGAGAAGCCGTTGGACACTGACGAGGACGGCCTTGCTCAGCTACTTCCTCTCGTAGTGAAGGCGCTTGAGGAGGTCGTTGAGGGCCTCGGTCCCATGGCGGAGGCAGAAGCTCACGTTCTGTCTTCAGCAGCACTTACTTGCATCCTCAACCATCTGCACCTCCGCGACCCCAACGCCCAGCTTGACGAGATGCTGGAGCCTGTGGATGAAGATCTCTGCGAAGCCGCCGCCGCGGCTATTCAAGGTCAAGTGGAGGCCTTGCTGGGCAAGTTCCGTGGCTTTGTCTCCGAGCCTCTGTCTGGCGATGCCGCAGATCCTGCGGCTGGTGGTGAAGGTGAGCACATCGTCGCCCATGGGGGAGCACCTTCTGCAGGCGACGGCGACATCCATGGGTGACCTGCGGCTATTCTTCTCGTTTCATTCCTGCGACATACATCAGGTCTCGTGGAGGCGTTTAGACTTTTCATTTGGTATTGTGTGAACAATATGCTTGTAATATTTGCTTCGAGATTTTGTGTTTTCCTTCCTATTTGCTTTGTTCTGAGTCGGCAGAGCCCAGCCCCGCGCATACCTCAACTGCCATTGGGACGACCGGAGACCAGGACGGTCCAAGGAGTGAGGGGCTATGTGACCAGTTAGGCTCCTGAGTCGCGATCCTCAGGAGTCCCCCTTGACGTGCCAACAGGATATAAGGAGAGTCCGTGAGGATAGATTAATGTTCTACGTCGGCAGAGCCCAGCCCCGCGCATACCTCTACCGCCATTGGGTCGACCGGAGACCAGGGCGGACCAAGGAGTGAGGGGCTACATGACTAGTTAGGCTGCTGAGTCGCGATGCTCAAGAGTCCCCCTTGACGTTCAAACAATTTCCATACCTGCCCTCGCCGAGGCCTCAGGAGGGGCGCGCGACGCCCAGGTCCGGGGGACCTGGTTGGGTGGCGTGTGCTTGGGCGTGACCCTCATGCAGCCCCCATGCCCAGCCCCCTCGCGTGACTCTCCTGAGGGGTAGGCATCGTGGTGAGCATGGGCGCTGAGCTCTGGGCTCCCTGAGGTTGGTACGACCGTGGGGTCGTCCTCAGTTGTTTATCACTAGCGCGGAGCATAGTGCTTCCGCTTGTGCATGGGCATAGCCGCTCCTCGGCAGTGTCGACAGCCAGCGCGGAGCATGGAGCTTCCACTTGGGCGTGGGATGGGGCCCCCTTCCGAGAGGAGCCCCGGGGTGTGTATAGCCCCGCCCTGACACGTGGCTTGCACGGCAGGGCTGCGAGGTGTATCTGTTCACTCGTGAGCCAGCGCGGGACTCACGAGGCCCTACCTCAAGGCGGGTTGCACCTAGTCTTGAGTCTTGGTGACTGTATGTTCCTGCAAGGTGGTTAGATGCAAGCACTCTGCGTCCTCAGGTCCCGGCCCTCGAGCGAGCTCAGCCGCCGCTGGTATGTCAGGTCACGATGTCGTGGTCAAGGCTAGGGGGTGAGGGCTGGAGAGCCAGTAAGAGCTCCCGAGTCGCGATGCTGAGGAGCCCCCCATTAAACATGCAAGCAAATTGCATAGGGAGAACGGTCCCGTGGCGGGCGGTGATCGAGCAGGTGATAGCAGTTGGCAGGTTAAGCATGAAGAGCAGATCGACTAGGATAAATGCAGGAAGATACATGCCACTAGGTCTGGCCCGAGCGGCGTGGGGATGATGCAGCCCGAGGGGCGCCCCCAACGAGGTAAGCTAGAGACATAAGAAAAAGGGATACATGCCACGGGGACGGACCCACGTGGCCTGGGAATAGTGCAGCCCGAGGGGCGCTCCCAGCTTAAATGAACTTGGAAGATGTCACATGGTTCTGTAGACGAAGTAGAGTTGGTGCAGCTGAAGCCACGCGTCGAAGGAATGACCCCTCATGAGCCACCGGGACCCTGAGCCTCGGGAGGCCCTGGGGGCTCAGGAGCTTCCCTGAAGACCGTCTCCATCTCCTCCAGAACAGCGTGGAACCTGGCCTCCTGAGCCGCCAGGACCTGCCGCACGTTGCGCTGATAGGCCGACGCCATGCTCGGCAAGCTGAGGGGCATGCGAACGTAGCTGTGTGGTGGACCCTCACAGCGACCCGCATGTTATGGCCAGAAGTGTTCCTGAGATGCGGCCCTGTTGAGCCCTGGGATGTCGATGCAGACTCGCAGTTCAGCACCCTCGCTAGGATGGTGAGCCGTGCTCGGTGAGCGGCTGTCGCCACGCATGGCTCTCGCGTCTTGTAGCTCTTGGGTGGTCTTGGGTGATGAACTCCTGGGTGGTGGGCATTCCTCGCCCTGTGCTCTCCTGAGGGAAGCGTGCCGTGAAGCACGCTTCCAAGTGGTGCCCAAGCGCCTCCCTCGTGAGGTTGGCAAGGTCTGAGGCTCTCCAGAAGAGAGCCCCCGAGCCCTGCCCGAGGAGGGCGCCGGGCACGCTTTCCTGTGCGGTGGAGGGAGGCGCCCCTGGAGTGGGCGTCGATCCTGACAAGGCTCCTGACGTGGCGCCATCTTCTTGGGGCCCTGCGCGGTGCGGCAGCTTCTTCTTGGGGATGGTCTCCGTAGGGCCTTCACTTCTGCTGTTAGGGTTCTCGAATGCTGCGGCTTGGAAGGCGCGCTCAAGCGAGCACACCGCATCCCTTTCTTTACATGGGACCGTGATAATTCCCCCACTTCCTGGCATCTTGAGGACGTTGTAGCCATGGTGAGTAACTGCCATGAACTTGGCCAGGGCTGGATACCTGAGCATGGCATTATACGACAGGCGGATGTGCATGACGACGAATTTGATGAGCTCTGTGCGGTAGTTCTTGCGCTCCCAGAAGGTGACAGGCAGGCGGACTTGCCCTATCGGTGTGGTGGAACCGTCAGTCACTCATGAGAAAGTCTTGGTTGACTGGAGATGCTCATAGGGCACTTGGAGGTTGTCGAACGTGTCGACGGATAGGACGTTGAGCCCTGCGCCGCCGTCGATGAGAGTCTTTGTGACTTGCACATTGCTGATGACTCGGGAGAACATCACAGGGAGTGTGCCAGTGGTGGCTGCGCACTTGAGCTGGTCGGCCAAGTTGAAGGTGATGGCGCACTGGGACCACCTGAGTGGGCGCGTGGCCTCGAGCTTGGGGAACTCCGTGTTTACCTCGTGAGCGAACTGTTTGAAGACGCGCTGAGAGGCTGGGGCTTGAGCACCACCCAAGATGCAAGTGACAGCACGCGGCTCCTGGAAGCCCCCAACCCCCTCATCCTGGTGGTGGTCGTCGTTCCTTCTTGGCGGTGGCAACGGGGTAAGACCGGCGTTGCCCTGGGTGCGATCCTCACGAGGCAGGTCCCTCAGGCGCCCTCGCGAGGTTGGTCCTGCCAGCGGTCCTCACGAGGCCGGTCGCACCACTCCTGGCGCGGGCTACGGTCGTCCCAGCGTCCGCCTCCGCGTCCTCCTCTGCGGCCGTAGCCCCGGTCCTTGCGCTCGGGGCATCGACCGAAGCGTCCTTCCCGTATGGCTCTGAGCTCTTGACAGTCGCTGGTGTTATGGGTGTTCAGGTCGTGGAAGGCACAGAACGGATGGCCGTTCTTGGACGACTTGGGCTGATCTCTGCCTCGCTTGATGTCGGGCTCCACTGCAAGCACCACTGTCTCTTGGCGTTTCACGTCCTTGGCCTTGGCCTTGTTCTCCTCCACTCCTGCAGCTGGCAGGTCAAGGAGAGAGAGGCGCCCCTCCTCAGCTCTTGTGCACTTGGTCGCCGGGTTGAACAGCTCCTTAGATGTGCAAAGCTCCTCATGGATAGCCAGCTCTTCCTTCATCTGGACGTCGCGGACGCCGTCGGAAAGCGCGCATATGATGGCCTCGTCCGTGACCTTGGGGATCTTGAGGCGGGTGCTGTTGAAGCGCTGGATGTACTTCTGGAGGGTCTCCCCTGGCTGTTGCTTGATGCGGCGTAGATCTCCCCCGGCCGGTGGGTGGTCACGATTGCCCCGGAATTTGGCAACGAAACGGTCGCGCATCTCGTCCCAGGAGGAGATCGAGCCGTGTTGTAGGTTCAGGAGCCAGGAGCGGGCCCCATCCTTGAGACCCATGGGAAACCAGTTCGCCATGACTTTTTCGTCGCCGTTGGCCGCTTCGATGCTCAACTCATAGAGCTGCGTGAACTCCGCGGGGTCGGCGGTGTCGTCGTATCAAGGAGGTAGATCTGGCTTGAACTTTCCTGGCCAGGCGACGCTACATAGTTCGGGGGTGAAGGCACGGCAGCCCGCCATGGTCGCCGGGGCCCGCTTCGGAGGCGCAGCTCAGTCTTGGCGAGGTCTGCGCTACGCCACTGCAGGCGGCACGTGGTCTTGACGAGGTGGCGCAGGGAGCGCCGGTGCAGCTTCTCGCGGCCTCGGGATTTCTTGGCAGCTCCTTTCTTCACGCGCGGGCGCCGAGCACGGTGGATCACGCCGCGGAGGCGCGTGCCTTGGTGCCAAGGCACCGTCTTGGGGTGGAGGCGGTGGAGGCACGCCATGAGCCCCGTCGCCTGCGGCTGGTTGAGGGGGAGGCAGAGAGTGGGACAGTGCCGGAGAGCCCCTGCGGCACAGACGAGCTCGGTGACGCGGTCGAGCCACTCCTCATAGAGGTTGTCGACGGGGCGGTAATGCAGGAGCTCATTCGCCGCGATGAGCGCGGCCTCTGCCTCCATGGGAGCGCGGTGCGCGTGACACAAAGAACCGGCAGGGGTGAGTGATGGAGTAGCGGTGCGACCGTCCTGCCGCATTGATGGATACAGCAAAGACGCCTGCTGCTCATTCCCCACCGGGCCGGTGGCAGCATTGGTAGCGGGGGATGGAGAACGACGAGGTGGCCCGCCGACGGGAGCCATCTGAGCGACGCGGGCGGCGAGGGCGCCCGACGCTCAGCTCGAGCACGGCGAGCGTCTGCCATGGAGACGACGGAGCGACGGAAAGGAAGCTACGGCGCACCCTTACCTGGCGCACCAAATGTCGGATGTGGGGCTCCGGCTAACCCTTAATGTTCGAACACTGGGGTGCGCACGAAGTCTTTCCCTCCTACCGATCAACGCTCTAGCTCACTAGATCTCGCGGACGAACTCGATGAACTCAGAACACAGAAAGACACGGGGTTTATACTGGTTGGTGCCACCGTTGTGGTGTAATACCCTAATCTTGTGTGGTGGTGGTGGATTGCCTCTCGGGCTGATGATGAACAATACAAGGGAAGAACAGCCTCCTGAGGTTGAGGTGTTCTTGCGCGTGTGAGCTTGTGGTGTGTGGGGGTGGTCTGAATGATCCGTCCCCTCCAAGGTGGTGGCTAGTCCTATTTATATAGGCCCTGGTCCTCTTCCCAAATATCGAGCGGGAAGGGAGCCAACAATGGCGGGCTAATTTGAAGGGGGACAGCTAGTACAGGCTATCTTGACAAAAGCGGTCTTCGCCTGCACAAAGCTCTGGTGGTGACGCCGTCTTGGGCTCCACAATGACCTCCGTCTTGCAGTCCATGGTCTCGGTCTTGTTGCACCGGAATGGCAACCTTTGCCTGATGTCTCGGTACTCCGCGCATGTGCTTGCCCTCTTTGCACCAAAGAGGAAACAAGGACGCTGCGGGCGCTGGCGCCCACCTGGTGCTTTCCTGGTGTCGATCGTCATGGCTCACGTCATGAGAGCCTCGTGAGGTTCGTCTCACCTTGATATCTCCGCCCCTCGCGAGCCTGCCTGACTAGACCGCTCGGGGGGAGGTCTTGCGTCACCCGCCTCGCGAGGCTTGGCCCCTCGCGAGGGTCTTGGATGCTTTGTTGGTGAATATGGGCCATACGGCCTGCTGGCTCAGCCACGCCGCGGGCCGCAGGTAGGCAAGTCTGGGGACCCCCGTTCCCAGAATGCCAACAGTGTGGAGGAGGAGAGTGCACCGTGGCCGCGGCGCCTCCGGCCCCTCCACCGCCGGCATGCAATGGCTCGATGGAGTGCCGGCCTGAGAGCCCCGCCGGCTGTGGCTCGTCTTTGTTGGCGACGCTGACGAGGCTCCGGATAGTGGCTCTCCACTCATCAAGTTTCTCCGCGGTGGGAGGGAAGTCGAGGAGCAGTTGCGCACGCCAAGGCTTTTGCTGGCGTGGGTGGTGGCGAAAGCTACGTGGACCGTGGCGCGCTTTGACTTCTAACCACGTTAGAAGGAGCTCTGTCACGGCCCAGCGGCTATGCGCCATCCTTGCCAGCACTTTGGCAGGCATGCTGGCCTCCTTCATCCCATGGATGACACATAGGACTCTTCCCACGGCGGCGGCCAGGGTCACCGGTGTGGTGACGCTGCTCGTCGCGCACAACCTGGGAAGAGCGCGTTGTGGGTGCCGGAGTGGGCGTCTTGGAGGTCGCCTCGCCTCCCGCGGGTGGTACGGTGACGCCCC